>NW_005841905.1:1108370-1108840 GCF_000455745.1 Alligator sinensis
TTGTGGAAGTTAGAAACACGTCAGCGAGTTTTAAACGAGGTTAGATAGATAGATAGATAGATGGGCGGGCGGGCGGGAGGACGGATGCATGCATAGATGGATAGATGGGCAGACAGATAGATTATATTTATTGCTTTGAAGGCTGGGGCCGTACGTTCAATTTTAGCTAGATGGATGGAGGGATGGACGGACGGATGTTATTTGTTGCTTGAAGGCTGGGGCCCTACATTCAATTCCAGCCATCTGGAGCCCATGCCCTTGGCGGGGCATGTCCCTGAGTGCGTGCCAAGGCCCGCGGGCTGCACACGCCCCGTGCCGTCGGGACGAGGCTCCGGGCGCACAGCCCCGCGCTGCCGTCGGCCCCGTCCCGTCCCGTCCCGTCCCGTCCAGCGGTGCCGGCGCCCAGGCAGCAAGTGGGCACCGCAGCTCCGGGGCGCGGGGCTGGCGCAGGGCCGCGGGGGCGAGGCGGG
>NW_005841905.1:1114427-1121076 GCF_000455745.1 Alligator sinensis
TGCCTCCTGCCCACGCGCGAGCAGAGCGGCCCGGGGCCCAGCCGCCTGCCTGCCTCTCACGTCTCTCTTTGTGCTGTTGTTTGTCGCCCCGCCCGGCCGCCCCCGCACCCCAGGGCCCAGGTCGCGCAAACCAAAGAAGAAGAACCCCAACAAAGAGGACAAGCGGCCCCGCACCGCCTTCACGGCCGAGCAGCTGCAGAGACTCAAAGCCGAGTTCCAGACCAACAGATACTTGACGGAGCAGCGGCGGCAGAGCCTGGCCCAGGAACTCAGCCTCAACGAGTCCCAGATCAAGATCTGGTTTCAGAACAAGCGGGCCAAGATCAAGAAGGCCACGGGCAGCAAGAACACGCTGGCGGTGCACCTGATGGCGCAGGGACTCTACAACCACTCCACCACGGCGAAAGACGGCAAGTCCGACAGCGAGTAGGGCCGGGCGGGGCGGGCGCTGGGCGGCCGAGCTCATCCCATGCAATAATTTAAAGAGAGAATAAAGCAGGACAAACAACCCGTGTGTACAGACGAGACCAGCATCCGTAGCGGAGGGGCGCGGGGCTCTCAGAGCCCTGCGGTAGCCTGTGTAGAGGAGTCACAGGTAAGGGGCTGCTCCAAATCCCACAGATCTGACTACAACGTTATTATTATTTTGCGGGATTTCCTCCCCCCCTCCCCCCGGTGGGTTTCGGGTGGCTGCAGCTGGAGACGCTGTCTCGATGGGGGGGTTTTTTGGTTGTTTTTTTTTTTTTAAACTGCTTAAGTGACATTTTTTTTATAGACTTAAGCGCTGTTTTCATGGACCTTGGACGCTGTTTTTTGGAAATTAAAAAAAAAAAAGAAAAAAGAAAAAAAAAACAACTTTTGCTGAAGTCCAAAGATTTTTATTGCTGCATTTCACACGACTGTGAACCGAATAAATAGTTCTCCTATTTGTTCTCTCTCTATTTTTTTTAATTATTATTATTCTAATTATTTTATGTTGTGAGTGCGTGCGTGTGTGGGCGCGGGTGGTCGGCGTTGGGGGGGAGGCATTAATTTAATATTATTAATTATTATTATTATTATTATTATTATTTTAAAACAAAGCAGTACCGACAGGGAAAGCAACCCCAGGGCGCCCGCTGGACAGAAGGGGCCGGGCTCCCCGCTCTGTGCGGAGCTGGGCTGCGGGGTGGCAGGCAGGGCAGCCAGGGCTCGGGAGATGGAGGACAGGAGCTGGCCCTCCGGTATTTTCCCCCCTTCCCGGAGCTTGTTTGGCAAACTTTGGAGGTAAACAGCACAACTTCCGGGACCGCGTCCTAGGAAGTGAAAAAACCAGGAGCCCCTTTGCAGCCCGAAGGAGGCTCTTCTTTGTGAGGCCGGGCTGTGCCCGCAGCCCCTCTCCTGCCAGCCCGGCGGCTCCTGTGCGCTCCCCCCCGGACCTGGTTGTCTGTAGCTGGAGCCTGGGGTGATTTGTGCCTCGGACACAAGCACCAGGCAGGCCGCTGTGCAACGCTGCTGGCAGCTGGAGCGGGGCCGCTTTGGGGACAGGGCTGAGCTGCAGCGCGTCCGGGGAAGAAGACGCCTCGCAGGCATAGCTAGAGCCCCTGCTGCCCGGCTGCGTGGGGATTAGGGCTGCGGGGAAAGCCAAGCGGGCAGCACGACCAGCTTCTGTTATGCAGGGAGGGGAGCTCTCTCATGTCCACTTCGGGTTAGAAAAACAGAGGAGCCCACCAAAAGCAGGGAGGGATTTTATTTTTGGGGTTGGGGGGGGAGGGGGAGGAGGATCAGTAGGCTAATTATTATCCAACGACAAAAATAAATCCATCAGTTCAGAATAGGGAGCAGGTTTCAAATCAGTGGTATCTATCTATAACACCGAACAGCAACTATGAAGGGACAGTCAGTGTAAATAAAACATTTCTTGGCATTTTTGTTCGCTTGTTTTCCCTTCAGTTGTAGCTTTCTGATTTGAAATCGTGATACCATGTAAATGAAAGATTTTCGAGATTTATAATTTTTTATTATTTTTTTTTACAAAAAGAAAAAATAGTTTCTCCCAGTTTCAGACTTTTTTTTCCCCCCGGGTTTGGAATAAAGTGTCCAAAATGTTGGCCAGGGGCACAAGCGCACTCCGGAGTGGCTGTGTGTTGTATAATAATTCAGGACTGTAGTCTCCTTGATGATTGAGGGTGAACTTCTCGCTTTGCCTTAAACCTCTTTATTTCACAGCTATAATAGATACACATTGTACATATTAGTATAAACTTAAAAAAGAAGCAAAATTATAAAATAAAAGCTGTAATTTTAAATTCTGTGAATAATCATCAGCTGCTTAGGAGACAGGATCAAATGACATTGCCTTTTAGCAAGAGAGCAAAGATTTTTTTTTTTCAGTTTATAAAACGTGCATTTTACAATGGCAGTATCAAATATTTATAATCTTATGAAATATGAATGTTTCTATTTACAACTGTGGTCTCAAAATTGTGAACATTCTCACTGCATTTTGTGTGTTTAAATTCTTGAAGATTGCATTAAATAAAAACACTTTATTACGAAATACTCAATGTGTGGCTCGAACTGTTGGCATGGAGTCGTAGCTGTAATATTTAGTCTCTCCAGCTTATTTCTGATTCAGGATCAAATTGTACGGGAGCCCGAGTTAAAAATACGAAGTGGGGTCAAACAGATTTCGATGGTGGGGGTGGCAGTTTGGGAGACTGCCCATTTTTCTGACAAACTCGTCATAGTTGGGTTTTTTTATTTAATTTTTTTTTGAATCACGAAGCAACTTGTTGATTTCTTGATAAATAAAATGACCCCTAAACGGTGCCCATGAGAACAAGGTTAGGGTGGCAGGGTTTAAGATTTGAAAAAAGGAGCACGTGTTTCATCACGCACATTGTCAACAGGTTTCACCCGTTCAGACTTCAGACTCGTCTGTCTGATACTTTGGAAAACAGATCTTGTCCACTGCAGGTGTCAACTCGAAAATTGTACAAACTCCCAAATCTGAATCTAAATGAGACAAATCAGAAGAATAATGTCAGTATCCTATTTTTTTGCCTTTAAAAAAAAAAGAGACCTAACAATCCTAACCGAGCAGTGTGTTCCCTTTATTATCACTTGTTAAGTTTCTGGAAAAAAAAAAAAAAGATAAAAAAAGAAGCCAAGATTTTAGAGCAGTCTCAGGAAAGCAAACTAACAAACAAACAAAATGATTTACTTTCCTGCAACAATAGACACAATGTCGCCAAAATATTTAAGCCTGTTTTTCCTCAACTGGGCTGTATCATAGGGAAGAATAAGGTGGGGAGAGGGGGGCTCCTGCCCAGGATCCTGTTATCAGAGCTTGTTCCTGCGGCGAGAAATTTAAAACTAAATAAATACAAACTCGCAAACCCCCTGCTCCAGTGGAAATAGTCTCCCGCAGGCAAAACTCTCTCTTGATTTAGAGACTGGCTAGGAGAAAAATATTCCCTTATTCCAGGAACCTTGTTTTCTAGTACAACATTAGGGGTTTTTTTTTCAAAAATAAGGAAGATTTTGAACGGCATGCACATGATTATAAAAGAGGCAGATTAAGCGAACGCTTTCAGTGAGAAAATAGTGTTCTCAATACTGTGTCTTGCAAAACTCGTGGGTGTGCGTGACAGGAGTTTCCCCACCGAAACTAGCCTGGCAGGTGAAGGACGATCTTGGGGGGTAGTTCCTTGCTGTGTGGCGTCAAAACCCTGTCCTTAGGCTGGGGTTTAGATCTGCGCTGGAAACAACCGCAGTGGTGCGAGGTGAAGGGGTGGCGCGTCTGCTGCCTCCTGCCAGCGAGCCCTGCACCGGGGCAGCTCTGCACAGGCATTTCTTATGGACTCAGTGATGCTGCACCGGAGGAAATGTGGCCACCCCTTAATGATGCAATCGGGCAAGCTGTACACCTGTTTTACACCAGTGGTACCAGGGGTCTCTTTTACAAACCAGATTCATGAAACTGCAGTGTCATCCTTTACGTATTTAGGTTTTCTTTCCAGGAGAAAATCTCAGGACAACTTGGCTAACTTCATATTTCGTGCTGGATTCCCGTTAGGACGTTCCCAGAGATATCAGCGGTATGAGGAATAGAGAAAAAATGACTTGTCGCCAGTTGGATTTTATCCAAACTAAATTGCAAGTGATCCGCAGTGAGCAATAACTGTTTCTGTAACAGAGACCAGAGGCTAGACCAGTTTTACTCCACCCCCACACTTTGTTTGTAAAAGCTTGAATGAAAAGCTAGATGGGTCAAAATGCCTGATTTACTCCCCTTTTTACATTTTTTTCCACTGATCGGTACTTTCAGGGCACTTACAAACGAGGACTTCAAACCACACCACGCGGCTCCCCGCTGCTTCCTGGCCGTGGAGCACTACAAAGTTACTTCCCGTGCTTTTGACGTTTAAAATTAATTGTGCAGAAATAGCTTCCTCACACAACCTCGCCCTCATAGCAGATAACAAATACATACACCGCGTTACATGGAAAACCTGGTCCTCAAACTCTCTGGGGCTACCTGTGCATATTTTATAACGCGTGCGAGCGTACACACGAGCAGCGGGGAGCGGGGAGGTGTACAGATGTCGGTGGAAGGTGCCCGGTGCTCATGCTCGCTCCGGGCATAACACACCCCAACTGTGGTGCGTGTCACTGCAGTGTCCATCGCCAACATGTGTGCGGGCATGCACGGGTCAAAAACGACCTTTGGGGCACGCCTCAATTCACTATTCCAGCTTTGAGCCTGTTCCTTTTCCACTAATAAGGGATGGATACTTCTCGCAAAGGCAGAGGGATTAATAGCTTGTTTTAAATCAACAACGCAGCAGATCGCCACACACAATTGTATAAGAAAGTGTTGCAGAATCGCACGTAAAAGACATCCGCAACTGATGTGGCAGGAAGCATCTAATCGCATGCAGTTAACTGTATTTTTGCTTAGGAAGCCTCTAAGAGAGAGAGGGAAGTCTAAACCCCACGATTTGCTCAACGTATTTAACTCTGTAGTATATTTTAATGCGTTATAGCACACATGCGATACACAAACATACATCCAGGCACTGTATATGCAAATGTCCTTGTCGCTGATTGTGTAATGCATATCCGAGTTACAGGAAGAAACTGTTTAGCCAGCTCGGGTTTGTGGCAAAAAAGTAATTCTGCATCCCGCTGATTTAATATCCGACCTCAGCATTCAATCCCCGCCCATGCAGCTATCAGAAGTGCCCCTGGGATGTTTGGAGATCGTCTCCAAACGAACATCTGTGCTTATGAAACGCTCGGAAGAGGAAGGTGGACACGAGTTTGCAGCTTCAGGAGCACGCTGCGGCTGCCTGAAACACAGCACAACCAAACAAAGTTGCGCTGAGCAGAGCCGAGGTGAGGAGCTGCCGCTGGGACCCGCGGGCTGCACTCCTGCCGGGACACGTCGGGACAAGCGCAAGCCCGGCCCGGACGAGCTGGGGCGGGAGAGCGCGGGGCTCCCCGGGCCGCCCGCCCGCCCGCCCGGGGACAGCGGGGCGCTGGAGCAGGGAGGGAAGGAGGGAGGGGGGGAGGGAGAGTTTTCCCAACACTTCGGGGAGCCGAGGCGAGCACAATGCCTTGGCCGGAAGCGCCCACCTCTCCCCGGGTGAATCCAGCACATTTTTGGCTCCTAAGCTCCCTCCGCAACTTGAAGGGAGGCAGTCTGGTGAAGTTCACGTTATTCAGCCCCAGACACGCTCCAGCGCACATTTGGTACCGCTGGCAGCTGAGGGTGCATCCAGCGCGGGGGACCTCGGCGGAGCAAAGAGCAGCCGTCCCTCCCCTGACAGCCGGAGATGAACTGCCCGAGATAGTCCGAGGGCGAGAGAAATGCACCCCCTCGACCCAGGCACCGGCACAGCCCCCAGCGTGCGTGTCCCCTGCACGGCTCGTCCCGCCACACCGACTTGACAAACACTGATTTCAGCTACTTTTTTTCCCCCAAAGCCCGCCGAAATTTCTTTCCCGCTGGCCGAGAAATGCTCCATTTGGCTTTTAAAGTATGCTTGAAATCTGGGAAAGGTAGTTTGGAAACAGTAACACCCCCCCCCCGGACTAACACGTCCTCTCGCCGGGACCCGCCGGCCAGGACCTTGCAAAACAGCAACAAGAAAAGCCAAGAGCTCAGCCCAGCGCGGGCAGCGCACCCGGCCGGCCTGCACGCGCAGCTCCTCGCGGGCGGGAGTCACGCTGTCACACACACACACGTCCGGGGTGTTTCTTTGCAGCCCTGCCCTCCTTCCCACGGGACCCCGCAGCAGGGACGGGGTGCGAGCGGGTGCTCGCAGACCTGCCCCAGTGCCGCGGGGGATTTAAAGGAGCCAAAGCAGATCCTAAACCTGCTCGGCCTCCGACGTTTCACGTCCAGCCCAGGTTTCCTTCAGGAGCCGGACTGGGCTGCGCGTGCGGAGCCCCCTCGTCCTGCAGCACAGGAGCGGGTGTCGCGGGGCCACCTGCCAGCTGCGGACGGGGACTCTCCAGCAGGGTCCTGGTTCCCCCGCAGTAACCCCTTGTCCCCCGGTGTCCCCCCATCGCCCTTGCCCAGCCCCAGCCGCCACCTGGCTTTTCGCTCCCCTCACCCTCGGGCTCCCGGCGGTGCGGACACGGGGGCACCCGCCCTGGG
>NW_005841905.1:1123599-1127711 GCF_000455745.1 Alligator sinensis
GATTGGGAAGTTACAACAAAATTAGTATAAATTGTAATTAAATGCAATGATACTGTCATCTAGGTCTAATTAGCATGGGTTTATTGTGCTCCGTTAGAAACACGCTCTTTCATTTTCGGTATGAAATGACATGCCCTAACAAAATTTAAAGTAAAATGCTCCCTTTTACTTGTCAAGATAACTCTTTCTTGTCCTATCTTTTTTTTCTTTTTTCTTTAAAAAAAGCTATTCATCTTATAGCCAGAAGATTCAAAATTTTGTTTTTCAAAGCAAATGCAAAGTCACTTCTCCTTGACTGGTGCACTGGCAAGGAAAATGCCTTCTCCGAACCTAGCTGCATCAGTGTTTCATTACAGTAATGTTTGCTACTATGTTTGTAAAACATAATTTTTGTGCTTCTAACATTAGCCCTTCCTTTAGCCCTCTCACTTGCTTAAACTTGTAACTATGCAATCAAAATTCACTTTTGACTTAGGCCGAGAAGGTCCCATTTGAGAGAAATTTATTTCATTGAACAAGAAAACTAGTTGAGGAAGAGCATATTATCCAATAGTTTTGACAGGGCACTGTGATACAGTCAACCAGGGATTTCTTCCAGTATCAGACACTGATTCTTTCTAATTCTTTCAACACTAAGACCATTTCTCAGTTCTGTTAGTATTCGTTCAGCTCACCTGATGTTACCAAAGCCAGTAGTACTAGAGTAGTGACATTTAAACTCAGTGCCTTGGTTTCCTTGTCTGTAAAATGATCCATATGACATGCTTTTTGTGAGAATTTAGTGTTTGGAGTGAAGTGACTCCATAAAAGCAGGCCAAGTAACTGTTGTTATTTATTTACAAAACAGAATAAAGCAGGCTGGAGCATTTTCAGATCACGACATGTCAAATTGGAAGAATGATTTTTTTTTTTAAATAACATCTTAATTTTCAGTGGCTCTGTGTACCCATAATTCCAAAATCAGTTTAACTGTACATAGAGATTTGCTATCTCTTTATTTCAGAAGATTTTTCATTTTTAGAATTTTGGACAAATAGTTAAAATACTTTCCCCCGCCCTGTTTAGATATATTGCTATTGCACAGTGACTTACCTTATTTTTAACCAAATAATTTACAGGCTAAAAGTACCTTGCACTTCATACAGTATTTTAAATCTGTGGTTCTTGAATCATGTTACAAGGACTAATGAATAAACCTGATGCGATATTAGAATTGTTATTTTATAGAGCGGGAACCTGACATGCATAGTTAATAAAACTACTTCTCATTTAGAGTGAAGGTTATTTACACAACTTCCACCGTGTAAAAAGCTTTTCAAGGGAATTTACAAGCTAGAGTTCACACTAAGGCTGCTCTGAAGAACTGCTTCTGTAGCACGGAGAGAAGTCATATGGTTTTGTCTTTATTTCGATTCTATGTTTTGGTTTTATGGAGTATTATGAGAAGTGTAAAATTATATAAATATGTTGAGTTAACTGTCAACCATGTTAAATATGGCTAAATGTGAGTATAATACAGGCTTTATGGTGCAGTTTAAGACTGTGGCTCACCTCTTAGTCTGAAATTAAAAGGTACTCAAGAAAAGATTAAACATCTCTGGCCTCACCTAAAAGGGTCACTGGTAGACCACTGTACTTTTCGATCATTCTTGTCTGACCTAGTGCACCTCGCACTATCACATCCGGTAACTAGGATTTTTTGGGTTTTTTGTAAATAAAGCTTTGTGAAAATATGAACATTTTTCATTCTGTCTACTTCACTCTAACCCAAATTTCACTTGCTTAGATTACAGACACATCTAAACATACATGAGCCTGATCTCATACTGGTTTAATATTATTGATTTCAATTAATGTATTATTTATAATGAAGTAGGATTATGTTTTTAACTGAAATGTTAGGGCCCAGATCCTGAAAACACTTAAATATGTGGATAAAGAATGGCAAAAATTGATCCCACAGATGCTTAGGAGGCTAAGATTTAGAAATCTGCCCTGTCTAAATTTATGAATGCTTACTTGAATACAACATTGCCAGTTTTAGTCTGAATCTATTTAGTTATCCAGCTCTAGAATACTCATGTGATATTTAATATGCCTCAGCAGCTCATGTATTTCTACTACTACCTGTAGCCCCAATTATCCTCTCTCATTGCAAACCAGTGGGAACCGGCAAACAAATTGACTCCCTAGTCCATCTCCACGGGCAAGATCTACACATGGAGGGTCCCTCCTTACATTTGGTTTTTAAGGGTATAGTCAGACCTGACTATAATTACCTGTTCACACAGGGTCTGGTTCTGCACTACTGAAGTCAGTGGGAGCTATGCCATCCAGATCAGTGGGAGCAGGATTAGACTCCCAAAGAGAATATCAACAGGGGAAATAGTTTCATGAGCAAACACAAAATTACTCTCTGACCTTGCAATTATCAGTGTATTCCAGTTTTGCTGGTTTCTTATTTAGACATTCAGATTTCAACATAATGATAATTTGTTTCTGAAATACTTATTTTTGATCATGTCACCTAACATTGTTTTGTCTGACAGTACTGCATCAAAATAAGTTATAGGGTCTGTTAGGTAAGTATGAGCTTAAAAATGGGTGTCATCTCTTTAATTAAAAAAATCATTCATATACAAAAATACTATTTGCAAATAATATTAAATGTCTGCTTTAAGTAGCTACAAGCCAGAAAATGAACAGATACAATTCTTCCCTGAAAAAGGACTAAAAATAGCAGACATCTGCTCCTTATGTACACTCTCTGTCCTATCTTATTATGTTTGGTGGGAGGAGAGAGCAGGGACAAGGATTTACTTCCCTTTATTGCAAGGGCAACACAGCTAAGAAATCATGGGCTGGATGCTATTCTGTATCACCCAGTGAAGACAATGGCTAAGTTCTGAACGTCATCAGTTAGGAACATGGGAACTACTACACAAGATTAGCCCTGTGGTCCATCTATTCCAGTAACTTGTCCCTTATACTGGGCAACAGCAGACAATGCAGAAAGTGGTACAGGAAACCTCGCAGTAGACAGATGCAACATAACATGGTCCATAAAGATCTTATCCAGATCAAAATTAGTTTAAGCCAGTTTGGGTAGTCAATTATTATGAGCAGATTTGCACAGTTACAGCAGGGAAAAAGTGAAGACTGATTACACAGGTATAAGCAAGGGTATAATTTGGCCTGTGGAGTCCTTATGGTTGACCATGCACAGGCATCTCCATATTATGTATCTTTTAATTAATTTATATGACACCCAGATGCCATGGTATTGATAAAATTCAAGAACCTGGATACACAGGCAGGAATAACAGAAGCAGGGAGGATTGTAGATTGACTCAGATACCTGGGAAGTTTGCAGTGGTGGCAGACAGAAAGATGACATACTTACAAACAGAACTGGACCAGAGCTGGAATGTATTAAGACACAATCTACTAGATTCTCTCTTCATTTACACCTGCATATATGGATCTATCAAATCAATGGAGTCACACTGGTGTAGAACCAGTGTGAAAGACTGGATAATCAGGCTTACTAACCTAGAATCCCCCTTTTCATTTCTGCAGACTAGAGGCACTCTCTAAGGTTCAGATTCTGTCCTTTGCTCTTCTGTTTTACTGGCATGTAGCGGGAGATAAATTGTAGCTTGCTAATGCTATCTATGCACTTAATCCTTTTTCAACCAGAGTCAATGGCAAAACTTCTTGCAGGATCATAACTATGCATGATTTTAAAGATCACAAAAGCTTCAAAACTGAGCAAAAAGAAACAAATATTGGCATTTCCTTGGCCAGAACCTTAGCTGGGTTAAATTGCTGATTTTGCCCACTTAAGATATTGTGGGCCAGATGCTGATCTCCACTGTATGAGATTCCACAATATTTCCACAGTTGTAACAGACCAGAATTGGTATGCATCAATGCAACAGGAAGTCAGTGGCAATATTTTGGATTTGTATTGTGAGAGCAGATAAGAATCTGTCCCTATTTTTGTAATTCAAACTAGAAAATCTTGATTTAAAAAAATGGTGTGTTCACTGTATGGCTTTGCAGCACTTTTTGGCTAAGACAAGAACATTCCCAAAAATGTGTAAATCAAA
>NW_005841905.1:1127721-1145206 GCF_000455745.1 Alligator sinensis
TTGTGCCTCAAATAAAGTATAATCTACAGACAAGGTGATGCGGAAGTGTGAAATGACACACTATGCTCAAATAAGCAAACACCCACATCTAACAACAGACAGAAAATGTTTTCATAATAAGAGTGCATAAATTACCCCAGCTATTGGAAAAGCTCATACTTCCATTCTAGGAATCACATAGCAAATACTCACAAGAGCTGATATGCTACTACTATGATTATGCATACCTTCTCTGCAGTAATTATAACATGCTTTTATAAACATATCAAAATGTTTAGAAAATGACAGTAGGCCTATAGTATTGCTTTCTTCTTTAGTAAAGTGTGCTTGGTTCTTGCCTTTGTACATTTAAAACATTTAATTACAAGAACATTATGAAAAAGACTTACATTTGGAAGAGAAACCATGAGTGGAAAAGACAGGGGAAAAAAGATTCAAATGACAGTCCAGTTCAGGGAGCCAAACTGTGGAGTGTTTAGTTAGTGGCAACTTACCCCATGGGCAGAAACAGTATATGCTATATAATAATGAATAATAATATTTGGAAGGAAGATGAACAACATATATGCATATATATACACACACACACTTACTTATGCTCTTTCACATACATACACACATATACATGAGAGAGAGAGAGCAAGAGCATAAATAATAAGTATTGGTATTGTACAATAAACTTTAAAAGAATAATGGGCAAGATTTTGGTATCTTGGCTACTAGTACTATATTCTACATAAAAACCAAAAGAAGCACCTAACTTATTAATATTATGGTCCTATATGTGTCATGTCATTTTTGGGAGCATGGCATTTAGCCAGAATCCTTAATAATTTGAAATTGAAAATTGAAAGAAGTGCCTAGCCTAGGTTAAGTAAGGATGTCAAGGATTGGCTTAAAAATAATTTATACTTTTTATGTAATCAGAGAAGCATGTGTGGCAAGAAACTGGGGTAAAAATAAGCTTTAAAAAAAAGATATAATCTACCAAATCTACATAGAACAGGATGGCGCATAAAGGGTCTATCTCATACTCAATAGAATAGAAGCTTTTAACTATATTTTTAATAATACTGATATTGATTATACTCTAATCGATATAATGTTTCTTATGTGTGGTGTTGGATCTCATTTTTAATTTTGATGTGAAGTAAAGCGGTTATGTAATTTCACTGGTGTCTATGGATGGACCCAGGAATTTGAAAAGTAGGGGGAAGGGGGAGGTGTAGGAGATGCCACCAGTGCTACAGGGGAGGTTGCAGCCTCCCTTCCCCTCCCCTCCATAGGCAGACCATGCCACAGCAGAAGCTGCCAGGGACTTTTTGAGGTCCCTGAATCAGGTAAGAGCAGGGGTGGGCAAAATGTGGCCCACCAGGCCATTCTATCCGGCCCGTGAGGCCTCTAAAAATGTTAGAAAATTAATATTTATCTGCCCCTGGCTGCCTGTCACGTGGCCCTCAATAGCTTCCCAAAACTCAGTAAGTGGCCCTCCACCTGAAATAATTGCCCACCCCTGGGTAAGACCCTCCCCGCACTGCTCTCAGAACCCCTTCCCTCAGAGGAGCCAGTGCAGGCTCCTCTGTTCCTCTTCCATTCCCTTCTCCCCCTTCCACCAGGGGTTGTCTAGGGCTGCTTCTGTGTTCAAGAAGGGAAAACCAGCAGGGGAAATGCAGTGGAGGGGGAGGGAGCAAGAACCCAGCACCCTGTGCTGCTGTTCCCTGCAATTGGTGTTCCCTAAAACTGGCTGGAGCATTAGGCTCACAGGGCAGTAATCAATGGCTCGATGTCTAGTTGGCAGTCGGTATCAAGTGGTGTGCCCCAGATGTCCATCCTGGAGCTGGTTTTGTTCAATATCTTCATCAACGATCTGGACAATGGCATAGAGAGCACCCTCAGCAAGTCTGCAGATGACACCAAGCCTGGGGGGAGATATGCTGGAGGGCAGGGCTAGAATTCAGAGTGACCTACAAATTGGAGGATTGGGCCAAAAGAAATCTCATGAGGTTCAACAAGGACAAGTGCAAAGTCCTGCACTTACAACAAAGCAATCCCATGCACCAATACAGGTTGGGGGTTGACTGGCTGGGCAGCAGCTCTGCAGAAAAGGATCTGGCGTTACAATGGACAAAAAGATGAATATGAGCCAGCAGTGTGCCCTTGTTGCCAAGAAGGCTAATGGCATACTGCGCTACATAGGTAGGCGTGTTGCCAGCAGGTCAAGGGAAGTGATTATTCCCCTCTATTCAGCACTGATACAGCCACATCTGTAGTCCTATGTTCAGTTTTGGCCCCCCCACTACAGAAAGGATGTGGACAAATTGGAGAGCATCCAGAGGAAGGCGACAAAAGTGGTTTGGGTCCTGAGGGGCATGACTTATTAGGAAAAACTGAGGGAACTGGGCTTATTTAGTTTAGAGAAGAGGAAACTGAGAAGGGATTTAATAACAGCCTTCAACTACCTGAAGGGGGTTTGAAAGAGGATGGAGCTGGACTGTTCTCAGTGGAGGCAGATGCCAGAATGAGGAGTAAGGATCTCAAGTTACAGCAAGGGAAGTTTAGGTTAGATATTAGGAAAATTTTTCTCACTAGGAGGGTAGTAAAGCAGTGGAACAGGTTACCCAGAGAGGTTGTGGACTCTTCATCCTTGGAGGTTTTTAAGACCCAGCTAGACAAAGCCTTGGCTGAGATAATCTAGTTGGAGATGGTCCTGCTTTGAGCAGGGGGTTGGACTAGATGACCTCCAGAGGTCCCTTCCAACCCTACTTTTCTATTTTCTATGATTCTTTGATTCAACAGCAATTTTAACTTCCTTTTTTAACTGTCACCAACCTCCTGAATAAATGATTTATCTCCCATTCTGAAATGTCATTCTGTAGCAGTATGCAAAAAAGTACTTAAGGTTATTAGCGGACTACAAACTGAAGAGTCCACAGTGTAAAGTTGATGCAAAAAAAAAGGTTGCTGTATTAACAGGAGGGTTAATCTGTGCAAAACACAGGAGATTATTCTGTTCTACTTGATGCTGGTGCATCTTTAGCTGGAGTTTTGCATCCAGTTTTGTGTATCACACTTCAGGAAATATGTAGACATATTGGAAGGAGCAATATGAATGATAGATTTAGAAAAGACCACCTATGAGGACAGGTTGAAAATTTTAGGTTTGTTTAGTTTAGAAAAGAGAAGAGTGAAAAGAAACACAATAATGGTCTTTCAATGTGTAAAAGATTATTATAAGGATGATCATGATCAATCATTCTTCAGATCCACTGGAACAAAGACCAGAAATAATCATCTTAATTTTCACTGAGTAATATCTAGCTATTAGGAAAATCTTTCTGACTATACAGATAATAAAGGCCAGAAATGCTATGGATGTTGTAGAATCTCTTTTACTGGAGATTTTTAAGAGCAGGGTAGATAAACATCTCTCAGTGGTTATCCAGGGTATTAATCAATTAAATCAATTAAAGAAAATTGACACAGAGCAAAACCAGTGCCTTCATAAGCTCCTGTTATAGAAATCTTCCCGCAGTTCCCAGGACCTTCACCATAGGCCCCAACTTTTATTTTTTGGGGGGGAGGGGCCTAAGATGATGGACATGTGGAAAGTTTTACGCATTTCAGGTGACAGCCCTCTTCCCGAAGGGGGGCCAGGGCCCTCGGGCCCCCACATACTTGGCTCCTCCGAGTCCTTCATGCATTGGTATGTACCCCTGAGTTCTGTCTTACCTTGCCTACCGATTGATTCTGCAACTTGTACTTATTTCAGTGGCATGACTGCTGAGTGGTACCAATATCTCAGTCCTTTGTAGCCTAGGCCCAGTATACCTAAAGACCACTTAAAACTCTGAGATAGAAACCAGGGTCAAGAGAACTGTTCCTCAAGCAAAATGGATCTTTCTGTGTCGTGGGGAACTGCAGCATGAATGCCCACAGGAACTACAGATCACGACAAAAGTTATCACCTAACTCACCTAAGGATGAGGTGCTCATTGACCCCATGCCTTCTCTAACAAACGAAGAGTGGTTAGGACAATCAAACGGGGGCTGGGGGAGGTAGGGTGATGGGAGTCCTGGATCCTAGTCCCATTCCATAGTTTGCATTCAGCTGTTACCTAATAAAATACAGTAAAAGCAGACACTGCGTGTAAGTCGTCCCCCCCCCACCCCAATGTCCAGCCGGCCAGCCAGAAATTCCAGTTAATAGAAATGCCGGTTAGTAAAATGCTGGATAACAGGGCTTTTACTGTATTTTGCATTTTGGGGAAAACATCTGTATATTTTTTTCACCTGGCTCTCCTTCTTAATGAGGGAAAATGCTCAACGAAGTCTACTAGTAAAGAGAGAAGTATGTTAGAAAAGACAACACATTTTTTTTAAGTGACATTTCACGTGCCATAAGTCCTGGAGAGTCATGAGGAAGTTGTGTGAATCTATATTGTGAATCCTGTCTCCAGCACTGATGCAAAGCATGCCTTTAGACCAGCACTAAACTCTCATCTGAGGGAAAAAAAGAGATGTGTCTTTAGACCACACTCCTTCACATGGCAAAAACATAACACACACACACACACACACACACACTCAGAAAACCATTGGATATTGAAACAAGTGCATAATTTCATTGAATAAAAGGAATAAATAGCACATATTTAAATACCTGCATCACTTAACAAAGCTGTCAGCTCAAGATACCTTTCTGTTACGTTGCTAATTCCCCTGCCAATACAAGATTGATTGCTACAGTGCATTCTCAGTTGCTTTCTCCAGTACTTTGAATTTTCCAACACTTCCATTGGCAAAACATCCCAGAGAGATCTCAATGTTAGGAAGGGTTTGAGATATCAGATCCAAATTTGCTAGTTGTACACTGAATCTCAGCATTCAGAACTGTGCCCCTTCCCTCCTCCGATCCCTGGTTGATGCTGGGACATTTCAAATATTTGCAGACTCATCTGTCCTGGAGCCCCGAGTTACTGTTTCTCTGTGCTGAACTTCGTATGAATCTTTTGGTCAGGGCCTGGATTCACTAGTACTTTGGGACATCAGAAAACTTCAGGATGTCCTGCAAATCTTTCCTCCTAGGTGGGCTCCCCCTGCTTGACTCCCCTTCAGGCCCTTCTCCCCTGACACCGATACACTCTTCCTGCTTAAAAGGAGCAATGGCAAATTAAACAAGCTTACTTCTTCCTTCCGAGTCTTGCTCCAACGGGTCTCTTTGCTGGGCCATGTGGGGAGTGTCTCCAGCTGTCTCCTCAAAGCCTGTGCAGAACTGTGCCCTTCTCCATCCCCAGGCTGTGTCCCTCAAGCCCAATACCTTATCTCCTTCATTGCAGGAGGAGCTGGGCACAGGATTGGCAGCCAGATCTCATCCTCTGAGCATGGCTCAGCCCCAGCCCACCTGGGCAGGAGACCCCTGCTCAGGCCTCAGAGTT
This sequence comes from Alligator sinensis, assembly GCF_000455745.1. Lineage (NCBI taxonomy): Eukaryota > Metazoa > Chordata > Crocodylia > Alligatoridae > Alligator > Alligator sinensis. The sequence continues at coordinate 1,133,157 of NW_005841905.1, forward strand.
GGAAAGGGGGAGCTGAGCCTGAGTCTGTGTGGGAGGCCCTAGTGCAAGGGCTGCATTTCAGTTTCCACCTTCTCCCCCAGCTCTCTGGGCATAAATAGCAACGCATCCCTAGCACCGCTCGACTGCTCAGCAGCCTCTGGGTGCCTGCAGAGGTGCAGGGATGCTGCTTTGCTAGCATGTCAGAGTCACTCTAATTAAAGCACCCCATCCCCACCCCAGGGCATGTGCAAAGACATCCTCTGATTCCAGCCCGTCTGCCTCCCGCCTTCCCCAAAGGTATAGGCAGAAAGCAGCGATAGGTATAGGAAAACACTTCTCTTAAAACAGTGGCTCTCAACATTTTTAGACTTCATTAGACTCAAGGAGTTCCCCAGAAGATGCCAAGTCTTAGTTTTTACTCATTTTCTGACTACAGAAAAATACTGGAGCTATTCTTCTGTTGCAAAGATCTCAAAAGGACAATGGCAGGTCCGAGTGGGTGCCAATCTGTGCACGCAGGAATTCCAGTGCATCAGAGCAGACTCAATTAATCGAGTCTACGGGTGTGTGGCAATTGCTGCACTCCAGCAGCCTCCTGCATCTCATGTATCAGCGTCCCCATGCTTAAAAATGGTGGCAGGGCACTTGGACTAAAGCTCATTCTATGAGCTTTAGAGAAAGTGCCTCAGCTGCCATTTTTCAGCGTGGGGATGCTAATTCACAAGATGTGGTGGCACTTCAATTACAGCAGCTCTCGTAGCCCCTCTAATTAAAGCACTGCCCCCACCCTAAGAGCATGTGTAAAAGTGCCCAATGTTTTTGACACGATGAATACCTGTTTGAAATCTCTGGGTTTAGCTTGTGAATCAAGTGTAGGTATTTGTATACCGAACAGTGCAAAGATTGTACAGCACCTCTGGAAGGATCTCAAGGCATCCCAGGTGCCACAGCACTCTGGTTGAGAATAACTGCCTTAAAATTACACCCAGGATCCTCTGAATCCATTTACATTGGCTTTATTCCCTCCTCATGGTTATCTCCTCTATTCCTACTCTTTGCTATATGGCTGAATGATCCTTAAGTTTATTAAAATCATACAAAATTAGGGCTGGAAGGGACCTCAGGTGATCATCTAGTCCAATCACCTGCTCAAGGTAGGATCATCTCTATCTAAACCATCTCATAAAAATGCCTGTCTAACCTATTCCTAAAATTACACAAACAACTTCATTGCACAACTACAAAGCACATTGCCCCAAACCACCAGGAATACCCTAACCTGCCACAGGTAAAGCAAGGGCACAAGGGTACCGTCGATGTCCTTTCCCTGCAAGCGTTGTTAAAATACACTTAAGAGATCCAAGAAATAAGACCACATCCCCTGCTACACAGGGAGGCATCTCCCCAACTTGAATGTGAGATAAAGTTTTTTCCTGATCTCAGATGTGGCAATCAATCTGACCCTGACCCTGGGCCCTGAGCAGAGGGCAAGACCCTCTCATCTTCCTGTGTTTGAGCTCCAGCACAGCTCTTTACTGGAGAGGTAAATCTGGCTCTTATGCAGATGCTATGCTCTGAGTCTTCTCCCATCCAAGAAACCTCTGGCCCAACTTCAATAGTGCTTTAGCTTGTAGACAAAAACCTAGCTAAAGGTCTCACTCAGGCTGGTAATCAACCCATTTTGCACTGAAGACAGGGGCTTTATCACTGCTAATTAGTGCTGATTAGTCCTCTAATACCCTCCTACAGTTTGTCCTGTGTGTTCAGATAGAGGGGCCAATTCTCTTACCACTCCCCAGAAAGTATGACAGAGCATCTCAGTTTACAGCAGCAGAAAGGAATAAGATGCCTTCAGAAATCCTAGCAATGTATGTGACTTAAGCACAAGTGACAGCATGATAACTCAAATATGACTTTACAATGTGGCTGTGCAGATCTGGGCCAGGCTAAGCCTCAGACCTGGGCATTAGTTACCTAATCGTCCTACACAGTGAAGAACTACCCTTACCCTGCTCTCTGTGAAAACTCAAATCAGCCTCCATCTTGCATATAAAACAGCACCACAAGCAGATGCATAAGGTGTCCCCATCCTCTTTCTTGCCTTATGCTGCGGCTGTTGCTTTCTACTGCTTGTCTCTTTTTTTCTTGTCAGAGCACTAGAGTTAACTGTACAGACATCTCTAGTTGGTCCTACAGCTGCCGTGGTGGACTTGCTGCACATACCTCATATCCTGTTCTCTCATTTGAGATGAATGTGCTATTGTGCTGAGTTAGACAGCATTTCAGATGGCACCACCTCATGGGTAGTGTGTTCAGTTCAAACAAGACAGGACAACAAAGGACAGACAGGGATCAAGTATGCTGCAGTCTTTCCTCAACCAGCTCATCCTTCTCAACCCTACATGTCTCCACTTCTGGGGGCCCGCTATGGAGCCACAGGTCCAAGCTTTTTGGATCCATGGGTACCTCTCAGTTTAGAATCTGCATCCATATTCATCTCCCTTTGTTCATAAATCAAGCCTGCCAGCCTCTGAATTATTTTTCTTGTTCTTCTCTGAGTAATTTTCAATCTGTCACTATCTTTCAGTTAAAGTGGTGCCCATAATTTAAATACTGCAGGCGTCACTGCACAAAAGCCATATATAGAAGAATTATTACCTCTTTGCTCTGTGATGTGATGTCTTCAGTACAAAATCAAATTGGCCTTTTCTGCTGCCATAACTCAAGATAAATTCATGTCTAATTTATTCTACACTATCATCCCTAGATCACTTGCAGCATTGCTGCTTCATGGATTTTTTATCACTGATTGAATATCCGGCTTTTTAGATTATTTTTCTACAAATGTAGTGACTTTCTTCGGTAGTGTTGAAGTGATGTAGTTGTGATGGTCCAGGAAATATGCAAGAGGCAAGAATTTTTGTGGATGCTACCTTTATTGCTCCAACTGCATGGTGGGGTTACATTTATATAAGCCTGTGGGTATCACAGTACCCTTCATCAGGTTTCACTTTCTTGTCTACTTGGCATCTCATTTTATTCTCCATTTCTATATTCAGCCTCCTTTCCAAGTCCTCCTGATTTAGTTTAATTGACACACCCATCAAGACATTATTTATTTCCTCTTTTTGACGATGAAGTGATCTTTGAGCTGGGGTCTGAGGTCCAACATGGAAAAGGTGTATTCTGCTAGTGCAGGCCCCCCCCTGAAGGTAATGTAGCTGCGCACACTACAGGAGCTCATTTGCACATTGCAAATTACAGGACTGAGATCCGCCTTTAATACTCCACCCCTCATTGTTCCCAGTTCAGTTCATTGCCGGTCCTCATCTCTCATTGTTTACAATAATTTTCCCATCTGTCATTTGAAGCCGAGACAATTTGAATTAATTTTACAAGTAAAATGTTGAGAAACTGCAATGAATGTTTTATTAAAACCAGGGGCCCAACTGCACACTCCTCAGTTGTGGTCCTATGTACTTATACAGTCTCACGGACTTTGATTGTTGTTTCTTCATTCATTCACTTTGTAATTCTATATGGAAGAAATCAAACTTTCTTGTCAAGGTATATTCTTCATAACTTCATGTTACATATTAACCTGTAAGATAACCTGATCCTGTTCCTACTGAACTCAATTGAAAGACTCTCACTGACCCTAGCTGATTTTGTATCAAGCTGTAAGATTTGTCTACATGGGGAAATTGGTTGGAATAGCTATTGTGGAAAAAGACCATTCACAATAGTTATTCCAGAATAGCTCCCTGTGTGGATATTCTGTTCCATTACAAAAGTTACCTTATTCTGGAATAATTACTGCACTCAGAAAGCACACTAATTATTCTGGAATAAAGTAGCCTTTTTTCCAGAATAACATCCACACGGGAAGACACAGGGAGCTGTTCTGCAGTAGATAATGCTTACTCTTCAGCTGTTTTCTGTTCAGTTTCTCCATGAAGACATATCCTAAGTGGTGCTTTTTTCCCCTTAACATTTGCTCCATTATTTCAACAGTTTTGGAAGTTTAGTTCTCTGCATGCCAAAAAACAGGGATAATTTTTAAATTTTTCAGTTCTGGTGATGGTGCCTTTTTAATTTTTTCAGTAAAGCCTCAATTCTTTAATTTTTTTTTCAAAAAAAATATAATTATCAGTTTTCCAGGACATTTATTAACCAATTCTCTTAACATCAGAGGATGAATGGAATAAGTACTGGTTAATTTATAGATGTTCACATTTTCTAGAATCACTTTTTCTTTCGTGTGCGTGTCAGTTTTGATGATTTCTCTTCACTTGTGCACAATCTACAGATATTCCAGTGAATAAGTTTGCTTGCAGGAATGTTTGTGAAACAGCAAATTTTAAGCATACATGGATGAATATTCCTGGAAAGCAAATTGTGAATATAAAGGTAAGTAAACACTCTGGTGCCCTGATTCAGAGTATTACATTTATTTGGCCAGGGAATTTAAATATAAAATATAAACGTTTTCTTTTCACCAAAAACTAACCACCACGGCTTCAATTTTGAGTAAGGAATACGTCCAGTAAACCACACATGTACAATATACAGCCTGCAAATAATTCACAGAAATTACTTAGCAAAAATATTTAATAATCTCAGATTATGCCACCTGGTCTCTAGCAATTTACAAACAGTAACCTATGAAAGGTTAATTGAATACATTATTTGCTCTGTAATTTACCAAGTTTCCTTCCTTTCTTTGTTAGTCATTATTTTACTAGCTCTTCAGCCATTCTTATGGCACCTGATCAAACTTTTTTTCTTTATTTTTCTTATTAAAGTATTTTTAAAAAGAGATTCAGTAGCCCAACAATTTTGGATTCACCTTTAATTTAATCCTATTCCTAATTAATTAAATGGTCCTATGTTTCTCCAGAACAGTTTTTTTTCCCTTTGATATAGGTTTTAAAAAGCCCCTTTTAACTTTTGTAGTTACCTTGAACTTCTTCCCCCCATCTTTCTTTCCCTATAATACCTCACTGAATCCGAGCGTACTTGTTTGATTTCTTTCCTTGCCCTCTCTTGCCTTCTTATCTCAAGCACAGTTTTTTTTTAATTAAAAAAATTAAAAGCCTCAGATCTTTGAACAGTCCCTTATGAAGCCACATTGGCCGCTTCTTGTTCTTTCCATTCTTCATTTTCAGAGGAACCGCAGTCTCTTGCAGCTTAATTATGGTTTCTTATGAGTCCCCCTGCTTCCTTTCACACTGGTGGCTTTCACAGTATCCCTCATCTGCAGTCTGCTGCTTTTTTAAATACAGTAAGTGCCATATATGAGCATGTTAGACTTACCCATTCTTACCTTGGACAAGAGAGTTTGGCAATATGATTTCATCACAACCGTAATTAAAATACTCTCTACCCACTTACTTTTTGTCAGACCTTTTGCTTTTTATCACCTTTGGATTAAGAACCTTATTCAGAAACAAGGAGATGCTAATGCTTTTGTTATTTTTCATACCAATTTTTGTTTTCCTTATCTTCCAGCAACTGTGGTAAAAGACTGCAGATACCTTAGCTGATTATGTTACTCCATTTTGGAAGTCAAGGGCTAGATCCTGAGCTGGAGTAAAGCATCATCATCTTTATCTTTATTACAGCTAAGCTGATTTATCCAGGCTCAGGATCTGGCCTGAGGTTTCCACTTGCATTTGCTATAGAGTTCAAAGCACTTCTTCTCACCTCATACTTACTGACAGTGTTGGCACTCTGGGGAGTATTTCCCAATTGCCTGATTTTTTTTTTCTATATACAAACCTGGAGAGCTCAAACTTTTAGAATTAATTTTCCATTTCTATTTTGTATCATGGATATACTTTACTTGAAATAGGATGAATCTGTCTGAATTAAAATGGAAAAAAATACCAAACTGATGACCTCTTGAATCTTGTTTGAACACTTGAGTTCCTAGTAAATACTGCTCTATGAGTTTTTGCAAACATTATTTTCCCTTGGGTTTTTTTTCTCTGCTAGTTATATACCCATACTGTTACCCCTTTGCCTTTTTTACCTCTGGTGCACATAATATTTTGGAATATGCTGAACTCCAGAATGGCAGGTTGGATTACTGCTCTGATCACTCTGCCTGTATTCTAATGTCGTCTACCTCTTTGCAGTCCTGTGATGTTTTGTTCACATTCGTTTAAAAGAGAGTTTGGTTTGTCATAATTTGTTTTTCTTGCTTTGGTCAATTATAAGTCGATGGCCTAGATCCTTAGCTGCTGAAGATCTGATTAGCTCTAGTGGCTTCAGTGGAATTATGCCAATTTACCCCAGCTGAAAATCTTGCCTAATGAGTTGAATACCAGTTTCCTATAGTTTCACTTTTTAATCTTACTGGTTTTGCTGTTTTAATACTATCTCTTGCTTCTTTTATCCATGGAGGTTCTGCCCTGCAGTTTTCCTTGAGCTGCCTTCTATGCTGGTAGGACTTTGCACGTTTATTTGTTCATTCTCGATAGCCAACCCTGAGCAGGGCTGAGATTCATTTCCTCTTGTCGTGACAATTGTTTGGATTGTTTGCCACTTAACGCTTGGATGATTTCTCCCTCTGCTGCCTGTAATTCCTCGGTTGCCTCTCAGCGTTTTGGCTACTACTCATTGGCTGAGACACATACCAAGAATTCGCTGTTCCGACGTCCTCTTCAGTGAGATTTTCCTCTGCATTTTCAGCAAATTTTCTGCCATTTGGTTTTCTCGCAATTCTCCACTGGAGTCTGGAGGATTGACATAGTGAGTCAGTGCTGTGTGGGCTAGTTCATTATTGACTTCCAATCCTTCTAGACTTTTTTCTTTATTTTCACTCAATGTTGGCTCCATTCGGCAACTATGGCAACTGAATACATAACCTTTTTCAGTTTCTGGCTCTTATCTTTTCTGTTGAAGGGCTCCACTAAATTGGTTCAGATAAAAGTGTTACATGTATGGAGATACCAGAAGACAAGTGAAAGTAGCACCAGGGGGCTAATGACTTTAAAATGTCCATTTCTGATATAAGAAATATGAGACTCAAATGATAAATATGCTGAAGATTCATACAGAATATATTGATAATTACATGCCATTTATGGGATAATTTTTTTTGTTTGACTTAATAAAAATCACATGGAAATATGGAAAAATCAGCATTTATATGATCAAAATGACAGCATGTGTGTTTGGTTTTATTTAGTATTGGTTTTGGAAAATAAGTTGAAATCCCTCACCCCAGTAGAAAATGCAATTGGCAAATAAACGGCACAAAATGTTCAGGGGTGGGATTTTTCAAACAGTGCCTCCATAAATGACTTAGGAACACAAGTCCTGTTGAAAGTTATTTTGGGCTCCTGATTTATTTAGGCACTTCTGAAAACTATACCTTAAGGGACAAGCTGAATCTCCATGCACACGTGAGCAAGTCTACTCGTATGAATTTCCCCTCTGATCTCAAGTTAAAATTATTTATTAACCTGTATAGGAAGAAATCTATCTATCTATCTATCTATCTATCATCTCCTTATGTGGCTCCCAACCTAACAGTAATTACTATATCCTCATGATCACCTTCTGAGATATTATCTCTATTTCATAGATGGCAAAACTGAGGCACAAGATGGTTAAGGGTCAGATCTAGCAAAGGCACCTGACCCTTAATGCAGAATCTAAGCTCTCAAGTTAGGGATATTTGCTTTCCATAAAGTGCTTGAGGTGAATAAAATGCTTCAGAACAAACCAACCATCCCGTCACACTGAGCTATCTAAAACCACGAAGGAGAAGCGTGTGTCTATAATCCTATCCCTTTCCAGAGCTTATAGACACCTAACTCAGGGCTTCTATCCCCTGGGAGTCGCAGCCTGAGATCCTCTTCTGAGAGTCTGAGAGTGGTCACCTTCAGCTATTTTTTCGAAGAACTGAGTAGAGTCCACTCCTTTCATTTAAGACCTGAGCAGAAGAAGGAGTGGCGATGGTCTCCTCCTTTTATATACCAGTCTGGCAGTTAGAGTGATTACCAAGGAAATGAGAGGAGACATATGTCCAGAACCTTTCTTAGCCTGAGGGGGGTCAACATACACCCACCCAGGACGTGGAAGATCTGGGTTCAGTTTCCATCTGAGGTTCAAACCTATGTCTTCCACCTCCCAGGAAGTAATTTTATCCAATGACTGTTTAATGTAAAGAAGGCAGGACACAAATGCGAAGACAGGGTAGAGCTGCACCTTATAGACTAACCAAATCAGAGATGTATAGCATAAGCTTTCATGAGCCTGAGCTCACTTCATCACAAATGATAAAAAGCATTGGGGGAAAAAATTGTAAAATTATGGCAAACATTAAAAAGCCTGTCACCAGGAATGAGAACGTAGGAGTCCCCTCTCCCAGGTGAGTGTCTGAACCGCAAGACTGTCCGCCACGCTCCCTCTTGCGCTCTCCTTCTGCACCAACAGCTCTTTTGCCGTACATTTTCAACAGGAAGGTAGAGTCCTCCCTCGCCTTGCCCCAGCCCACATGCACACACTCAAAATAGACTCCAGATGGTGGTTAGTTAGTGGACTAGTCCTGGGCTCGGCGGAGAAGCAGTGTATATATGCCTACAGTGTCACAGAAGGACTAGTTTTGAATGATACCTGAGCAAAGAGCCAAAAACTACACACCTGAGCCAATCTACGGGGTAAAACAATTGTCTTGGCATTAGAAAAAACTGATAGAGAAATTGAATGAAATTTCTCTTGGTTCCTCTTACAGAATCAATATTGTACCCTTAGAAGCTAGGGGTAGAAAAGAGTAGACCTTTTTCTATTTCCCAGTGGAAGTAGGATTGTCAACTGAAGGGCATCATTCTGTCTCAAAACGGATAAAAATTGCAAAAGTAGCATTTACACAATTTCTAAGAGGAGATAGTTTGGATCAGGAAGGTAGCTATGAAGGTGGAACAGATGGCTGAGAGCCCTTGACGTGGTCAGTTGAAGGGGTAAGTTCAGTATCACCTGACTTGAGTGAGGGGAATGGTTAGCATGGTTACCGTAGATCCTGGTATGTTAGGCCTGCCAGGTATTCCCAAGCTGCAGTCACAAGTCAGAAAGAAAGGAGGCTGATGGAGGCAGTCACAGGTCACTAAAAACACAAGTCCTGTTCCTGTGACTGAGAAAGGCAGAAAGCCAAAGTATATAATCTTGGCTGAAGTTCTCTTCAAATCCTGAATGTATCTAAATGGCATGGACAATAGGGTTGTGCGAAATTTCACCAGCTGTTTCATTTCAACACTGTTTTGACTCATTTGGAGCTCGAAACAGCAAAATCGAAGGTCTTCAAAACAAAATGAGGCTAGTCAAAACGTTTCGAAAATTTCAAAATGTTTCAAGTTTCGAAGCAGCCAGCAGCCAGGTGGTGGGAGACGGGGGAGAACCAGGGCTGTGCTCCCAATGGCTCCAGGCTCAGCCAGGTGGGGAGCGCAGCCCTGGCTCTCCCCACTTTCTGCAACTGGGATGTGGGAACCCATTAACAGCGCAGGGGAAGGGAACTTAGCCCCAGCTCAGTTCCCCTCCCCAGCACTGCAATCAGGCTGGAGAAGAGAACTAAGCCAGACGGCTCAGTTCCCCTCCCCAACCCTACGATCCGGCTGGGGAAGGTAACTCAGCCCAGCTAAGCTGAGTTCCCCTCCCCAGCGTGACCATTGGGCTGAGGAAATGAATTCAGCCCAGCTGGTCATGCTGGGGAGGGGAACTCAGCCAAGCTGGGCTGAGTTCATTTCCTCAGCCCGATTGTTGCGCTGGGGAATTCGTTTCCTCAGTCCGATGCTTGCATTGGGGAGGGGAGCTCAGCCCTGTTGGGCTGTGTTCGTTTCCTCGGCCCAGTCATCATGCTGGGGAGGGGAACTGAGCTGGGCCCAGCTGGGCTGAGTTCCTTTCCCCAGCCCGATGCTAGCACTCAGCTCAGCCCCAGTTCCCTTTCCTGATCAATCCCAGCACTGGGGAGGAGAACGGAGCAATGGGGCTCAGTTCCCTTCCCCAGCTCCCCAGTCCCAGGCGGCATCCCACCCTAATCTGGAAGGCAGATGGGGGGCCTGCAACCCCGGGAGGACTGGCACAGCCCCTGTAGCCCTCCCAGGGTTGGGCCCGATCTGCCTGCCAGATGAGAGAGACTGTTTTGAGCTTCCCCATTATAGCCTATGGGCGAAATGTCAAAACAGCACCACTGTTTCGATGTAATGAAATGGAACAGCAGCTTCAAATCGAAATGAAAATTGAAATGAAACGCTGTTGCGTCAAAACCTCGAAATACAAGTCGAAACAGAATGGTGCGGTTTCGCACAGTTCTAGTGGACAGCTAGGACAATCCAGAAGCATAGATAAGCAGGGCTGGAAGGGACCTCCAGAGGTCATCTAGTCCTACCCCTTACCTAAGACAGGATCATCCCTATCCAAATCATCCTAAATTCATATTCTAAGCTATTAGCAAAACTACACAGTCAGCTCGGACACACCCACAAGAAATAACACCCTAATTTGCCACAGGTAAAGCAAGGGGACCATGGTGGCCAATGTCCTGCTGCTGTAAAGGTTTTTGAAAAATACTTTGGAGATCTAAGGAAAAAGGCCATGCTCCCCCCCTCCCCCCCGCACACACACACAGATACACATACACACACACACACACACACACACAGAGTCCATACTAACCTGACCAGGGGGTAAAATTCCTTCATGGCACCAAATACAGCAATTAGTCTGACCCTGAGTGGAGGGGCAACACCTTCCAGCTGGAAACCTCTGCGTCTTAAGTCCCAACAGGAGCACTGACACACCCCAATCAAAATCCCTAGCCTTGGCTTCAGCCAACACCCAATGCCTCTGAGAAAGGCTTATAAAAACATCCTGACATGCAGCAGTAGGAAGGGAAAATAGTCCCTCCTGTTTCCATGTGGCAACCAGTAAAGTCCAGAAGCATGGGAAATACCTATGGTATTACACACACAGCTACACCTGGATCCTCCCTCCCCAATGCCTATCCCACCTCTTTCTGAACACCTCCAGTGAGAGAGTCCACAACTTCCCTAGGTGGTCTAAGCCACTGCCTTACTGTTCTAACAGGGAAGAAGCTTTTCCTGATATTCAATATAAACTTACTTTGCTTCAACTTCAAACCATTGGTCCATATCCTACTTTCTGCAGCAAGAGATAAAAGGTGTTTTCCCTCTTCATTTTGAGAGTCCTTGAGGTATTTGAAGACAGCTATCAAGCACCTTCTGAAGCACCTTTTCCACAAGTGCCTTATCTTTGACAATATTGCCAAGACTTATGACAGGGGGGAGGAGAAGAGAAAGAAAGCCTTGATACAGGCCATTACCCTGGAGAAGTATCTTAGTTCAGACACCAGGTAGACATTTCCCTTCTCTGGCTGAGGATGTAGCAGGAGGAGTATGCCACTGAGCACAGGGAGCAGAGACAAGCACCTGTTTTGCACCAAGTAGCTAAACTAAATAGTCAGTCAATTTACAGAGCAAGCAAAATGCAAAGGGCATGTCCACACATGCAGGCATGTGCACTTGCAGCAGATCAAATAGAAGCAGTGCAAATTTGAGCCAGGGCTTTTTGCCTCAGCGGATGTGCCTGGACATGGACTTTGGTGTGATGCAAGTTGTGCCACTTGGGGCAAAATAACCTTGCCTGTCTCCTCCCAGATCTGCAGCCAGAGCGAGCTAGAGCCTGTGCTGGCTCCAGCAGTGTAAAAAGCTGCCCTGGCAAGTAGCTCAGGGCTACTCACTCTCAGGAGTTTCTGGGGCCCGGCCAATCAGTACCTGACACTACCCCTTGTGCCAGCTGGACTGCTGAAGCAGCCCTGAGAGTTCCCTGCACCCTCTACCCACTGCAGCAGTCTGGTGTGGGGGCTGCAGTCTGGCTGTGACCTGCTGCCACCTACGACAGCCTGCCAGACCCATCTGGGTCTGCGCACCTGCCAGGCCCAGATGGGGACTGCACAGCCAGTAGAGGCGCCTGCCCCTCTAGGCCGGCTGCCAGTGGGCTGTGGCTGCAGAGGTGGCCTTTGGGCAGCAGTAACTCCCGTTTGGCCC
>NW_005841905.1:1145401-1151500 GCF_000455745.1 Alligator sinensis
TTGAAAACTCAAAAATCCCTGATAAAAAAAATCCCAAAGTCACTCTGTAAAATACCCTGAAATCCATGTTCCTCCACAATTAAAACAAAAGACCACTACATATATATACATATATAGAGAGAGAGAGAGAGCGAGAGAGCAATCAGTTGGGCAATGTCTTATTGATACATCTACAGTGTTAAAGCAATGTGGAAGCCTACCAGTGTCTCTATCACCATAATAAAATGAATTCTAAATACCTATGTTTTGCTGTTTGCCTTTGGTTTTCTTACCGTAGAGCACTTAGAGCTCCCCTGACTCCTTCACTAAGGGAGACAGCTGGCCTTGCCTGCCAGCAGGTCTCATCCTGTCTGGCAGCTGGGCATGCAGGATGTGTGCTGGGGGGATGTGGGGTTTGCAGGAGGAGGGTGGGAAGAGGGGTGGGGGGATGTGGGGTGTGTGGTAGGTATGGGATGGTCCTGGACCGTGCCCTGCCCCACTTTTTTTGCCCAGGGTATTTTTTGACCCCTGGATATCCAGGGGTCTAATTTTGCAGCTCAGGGAACATTTTTTTTGTTTCCACACATGCCTCTTGCAGCCTCTCAAAGGGCTTTGAGACACTGCGAGAGGCACATGCATGGTTGTCTGGACATGCCCAAAGACTTCATCGCTCCTTGGGATGATCATGGGAACTAATTCAAGTGCCTCTGAGGTACCGAGTTAAGTTTCAGAGAAGGCTCTAATTTAGGACTCCCTAAGGGCGTCCCATGGCACACCGGTTTGCCATGAGAGTGACAGAAGTGTGCAACATAATCTTTCTGCGTGAGGAGGTAAATGCTTTCCTCCTCCATCCAGCCCCCTGTTCCCGCCCCAGCTTCTCCAGCAGTGCCTGCAGTTGCTCCTTTGGAAACTGCTGTCACAGCTGTTGTCCTTCACCTACTTCCCTACCCCCAGGTAGCCCCTGTGCCACCTTCTCTACCCCCTTGACTTCCAGCAGTGTGCTCTGCAGCAAGAGAGCAGATGCACAGACAGAACTATGCTTTGCAGCTCAGCTCATCTCCTTCATTCCTCCATACTCCCCGGGCCTGCGGGAGTGGTTGTTGGTATGTGAGACCCTGCAGGAGTAGCCTCAGCAGCAGAGGTGCAGACCAGGGGTTGGCAGGGGAGAAGACAATAGAAAGATCAGGGCACAGCAGGGTGAGGTCCTGCCCCAGCCACCCTTCAGTGGCACCAGCTAGATCAGTGATTCTCAACTTTTTTAGCCTCAAGGCCCCCTCAAGATGTTTTCTGAATTTAGATCCATCTCAGTTACTTTCACCTGAAATTCAGAAATTCAGAGAAGTTGTGGCGTTATATTTTAACAGTCTAGATCAGGACTGGTATGATTTATTTTGGCAGGAGAATGCAATATATGTTTTTGGGGGAAAAAATATGTATAGGTGTATATATATGTATGTGTGTGTGTATATGTATATATATATGTGTGTATATACATATATCTATATATACATATATATAGATATAGATATATAAATGTGTGTATGTATATTAAATATGTGTGTGTGTGTATATATGTATGTATGTATGCATGTTTTTAGGTGTAAGAGTGAAGTGTGCCACCAGAATCCAGAAAAAAGTCTGCCTCGAGTATCAAAAGTTTGAGCGCCACAGTGTTAAGAGACTTGTTGAATACAGCTGCAGACTCGTTAAGCAGAAATCTGAGAAGATAACATCAGGATTATTAATTATTTTTAGAAATATTAGTATTATTTACTATTTGCATTGTAGTGCTGCCTAAGGATCCTAGTAATAGATTAGTGCCACATTTTTCTGAGTCCTCTAGAAGCACTGAAGTCCATGCCCTGAAGAACTTACAAGCTTGGTATAAAACAAAATAAGACATATGGGCACAACATTCACATAGAAGGAGCACAAGGTAACAACTGGACAAGACTTATAAGCAGGGATGGTAACAGATCACATGTAGGTCATTTTTCTAGGCAGAAGAGAATATTAAGAAGTGACTTGAGGAGGAATAATGAGGATAATGCAGATGCTTAAGGGCTGCTCCTCTCATATGGGAGTTCCAAAATAACCAAACAAAATGTTGCATGCCCACAAATTGATAAAGCCAGGGGTAATCTTTGCCTTCGATGGAACTCCCTGTGCATGAGCAGAGTCCCACACTGGTCCTGTTTGTATTATTAGGGAGGAAAAAAGGTTTCAGTGCTGCCTTCCTCACCGTTGAAAGCTTTTACAAGAGTTGAAAGCTTCTGCAACAACTCACATAATGTGGAAGGAACTTCGGACTGGGAGCATCTACACAAGACACTTTACTGCTCAACAGAGCTAATTACCGCTCAGTAAGTGTCTGTGTCTACACATGCAGATGCTTACTGCACAGTAATAGGCTCTAGTCAAGGGTAAATTTGCTACCTGCAAATGCAAGTAGCAAATTTACTTGTGATTAGTAACTGCGCAGTAGCACACGTGTAGATGCCTGACTGGGAGCAAATATGCTTCCCCTCAGCTGGGCAGCAGGGGGCGGGAAATTGCTCCCTGCCCCTAGAAGCTGCCGGCTGCTGGGGTGGGCTCTGCCCCCAGAGCCTGGACAGCAACAACGTCCTCCTGTCCCAACTGCAGGGAGCTCTGAGCCCCTGCTTCGTGATTGCAGGGCCAGGGCTGGGAGATCCTTATCTGCCAGCCTGAGTCCCTGCTGGTATTCGGTGATAAGGCTCTCCCAGCTCCAGCCCCATGACTGTGGGACTCAATCTGGGAGATAAGGATCCCTGCTGCCGGGGCAGGGGGACACTGTCCTTACCCAGGCCCTGGTGGCAGAGCCCACTACAGCAGCAGGCAGCTCCTGGGAGCAGGGAGCAATGTCCTAGCCCAGCCAGGAGATAGCTGTCTCCTGGCCCCTGAACAAGAACCCAGGGGGAGCCTAGATCTCTCCCTGCCTGCTTCAGGGGCTGGTTGCAGGGCTGTAGGGAGCAGGAGCAGTCTGCTGTTAGGAGCAGCAAATCTGCTCCCACATCCCTGCATGTGTAGACATGTGCCCAAGAGAATTTACTCTCAAGTAGTTTACCTGAGAGTAAACTGCTCCCAAATTATTTGCACAAGTAGACTTGCCCACTGAGTGGAACATATCTGCATATCTTTGATAGGATGGGTTAGCCCAAGCGTAAGGCCAGTGCTGTGCTCTGCCCCAATGCACTCCATGATTCTGATTGGGATCCACCAAAACATGCAATCTCTGGAATCTATCAATCTCAGAGACTTTCCCTTTGCTTGTGCCTCTTGGCAGCTGTTCCACCTGGCGGGAATGCTCTTTCTATTGTCCCAAGCAGTGCATTTGTAGGCAGAGCACCCTTTGTAGAAAAGCCCAGCTTCTCTCAGTCATTCTGATTCTATGTGGATGCCAATTTGGATAATGTTTTGGGATGCAGCAAAAGAGGAATTACTTTCAATGGAGCCATACCAAATGAAGATCTTGCTCTCAGCTTTTTTTAATGAGTATCAATTGATGGGACCACTTCTCTTGTAAGTATAGGAGTTAAGAGATAACAATGGGTTTAATTAGCTCAGTAGACAGCAACGCTCCTTTGCATTACACTTTGTACAATGCATCAAATATCACAAGGATGGGTTGGATACAAATAAACAATTAAAGGCACTTTCAGGAGTAAGAAAGTGAAGAGGGAAGAATAACAATTAGACTCGCAATTCACACGCTCAACACGCAACAGACAGTAATTCCCTTGTAGCCATCAATTTAAGACAGAAAAACTGATGTGCTGGGCATTCAACAAGACCATTCATCCTATGTTCAGAACTAAGCATGTACCTGATGGGCACATCTACACAAGACACATTAATGTGCATTAACCTAATTTAATGTGCCTTACAGATATAAATCTACACATGCATGCCTTTAATGTGCATTAAAAATGGTGAAATCATGCCTAAATTTGATACCTGCAATTAGTTCAAGTGCATTAACACATGTGTAGACATGACCCAGCACTAACTTTAGTGTTGTCTGCCCAGCCACACTAACTTTAGTACCAAGTCCCTGCATGTGTAGACACCTGCCAAAAATCACTTAATGCACATTAGTTTACTATGAATTAAATTTAGTCATGCTTAAATGCACATGTAGACCTTATGTGGCACAGAAGGAGACCAATTGCACAAAGGGCCAGTTTAAAACAGTAGTAGGAAATGGGGAAGTGCATCCTTCCAGAGCTCAAGTGTGGGAAGAAATGGTTCTGCACCAGTGGTGGTTCCATGATTCAGTCTCAGGTACTTTGCTGTATTCCAAACATGCAGGGTGTTGAGCAGCAGAGCTAGGAGTGGAAGGTCTTGTGGAGCTTCATAGTTTGTTTCCTTTTTTTTTTAGTAACTCGGTTTTCCTATACACTCTGTTTTCCATTTCCCGTTGTTTACATTCTTTCTAGGGGTGCACCGATAGAGATTTTTGGGGGCCGATACTGATGCCAACTTTAGCAAACCATATCAGCTAATACTGATCCAATTGCCAACATGCAGCCGAGCAGCTTGGAGAGCAATGTCCAGATGGTATCTGTTGTGGGGGAAGGGGTGAAGGGGTGTGGGGGGAGCAGATCGAGGCCCTCACGGTGAGAGAGGGAGTGGGGCCGGGGCTGGGGCAGGTGCTGCACAGCTGGGGTGGAGTGCAGGACAGAACCATGAGCAGCTCATCTGGGGTGTGGGGGCAGCTCCTGCTGCTATGCGCACCCTGGGAGGGCATGGGGGGTGCTCCCAGATCTGCGTGCGGGGTGAGGGTGGGCTGCTGCTGTGGGCTGAGGCTGGAGCAGTGCTGAGCTCTTCTTGGTGGGGGGGCTGGCCTGGATTGTGCTCAGGGTGGGTGGCAGTGGTGCTGGGGGGTGGGCTACAGGAGGGGACTGCAACCATCCCAAAATTCACCATAGCGCCCCTGTAGCTCCCCCCTCAGCGGCACTGCCGCCCACCCTGAGTGCAGCCCCAGCCCAACCGCCCTGCTGGGAAGAGCCCAGTGCTGCCCCCAGCCCCAGCCTGTAGTAGCAGCCTGCCCTTACCCCGCATGCAGATCCAGCGGCACACAACCCCCATGCCCTCCCGGGGTGCATGCAGCAGTGGGAGACACCCCCTCCCCATGCCCCCCGGATGAACCACTCATGGCTCCATCCCACGCCCTGCCCCAGCTGTGCAGCACCTGCCCTAGCCTAGCTCCACTCCTTCCCTCCCTCACCACGAGGGCCTCGATCTGCCCCCCACAACAGACTTACCAGCTGGACCCAGCTGCTCTCCACACTGCTGGGCTACACTCCTGGCTGCCTGCATGCTGTGCTGTGCTGTGACTGCGTGCATGCACAAGGCATTTATCAGCGACATTAGTGGCCACATCAGCCAAAAAATGCTTATTGCCAATAATGTCAATCTTCCTTATATCAGTGCCAATCTGATATGGGACTGATGTATTGATGCACCTCTAATTTTTTCTTTACTGTGCATATGTAACAGACTTTTAATTCTCCTAGCAATTTTTTTCTTAATTTGGCAAATAGTGAACCACACAGTCTAGGACAGGAAAAGGGAAATCCAATATCTACCAAGTCTACCAAAAAAATGATAGTCTTAGTGTCTCTATTCCAACCACAAACGTTTTTAGTAGCATCAATATTTTTCTCATCGTCAGTATTTATTGATGAAAATAACACGTTTAAGTTACAAAAGTTTCCACCACAATTGTTTAAAATTTCTGGGTTTTTCAACCAGCTGTTTTATCTCACAGCTCGTATCCATGGTCTATATTCAGGCTCCCTGTAAAGCCTCCTCATTTCTTTCCTCTTTTCACTTCATTCTGCACTCTTCACTCTGTTCTGGGATTTTATTCCAAGGGTGGTTCTTTTCTACTCCTTCTTTCCCATTTCATCCCTGTCCTTAGACTTATAGAGATTACAGGAGCATAAGACACAATAGATGCCCAAGAACTGCAGCATCACTGATATCATCACAGAGGTGACTTACAAGTAAGTAGTTGCTTGAGTTGATTGGCAGAGTAGATCACCTGCATCAGGAAAAGTAGTGTACCCTGAAGGAAGCAGTGACTTTGGGGAATGA
>NW_005841905.1:1151510-1156617 GCF_000455745.1 Alligator sinensis
AAAATAGGACTCCAGCTCTACTTTCTATCAGAATTCCCCACAATCACCAAAGCAGTAAGGAAGCATGGGCAAGTGCTGACAATTTATGTGAACAGTTCCTCTCTTTAATTATGGTCCTTATAGAGCCCTATCTCTAGGAGACTAATCAGTGGTAACAACCAGGAGCTGAATTTTAACAAAATAATAGGGATCACACAACTGCTCTCTCAGAGTGGGCAGCAGTCTGTTTTGCTGAAAAAGAAGAAGAAAAAGTTATGTTGCATAAAAGTGTGAGGAAAAGCTCCAGAGAGATATACTCCAGACATGCTTTGGACATGGTATATGTGGTCTAAGACCTTCAGGTACAGCAATACCTATAGGATTATAACCATAATTATAAACAATTACATACTGTACATAGAAAAGCTCTCAGAGGTCTGTCAGCCACTTCCTCCCTATGCGGACCTCACCCTGGGCTTATCGAACACTCTCTCAGATTCTGGAAGACTTTGGTCTAATTGTATATTGATACAAATATAATCCACTTATTGTAGTAGCAGGTGCATAATGTCCGTTGTTACCAAGCAATCCTATCCTGGACCAGCTCCCTTAATTTGTTACAGTTGTTGATCTGTAAAGTTGTTGCTTCTGCTATTGCTTCCACCTACTGAGACTGATAATTTGCTTTCGTGGGCTGTTTGAAAGCCTCGGTGACTTACGGGGGCAAGAATTCTATCCCTGGAAGGACTGTCCATGCTGGGTCAAATAAAAGGTAGAAGCCAGACCAGGAGTAGTCTTTCACCCTTAAGGTTTGGGATTGAGGGTGAGGCTGGCAGCTTCACCCCCACAAAAAAGTATTCTTGTCATGGAAACAATTTGGAACATGGAAAAGTATTCTTGCCATGGAAACAAATATTTTTCCAAATTTGAGGCTAGCTAAAACTTATTTTAACATTTAAACCAAATAACCTAACTTCTTGTGATAACGATGGCATGGTGGAACATAGTATAAGGCTGCTGATGGACTGGGTCAGATGGAAGTTGGAAGTCACTTAGCCAGGAATACGGGGACTAGGATGCAATACCATCCTTTTCTGATCACAATACTGTATATGGAGGTGTCAGTCACCAAAGCTTGGATTTTACAAATTCTCTTGGCTGGTGCTGTTTCCACTAAAAATATAGTAATACAAGGTGCAGCCCTATAAAAAGATTTAGATGCTGATGCTATCAGTTTTCATCAATACCACAATCGAATCCCATGAGGTCACCCACTCAATAATAGGCTGGAAAAATGCATTAGTCTTTTCAAGAACTTTTAATTTCAAGATGTGCAAAGTCTAAATATCTTTATACTGGAGGATAGTACACTAATATAGCTGTCTAACACATCTTGACTGACCTCAATGAAAATCCAAAGTGATAATATATATGCCAAAAAATAAGGGGAATGTTGAAGTGAGTTGATACCCCTACCTACATAAAAAGAGCTTTTAACTTTAAGACATACAACTTCCTCATAAAAGATTTCAACTAAGCTTCCAAGCAGAGGTATTTCAGGTCTGGATGAGGAAATCAATCCTGATTTTGTTATGGGAGAACCAGAAGAGCTGGTAGGTGAACTAAAAGTTTTGATGCCAGGGCTGGGAATGCTGAGAAGCAGAACGTCAAGTAAAAAGTATGAACATTGCAGGAACAATGTCCTGTCAGATTTTGCTAAGGTTACAAGAAAAAGTATACAGGAATTCTTGGCTCCCATCCAGATGGATGGTGTTCATCAGGAAGTTAGGATCTTTTCTGTCTCTGGAGCAGACCTGACAGTATTTCATGTACTTCATGGAAAAGAGGTTTTTTTCAAAATATCCTCTATCTCTCAGAAAAAAGTGACCACAATACAGGAGAGAGGACTCATGCTATGCATATCAGTTTTAGCTCATTCATCAGGCTAGATATTATCCTTGGCAGGAAGTGTTAGAGGTATGACCTGACACTAAATATACCATCCCAAAATCTAGGCAGGTTCTTGACACAGTGAGAAAGAAGCTAGCTACTGAACATAACCGGAAGATACTATAAGTAACCATGGTGTGTTCTGACTAGATGTTTTCTGACTTGCTCTGGGTTTGAGGGCAGAAAGCTCCAAAAGGCAGATGAACTATCTGCATTTGGTGATATTTTTATATGTGGCACTTGATTTGTTTATCCAAAAGTTCTGAATTGTGAATTTTTGCCATTGGCGATTCTCTTCCAATGGCAGAGAAAGAAGGGTCAATCAAAACAGAGGAGACCTGGAACATCTGGAGTATTTCTTATGGAAACTGCCTGCTGAGGTTGACAAGCTTCTTTTAACTGGATTGGAAAAGTCCTCATTTGGATCCTGGCAAATGGTGATGTGCAGGTGAAGGAAGCTATCCAGTAGGCCTGTGTGAAGCAGCTAGTATTCGCTTCTGATTCGGGGGACAGTGATTTGATTTGGTTGTTCAAATCACTGTCCCGAATAGATTCAGCTGAATTCTCCTCCAAGTTGAATCAGCACCCAAAACTTTGCACAGCCCTACTATCCAGCAATATAGAGTGCCTATACACATGCAGGTAGGCTACTCCAATGTGCTGTAATTACAGCATGTCGGAGCAGACTCGATTAATTGAATCTACTGGAGCATGGTAATTACCGTACTCCAGCAGACTCTAGTGTCACGTGTATCAGTGTCTCCACACTGAAAAATGGTGGTGAGGGAGCTTTAACTAAAGCTCATTTGACAAGCTTTAGTTAAAGCACCCCGCCACCCTTTTTCAGTGTGCGGACACTAACACACATGATACTTTGGGCACTTTAATTAGAGTGCCTCTTGGAGCTGCTCTAATCAAAACACCCTCTCTTCCCCCACCCACTCTCACTCTTGGAGCATGTGTATAAATGCCCATAGATATATAGAAATCTTAAGAGAACTTGTCTAGTGTTTCAACACTGGGTTATTATGGAGTTTACAGTCCCTGGTTAATAAGCAGTTGCAGAGCTTGGCTCAAATCTCCTTTGTCTGCATTATGAAGGAATTAATTCCACTGATCTCAGTAGAGTTACACTAGAATATAAGTGGTCTCAGTAGGCGCAGAACCACATCTCTGAAGAAGAGGAGTTATTTACTCCACAGCCTCCGAGAGAATGAATGCACATTTTGTAGCTTATTTTGAGTTCATGATATTGGAAGAGGGAACACAAGGTGGACTTTTATTTTTACATCTAAATGGAAGTTTTCTAGCCACCTACCTGCAGGGCTGGATTAACGCACAGGCAAACTAGGCACATGCCTAGGGCCCTAAGTGAAGGAGAGGCCCAGTTGTGCTTATTTTACATATTATACTTATTAAGTGAAAAAAGTAATATAAATTTACAGTATTAAGTAGGAGCCCATGAGTTTGTTTGCCTAGGGCCCACTCAAGGGTTAATCCAGTCCTGTCTACTGGGCTATTTTTAGCACTGGTTTTATGCTGCAGCTGTGTAAGCATGCACATGTAGACTGAGCGTACATAGTACAGCTATGCACTGGCCAGGTATGAATGCGACTATGCATGCATATACTGTACCAGCACAATGACCAGAAGATGGGAGAGCAGCCCTCCCATGTTTTAGCCCTAATGGCTGAATGTTTGGGACACTTGTTCAAGAAGATGGAGCCACAGTTTCTAGGTCCCCTTTGTCCAGAAAAGTTCCAAATCTGCATCTCTCTTATGTTCCCAACCTACTGTGCTAACCACCATGCCACAGGTCAGGTATCATCCACTGGTCCCTCCAGCATTCAGTAGGTTGAAAAGATAGGCCCCAGATACACTGATCTTCCAACAGAGTCTTCACTACTTCTGTCTCGGAGGACAACAGCAGCAGGGAGTAGTTGTCACAGGCCTGTGAAATGAACTTCCTTAAACGGTGCTTGATAAATTGCAACCTAAAACTTCTGCAAGGCATGCTTTGTGTACTAAGAGGCCACTCTTCCTAAAACCCTTGTCCAGACAAGTCAACCTCAGTTGCTTTCCAGACTTTTGCCTTTATGTGATAGATAGATGACACTACTGACCATTCAGGTGTTGAATGTCTGTTCAGAGCCCTGCAAAGACAGTGTGGTCTATTTGTTCTCTTGGATACAAATTGAATAGCAGCAGCATCAGATACAGATCCCCAAAAAGGTATGAGGAAGCCCTAATTAAACAGATAGTCATATAGCTCTTAATGTTGTGATTCTGAAGTGTCAAAGAAGCAGTAGCACTTTTTCTTCAGCTGTGACAGTTCAAGATTTAATGCCTCTTCTGAACACTTCCTGCAGAAATCATTTGAAGGGCTCAAACCCCTCTCATATGGGCACAAATTAGTTAGCTAGTCCTAGGGGACCATACCATCATCCTGTTCAGGTGAATCAATGAGGAGTTCAGGGACATCAAGGCAAGAGTAAACTGTCTTAGACATTCCAGGAGTGTTTACAGGCTTTCCAACAGATATGGGAGGATTATCCTGAGAAGGACGGCCCAGAGTGGCTGATATTATTTATTATTTTGATATAATAGCACTAGAGAAGCCTCAAAGATTAAGTCAGCATTATGTTAGATGCTACATAAACATGTCATAAAAGAAAGTTTGTCCCCAACATACAGCCTTAGTACAGAAAGATAGAAGGTACATAAAGAGATCAGGCAGGAGGATGGGTCAGGGAAAGACAAGGCAACAGTGAAGTAGGACCTTTGGTGGCCCATAAGGCTAAATAGTAGATGGTGCCTAAGCATAAACTAGTATGTCAGACTGACCTATGGTCTAAAAAAATACAGTGAATAAAAGAAGAAATCTCAGCAGACCCATGGAGGACTGAATGGGTATGGAGGCTGAAGGACGTTTTCAGTAATTCTGTGATAGTGTTCAATCAAATTAGGTTCGTATACACACACACACACACACACTTGCACATGCACACATATATAGTATGTATATTTATAGACTGTCAGTTGGAAGACACTGGACTAAATTGATGTACTTGTTTTTGTTTTAATGGTGAAATGACTGATTCATAGATTCATAGATTCATAGATGTTAGGGTCGGAAGGGACCTCAATAGATCATCGAGTCCCCCTGCATAGGCAGGAA
>NW_005841905.1:1156741-1158044 GCF_000455745.1 Alligator sinensis
GTGAAGAAGTTCTTCCTAATGTCTAGTCTAAATCTGCTCTCTGCTAGCTTATGGCCATTATTTCTTGTAACCCCCAGGGGCGCTTTGGTGAGTAAAGCCTCACCAATCCCCTTCTTTCCCCCCATGATGAACTTATAGGCAGCCACAAGGTCGCCTCTCAACCTTCTCTTGCAGAGGCTGAAGAGGTCCAGGTGCCCTAGTCTCTCCTCGTAGGGCTTGGCCTGCAAGCCTTTAACCATACGAGTGGCCCTTCTCTGGACCCTAAAGGATGAAAGTCAGGTTGAAGAAGTGTTTTTATATTTCATTCAGAGGATGCTGCGGTCCTTGCTCACCCAGCTACATAGGGCAGTCAGTAAGTAGAAGGATTGTGGGTTAGGCTACATGGGGGGCAAGGAGAAAGGGATTTGGTGGTAGGGGTCTGCTACAGACCCCCACATCAAGGGGAAGAAAGAGATTCGGGGCTCCTGAGGCAACTCTCGGAGACCATAAAAGCTAAAGAGGCGGTAGTCATGGGGGACCTAAACTACCCGGACATCTGCTGGGAGTCACAGACAGCAAAGTCCCACCGCTCACGCAGGTTTCTAACCTGTGTACAGGACCTCCACCTGACACAGGAGGTACACGGTCCCACTAGGGGGAATGCCATACTGGATCTGGTATTGGCAACGGGGGATGACATGGTAGGGGACCTCCAGATCGGTAGCCATCTGGGGGACAGTGATCACCTAATAATAGAATTCACCATAAGACGTCGAGTGGGTAAGGTAACTAGTAGGGTGAAAGTGCTAGACTTTAGGAAAGCTGATTTCAATGAACTCAGGCAATTAGTCAAGGACGCACTGCAGAGTAGGAGTTTTGAAGTGATGGGAGCCCAAGAAGGGTGGCTGTGCCTTAAGGAAACGATCCTTCGGGCACAAAGCAAGACGATCCCCGTGCGAGGTAAAAGAGGGAAAGGGGCCAGGAGGCTTCCCTGGCTGACCAGAGAAATCCAGGGCAGCCTAAGGGACAAAAGGGGAGCACATAAAAAGTGGAAACAGGGAGAGATCACCAAAGATGAATATACCTCCTCTGCTCGTGCTTGTAGGGAGGCAGTTAGACGGGCCAAAGCTGCCATGGAGCTGAGGATGGCAACCCAAGTAAAAGACAACAAGAAATTGTTTTTTAGATATATTGGGAGTAAAAGGAAGGCCCAGGGAGGAATAGGACCCCTGCTAAATGGGCAGAAACAATTGGTGACGGACAGAGGGGACAAGGCTGAACTCCTCAACGAGTTCTTTGCCTCAGTGTTCCTAAGTGAGGGACA
>NW_005841905.1:1158784-1199510 GCF_000455745.1 Alligator sinensis
AATGCGGTTCAACAAGGAGAAATGCAAAGTGCTGCACCTAGGGAGGAAAAATGTCCAGCACACCTACAGCCTAGGGAATGACCTGCTGGGTGGCACGGAAGTGGAAAGGGATCTGGGAGTCCTAGTGGACTCCAAGATGAACATGAGTCGGCAGTGTGACGAAGCCATCAAAAAAGCCAATGGCACTTTATCGTGCATCAGCAGATGCATGACGAATAGGTCCAAGGAGGTGATACTTCCCCTCTATCGGGCGCTGGTCAGACCGCAGTTGGAGTACTGCGTGCAATTCTGGGCACCGCACTTCAAGAGGGATGCGGATAACCTGGAGAGGGTCCAGAGAAGGGCCACTCATATGGTTAAGGGCCTACAGACCAAGCCTTACGAGGAGAGACTAGAGAAACTGGATCTATTCAGCCTCCGCAAGAGAAGGTTGAGAGGCGACCTTGTGGCTGCCTATAAGTTCATCACGGGGGCACAGAAGGGAACTGGTGAGTATTTATTCACCAAGGCGCCCCCGGGGGTTACAAGAAATAATGGCCACAAGCTAGCAGAGAGCAGATTTAGATTGGACATTAGGAAGAACTTCTTCACAGTTCGAGTGGCCAAGCTTTGGAACGGGCTCCCAAGGGAGGTGGTGCTCTCCCCTACCCTGGGAGTCTTCAAGAGGAGGTTAGATGAGTATCTAGCTGGAGTCATCTAGACCCAACTCTTTCCTGCTTATGCAGGGGGTCAGACTCGATGATCTATTGAGGTCTCTTCCAACCCTAACATCTATGAATCTAACATCTATGAATCTATGAAATTATGTGCTGCATATACAAATGTTACTTTTGAAGCGAGTGGTTTCATTGTTCCTGAGTTGGGGATGTAAAGTCATAATCATACAGGACTGAAGCCTTGAATTTGGTGCAACATCCATAAGGAACCAGTGAAGGAAGTTTCCTTACGTGAATGTAGTCATGGGGCATGTCCAGATGAGCACAATCATGCTGTATGTGGCGCTGCAAACACATTTGCAGCACCACATACAGCACAGCGCAGTGTTCTCTGTGCTGCAAGGGCACGCTGCCCAATACTGTGCTGCTCTGGTTTTTTTCCAGGTTTTTTTTTTACCCCTGGATATACCATGCGCTGCTAAAAAGTGGAGCCGGGCCACTCAGAGTGGATGCTGCAGCTCCAGGATGCCCCCAGGACCCCAGGAAAGGCTACTGGGGCCAGCACAGTGCTGGCCCCAGCATCCCCTGTGCCACCTGGGGCAACTTGCCATGCACCAGAGCACACAGGGCACAGGCATTCTCTGGGAACAAGAATCAGCAGTGCAAGGTGCACTGACACTACTTGTCCCCAGGGACGTTCATGCGGACATGCCCATAGGGGTTATCCTGTCATGTTCTGAACAAATCTGGGCACAAAGAATTATACTAACCAGGCCTGAAGACTATGGGTGTGTGCATCACCATACCTAAATCAATGTTAGGCGTGGGGTGCGGTGAATAGGGCATTAGACTAGAGTGAGATTTGTGATCTTGCCTTGTATCTGCCACTATGTACTCTCTATGTAACCTGTGCATCTGCTTCTTCGTCTATGGCCAATAATACTTACGCACTTTTGTAAACTGCCTCGATATCCTCAGCGAATAGGATGATATCAAGTCTGTGGATTGTATAAAGCTGGTGTGAGCTGAGAAGTCTCCAAAATATCTGAATTTCTCCAATGGCCCAGCATGATCTTGCAAATCCAGGCATTAAAGGAAAAGGGTTGTTCTCCCATCTCTCATCTATCATATCCTTATCCTGGTTCCAGGGTTCAGCTGGAAGATTACCACAGTCCTTCCTTGAAAACCAGGCCAACTGATGTGGGATGCATGTAATGAGGATTGTGCTGGAACAGGCAGTGGCAGGCTTCTGCTGAAGCATGTTTGGGTTACACAAGAGTTAAAGTGCAAGGCTCTGCACTGCTGTTTGCTTAATTAGACCTCTGCTGCCCAGGCCTTTCTGGAGAAGTCTGGCTATACTGTAAACCAGGAGTGTCAGGGAGCCCTATCATCTGGCCCCTGTGCAGCCAATGGGCCTTGGGGTTGACCCACGAGCTGCATGTGGTGTGTTGGATAGGTCCCATGCACTGCACGCAGCATGCATGGCTGGTCTGTGAAATGCATAACAGGTGGCACCCATTTGGGGCTCGTGTAGGACATGCTCTGCACAAGGCACACAAGGTATGTGGGGCTTGTCTGCAGGCCTGATCTGGCCTGTGGGGCCAGCCTTGCATCATTCATCTGGCCCATGGACTAGGCCTGCACCATTTATGTTTTACCCCTGCAGTAAACTGATTGTACCTGGCCGTGGTGCCTCACGCATGCTGCAGTGCTCTGCACAGGCTGTTTCCTAAACCAGAAACAGCTTAACCACAATCGCTAGTTAGCACAAGGGTGGGCCAACTATCCCTGTCACCTGGCAGTGTTAATTAACCTACCTGAAGTGCAGTACAAACATGGCTACCCAAATTTTGGTTCAGAGGGCATCCTGTCCAGAGAGTGCAGCTTTCTTGAGGGTGCTGCTGCTGGGGATGGTAAATTCACCATGTAGAAGGCAGAGAATCTGCACCTTATAAAGTCCACTATGTAGGCATGGCCTTAGTGCTCACAGATCTGAGCTATATTTGGATAGACTAAAACAGTGGTCTCAACCTTTTTTTGGATTTAAGACACCCCTGGTTAGTTTGAAAGCACCCTGCAGAAAATGCCAGCTCTTAGTTTTCATTCTTTTTTTGACTACAAAACAATACTAGAGCAATTCTTCTGTTTCAAATAATTCAGAAAGACCATAGCAGAGCAGAATGTTTTTAGCATTTATGGATTCCCACTTGAAATCTTAGGGCACGTCCAGACGAGCGGAGTTCTCCGGCATGTCCGGAGTCCTTTGCGCTGGAAGGGCATGCTGCCCCGGATATCCAGAAGTCAAAAAAAAAAAGGAAACATGGAAAAAAACCCCAAAGTAGTGCATGCTTGGGCAGCATGCACAGCCAAAAAGCGGAGCAAGGCTGCTCAGAGCTGTGTTGTGGCTGCTGGTTAGGCGCCAGCTGCAGCTCCGGGAGGTCCCCAGGACCCCAGGTAAGGCTGCTAGGGTTGGTCCAGTGCTGGCCCCAGCCTCCCCTATACAACCTGGGGCAACTTGCCGCACTGTTGCCAAATTACAAAAATTTGGTACCAGTGGTGGAAATAGGGGGGAGAAATGCATACTAAAAGTTATATTCATAAACAACACATAATATGAAGCACAAGCCTGTCTCCTCCTATCTTTAGCAGTGTAAGCAGAAAGCACCTGGAGGCTCATACATACATGGTTTTCTGGTGCTCTCTTTGTACGAGTCAATTTAAACATAAAATTTTCTCATCCTCCATTTCTTTTGTTAGGCAATGCTTTGTCTGGGCCTAACAAGATAACTGTGATGTTGTTCCTCAGGGATCCATATTGACTGAGCCAATGGAGGGCAGCACTGCTCAAGGGCACTACAACATGCAGAGAAAATCTGTATCCTACATGCCGAGGACAAATCTGCCCACAGAAAACAATATGGAGCAGGCCCTTTTCTGCGAAAGCAACATTACCTTGGTTTGCCAATCCTTTCAGCTCTTTCCCATTGGAACAGGTCAGGAAAAATATTCAGATGCATCCTAACAGTAGTCATACATTTCATAGACTATGAAGGACTTCTTCCAGAGGAGCAAAAAGCCCTGTCTTACTGGGTAAAAATGGAGTGTTTTCTAGTTAAGTGAATGTGACCCAACTGAAATACCCCATTCAAAGGCATCCAGACATACCTGGAGTCATGTGTTGTAGTCTGGAGGAGAGCCAAAGGTGCAATATGGGCAGCTAACACAGCTTCATAAGATGTTCACTTAACATGACTGAAAAACCTGTAAAAATGTAGGCCCATGTAACTGAGAACCTCACTTTTCTGACCACCAAGATATAGTTTAGATGACAGTGCAAGTTAAGATACAAACCAATGAGTTCCTGGGTCTCAGTGAACTTGTGCTTCTCTTGAGTTTATGTATATACTTATTTGAGAGACCATGCCAAATAATTAGTCTGAACATAGTCTTTGTTCAGGGTCACAAGGATGTTGCCTGGGTAAGGCTCTGGCTTAAGACTTGGGGTTCCTGGCTTCAGTTCTTGGCTCTGCCACAGATGCTATTTGTGACCCTAGGCAAGTCACTTAATTTCTCTGTGCGTTCCTGATCTGGAAGAAATACGAAAATAATACTTCCAGGCTATTTTGGTTTTAGGGGTTGTTTTTTTTCAAAGGAATAATGTCTTACTGTGTATTTGTACAGGACTAAGCACAATGGGCCCTGCTTTTAGTTGCTACAGTAATACAATTAATAATGACAGTACTGATTATGATGATAAGGACTACAAGGAAAGGATGGTACTGGTCAGAAATGAGATATTAAGGTGATTGCATGCAAAATGTTGCACAGTGCTTAACCTTTATTCTGCAGGGGCTAGCCTGTTCATGAGCCTGTAAGTCACGCTGAAGACTCCATGCCTCTCCTTGGCTATAATAAATAGTTGCTGTAATTGGATGTTTACTACTAAACAGCTGACACTATTTTAGATTTATTTGGCCCTTACCAAAGATCAGAGCAGTGGCAACTTTGTGCTGCTTCAGTGCTTATGTGACATCAAAACTGGCTGGGGTTCAATTCCAATAAAATGGAGCTTCTCATTAGCAGAAAATACAATTGATCAATTCCTCTCTCACACA
Organism: Alligator sinensis; assembly: GCF_000455745.1. NCBI lineage: Eukaryota > Metazoa > Chordata > Crocodylia > Alligatoridae > Alligator > Alligator sinensis. The sequence continues at coordinate 1,163,556 of NW_005841905.1, forward strand.
CACACGCACATGTACGTGCACCAGATAAATAAAAACACTGACAATTTATACCTTGCCCAAAAATGAATCATTCTGAACTCTCACCTTTCCTTCAAGTCACATTTAATATGACAGTGAAGATTTTTACCATTTGAGAAGCACTGTCACGCTGAAATCTTTTCTTTCTTCCTTCATTAATGTCTGTGTCACCTCAAGGGTTGTTATAATTCTTTATTGGCTGTTCTTCCAAAATGTGCTTTAAGAAAACTTTAGCTGGTCGAGAATGCTGCTGCAAGGTTACCTAGCAATATAAAATGTCATGAACATGCTGGATATATATTCCTTCTGCTCCTCTGCCACTAAGCCAGCTTCTCATAAAGTTTGAAACTGATATTAATATTTAACTTCTAACTCACAAGATCTTTCATGGTCTCAGCTCTGCTTAATTAGCTGACATTTAGCTCCCTCTATTCCATAGCACACACCTAAGGTTCCTTGGGTACCAGTTTATTAACATTCCCCAAAGTCGAGAGAAGCGGCGGTTACCAGATTCTTTATCAGTAGATCCTGAAGGCAATGGAATTTATTGCTGAATGCCATTAGACCAGCCAATTCGGTAAATATGTTTAAAGGCATGAAGTCATCCTTATGTTTCCAAGTGTTTTGGTCTGTTTAAATGAGCTTTGTGAATTGGTCTCTCTCTCTTTTTTAATAAGGAGCCTTGTTGAGATGCTCCTCAAGAAAGGTGCCGAATTAACTTCTATCATATTAAGCACAGTTCTGCTGTTAATAAACACTCTTAGAAGATGCTACAATACTTCTGCACGTATATATGATTCCCATGAAAGCCTTGGAGTATAGCTACTCCATCTTACATTTACTTTCTACCTCCTATGCTCTTTCCTTGCTGAATCCCCCTCCCCCTCTACCTTTTATATGATCTCAGCAGGTGGTTGATTAGACAATATCAGGTGTACGCCATTTTTAAATTTACACTTCGCCCACAATAGAGAACCATATCAAGATAATGTGATCATTTCCCCTCTCCTGCACTCTCCTAACCTCCTGGGAGATGCTTGTCTATTCCCCCTGCCATGGCCTGACTGAAAGCCATGATTCTGAATGCTGCCTGCCTTACCTGGCTCAGGGAGGTAATTCAAGTAATCTTGCCCTACATATAGCTGGATTTACCTTTGCCAGCAGCACATAAATGTAAGAGTAATTATTAGAGACTAACAGAACTTAAGATATCTATCAACGGAATAATATTAGTACTAATTACCTACTTAAGCTACCATAACATAATATGCTGTGTTATGGATGTGTATGATATAATTACAAAGCATTTCATACAGTTTACTACATAAGTGCTATTAATATTTCATATATTTGGATTTATGGAAAAATTAATGTATATTAGAAATAACACACAAGTTAATACTTAGCTCGTGATATTTTGACATACCAGCTTCTTATGTCAATACAATACAAAATACTGCTGACTAATATGCATTTTCCAAAAACTGTATTTTGATGAAGCTATCACATGTGTGAGCAAATGTCAGACCATGGAAACAAATATGAATAGAAAATATGACTAGTTATTGAACAATCTTATTTTTAGGGCTTATCTTAGTAAATAAAGTATTGATCTTTCCCATTTGGGACCTTGATTCAATTCCACTTTTCATTCCTAAGTGAAATGAATTTAGTGGCCTCAGCTCATTCCTACTAATCCACATTAAAAATAAAATCTGTCACAGCAAATTTGTTCTTTGCCTCGTAGACTTGACAGAATAGGGGGAAAAACCCACCCGAACCAAAACAAAACAAACTAAGAAAAGCAAGAACTTAATTTCAGCAGTGGCATCATCGCCGTTTGGTTCAAGCGGACACTGCTCCATCCCAAATCAACAGAATTAGCTCTGCTGCTACCAGCTAAGCACCTGACCTTGGAGTCTTACAAACCATCTTCATGTTTTTGGTGAAATGAGCAGCAGGTAAATTGTACCTTCCCTTACACCTTTGCAGCCCCTGGACTTCATTATGGCAGCACGAGAGAAGACTGGCACAAGGTCAAAATATTTTTCTTTTTCTTTTTTCCCTGAGTTTTGGAAGACCCATGCGTTTGAAAAGCAAAAGGCTATCAGAAATGGAAGCTAAACTTTCTATATATAGTAATTACAGTGAATTACCTTTTATTGGTAACTAAGAGGTAATATTTCAGTTGATGCTCAGCTATCATAGTAAGCATATATATAACTGCTTGAGCCTATACTGATGGGCTCAAGTACGGCCCAGATGACTTTATAGTCTGCTAATTTATAAAAAATAACATTTATAATTTAGAAAGGATGCAGCTTTATTAGATTTGACATTTCTCAGTGAACAATAAATTAGTGTGTGTTACAGAGAAGCTCAAAGATTTTTAAGGACATTATGGTACTAAAATGATCATTTGCTTTACCATCTTTTCCAGGGTGGCTACACTGAGTCTCAGGTGTGGTCTAACACTGCGTCATTGCAGTAACACTGACATAAAACTGCTTTGATGCAGTAGTGAATTTGGTCCATGTTTAATCACCAATACGATCAGGAATAAATATGATAATCTTCCAATATTGTCTGCACTTTGAAATCCAAAAAAAGGACTGCGCACATATGTAGAGATATTCTCATGATAACAGTTTAATATTGAAGGCCCATATTCTGGCATTGCATTCGAACTTCAGCAGAAATAGCACTGACCTCAGCGGCTGTACACATGGATTGAGGACAGCACATAACCCTGGATGCACAGAAACCAGCAGACAGGTAGTCAGAATTTCATTCATATCCTGTACAGAGCAGTTGTCATGAAAGATTCCCAGAGCTTATCCAGCAAAGTATAAGACAGTATCAATATTTTAAAGGGGCACTTAAAAAAACATATCTGTCTGAAAATATTTACTGACTACTGCTACAGATAACACAAAAGATTACTAGAAATGAAAAAGGGTTGAAGGATATATTCTTCTTTCTATCCACCTGGGTGTTTACTTTGGGTGTTTGAGAGCATTTTGTTTGTACACAGATGCCTTGCTTTCCTGGAAGCTGGTTACTTTTCTCTGATGAGGTTACAAATCCTTCCTATGGTAACAGGGGAGAGAAAATACATTTTTAAAAAATAAATACAAAATAAGATAAAGAAATTGTGATATGATACCCTATAACAATGCCAGGATCAGTCAGTTGTATTAATTGAATCCAACTTTGTCTGTTTTCTTAATTGACTAGATTTCAAGTTGACTGTGTCCTTTTATTGTAACATATTCATAGACTAAAAACATTATAAACTTTGGACTAAATTCTACGCAAATCAACAAAATTGGGCAACATGAAAGCAAGAGAGGAATCTGATATTTTCAATTTGCTTTCACATTCAAACAAAGATAAGGAGACTTTTTCTTGCTATATGTATCTAAGTAAAGCCAACAGGAAACTCATCTGTTCATACTTCATAGTCAAAGCATTTGGAAAGCAACCCGTTTTATTCAGATCATTACTGAAGTCCTCAGCTTAGTAAAAGCTGATCAGTTTTGCACTTTCATTGACTAATGAAATACATATGTAGTTTAAAGTTTTTAAAATATTTTTAAAATTAATGTACCATGTCTTTGTTCTACATGGAATATTAATATTAATATGCATGTTTATAGTTCAGGTATGTTACTGAAAACCGAGGAAAATGTTCTTTCACTATGGAAGATATTTTCCATTCTACCTAGTACAATTGCTTTACTACTTTCAAATTGTAACATATTCTAAACTGTTCTATAATACTGAATTGGCAAAAGGAGATTTCAAAAAATATTCCACATTAGAGAAACAACAAAACAACTTCTACAAATATTAAGGACCCTACAACAAAACCCTGTGAAATAAACTTGCAGGGTCAGATGTCCAGCAGAGGAAAACTGGCATTGCTATGTTGGCTTTAGTGACGCTCCGACAATTTACATCAGCTAAGAATTCTGCGCCATGGCGTAAGTACTTGATTTTCTAAATTAAAACATTTATAAATAATTTTAGGAGACATTTGTTCATACATACCCAGATACGTTTTAGTCATTATGCATAATACTGAATGTCTCTTTATATATTCATAGGTCAGTCAATTTGCAACAAATTTTTAAGAACTCTTTTTAGATTAAAACAATCTTGTTTTTTCCTCTAAACATTTTACTGAATTTTTATAATGTTTTGGATGAGCTATCCTGATTACGTACCAATTCCAACTAAGTAATATAAGTCTTTCACAATACTGAGACGCAGCCAAAATTCTTATATTTCATGCTATGCAGCATACTCCACACAACTCTAGTTATATCTATGTGTGTTCTGCACAAAGAACGAGTGCAAAATACACCTATGTATATTTAATAATCCCAGACAAACTCCTTTTAGCAGACTTTTTCTAGAAAGTGAACATTATTGATAGCTAGATTACTAATATATTTAATAGCTACTCTTTATGAAAAAAAATTATAAACTACTGAGAAAAACTTTCTGCTATTAAATAAATAGTTTGCCCTAAAAGCAAATGACCAGATATACCTTACCCATGTAAAGTATGGGATGGACACTTTGGTATTTCTCCATTAATATTTTCTATTAAAGAAAGTCATTGCGCTATTATTGCTATTTAAGATGCTGTTTTGTTATAACCGTTGATTGCAGACTTCATGAACATTTACAGCATGGTTCAGCAGTGCTCTGATACATGATAAAATATTTCTCTATTCAACATTTTGTTGCGCATAAGTTCCAAAATGTGTGTGGAAATTTTATGGGAAAGGTGTTTCAAAGAAACTATACAAACTTCATTAAGTTATATCATTTATAAAAGAATAAATGTTTGGACGTTTTCCACTTTCATCAATAGGGGGAAAAGAAGGCTAGCAAATACTCTAAACTATTTTGAAAGTAGTCAAAAATACATAGGGATCAACCATTTGTTAAAACAACGGAGAGAAGCACAGTAGCACTAATGAGTTTACTAAAATTGCTTCTGTTAAGCAGGAATTCTTAACAGCCAAAGAGTAAATTCTTTTACAACCAGACTTTGAATTTGTGAAAATCAGCACAAATGATATGATTATCTTGGGATATCATAAATGTTACCTATAGACACAAGAGTGAATATGAATTCCCTGTTAAACCGAGGGTCCTTACAAAACCATGCAGACCTTAGCTTAAATATTTAAAAAGTAAACCATCCAAAGTAATAAGGAGCCCATGAACATTTAAAAATGTAACAATGATAAAAAAAATAGAAGGCTTTACAGGGGCAAGAAAGACAGAACATCAATATTTGATTACACAGGAAGAATGTTTGTGATTGTCATCTTACTTTACTCTGTAATCTAAGTAGTTTATCCGTTCTATAGCTCAATGTAAGTAGCAGGCTCTTCCCAAAGACCTAAGGGAAAAAATGTAGATCATTACTAATGATTTGCATGGGTACATGTTGTTAAATGTATATACATTTTAAAGTAAAGGTATAATTTACTAATTAGAAGAATAGCTAAGTTTTTTGCGGAACACCTCCACCACTGAAGCTTCCAGGATTAAAATTACTTAGTATCTTAAAATACTTTCTTCCCAAATAACCAGTGGCAAGTGTTGAAGCATAATGCTTGGATACCTAGATGGTCTTTTTTCCTGGATGCTGATTATGTATTCAACAGAACAACCAGACCTTTAAAAAAATAGCATAACGTACCATAACACTTCTCATCTTTGAATCTTAAATTCAGATTTGTTTAGCTAAAGCAGTTTAGGGACTACATCCCCCCCTTAAATAATATGAATGAATAAGATTTGTGCAGTAAGGTGTGATGTGACATCCTGGTAAAACATTTAAAACTCTACAAAATTATCTAAGGGCTCTTTTTAATTGAATCATTATCCCATTAAGAGCTATTCAATGCAGATTATTTAATTATTATCCATCACAAAAAGTCACACATAGAGTTTACACAAAAATACATATTAAAACCCTCTGAAGTCAGGACATGGCCAGTGACAAGCGCACTTGCACAAACAGATTCCAGTCTTTTCCTCAGATACTCCTCGTTCTTACTGACACAGTTGGAGTCACACGTGGATCTCACATGGTAGAACGGGGCCCATTAAAGGTACATTCTGGAATATTACCAGTAATGCAAAATATTCCATATATGCAATTTGGTAAATTCCGGGTAGTGTGATATTTGACAATGCTGTTGCCCGACTTCAGTTTTTAACTGTAACTTGAACGTTACATTCAAAATAAGGTTTTCTTTACTAAACTGATTTTTTTAAAAGAAGGGGGTCGTGGCCCTAATTCTGTCAAGACATTTGGAGGCATGGACCCTTCCATCCCTCTAAAGTCTCACCAAATTGTGAACCAACACAGCCCATTACAGGAGAGGGGCTGACTGCGCTAATCTCTGGGTTTACGCTGTACCTCCGCATCTACAGAGTGAAAGACGGATGAAATGATAGAGCTCTACAGTAGACTGGACATGTAGACCACATACAACCTACCTGACGTCTTTCTTTTATCCCATAATCTTGTAGATGGTATCATATATATTAAACTTGTTGGAAATGTAACATGCTGCACATATAGAAAACATGTAGTTAGTTGCTTATGACTGTTATATCTTTTAGTTTTAGTAAATGATCCTGGAGAGCAGTCCTTGGTGGGGACTAGCCACCTGGAAAGTATCAACTTGCAAAACATAGCTGTGTGTGTTAGACATGTGCAGAAAAAAGGCTTATATGTCTATTTACAGTAGAAGGCATTTTTTCAGTCTTGCATAACAAAAAAAATTGGCAACTAGCCTAAGCTCAAACTTTCAAAATAAGCAAATAAGTAACTGTATGACTCAAGTCACCTTTGGGACGAGACCAAGATGGGGATATTTTAGCCAAAAGAATAATTTTTCAGAGTTATGAGCATGTAAAGAGTAATAGGAGTCTCAGTGTTACTTTAATTATAGCTTTCAATGTTAGCAAAAGATACAATATTGTATTGTTTTCCAGTGACAAATCAACTGGCACTAGTCTATACATTAATATAATCCTTTGCTGGCTGGTTTCTCCCGTCTTATTGGTCTAAATGAATTTCTATCATAACTCCATATAAAGAATATGACTGAGAAACCAGTGACATGTCAGTGTTCCACAATTATATCTTTGTAAAACAAAAAGCCCAGAATTAAAAAATGAAAACTTTTATCCAGCATCTAGATGTATCTAGACTTAAACCAACACTTTATGCTTTCATTGGTCAAACTAGAAATTTGAATTCCTTATTTAAAGCCAAAAAGATAGTAGCATGTTTGAGATATAACTCCTAGATTTTTGGCAGGTAAAAAACTGCAGATACAAAGGCGTAAATCAGCAGTTTAGGACTCCCGGTTAAATAAAGAGACTGTCTACGTGATCAAAGAATACATGACAGTAAACCAATCAGTCCTTGGAAGTATCAGTTTGATCATTTTAAAAAAACTTCACTGAAGTTTCCCAGTCTTTTAATCAAACAAGAAACATGACTATTATAAACGCACATGTACAGTCTGAAGGAATGCTGCAATTTAAGGAAAGAACTAAACATGTCTTGTGGGTAGAGCTTCTCTTTAAAATGTGCATGGGACTCCCATTAGTGTCATCTTTCTTCACAGAAAGGATATGAAACCCTTTAATATTTTACTTCAGTATACTACAAAAGGGACCTATTTGCTCAAAACAATACTAGAAAGTTTGTCACAGGTCACAAGCATAAGTCAAATTCATATATTTTTCTTTGTGAAACAGAATTAAATTAAGTGAACAAAACCAATAACTATTTTAATTTTACTTTAAGATGAAATTGTTAGCACTAAAATCAGAAATTGTCCCATGGCAAGTCTTTATATATGGTCATTTGGGCCAGTTAATATGGTAATTTTGACAGAAGTATTATATGGTATTTTGAATTCATATGTACAACTATGAATAAAGAGCCAATAGGTGACAGTGGGATGATAAGTCTATAGTATTGCTTTAGTTTACCATAGTAATGACATTTTACAATGTTAAGATGGATAAGAATTGATAGTATGGCTTTAAAGTTTAAGAGCTGTATTCTTCTGTAAGATACGTATAAGTCCACAATCCCTGCACGTATCTTCACACAATTTCAGCAAATCACAGTTTCCATTACCACAGAGTTTGATGCCAAATTCCATGGAAAAATCCAAGCAGACATTTTTCCTGCCACTCAGATATCCCAGTATTATCCATGCTATATTAATTAGGGAGACTTTTTCCTCTAAATTTTTCATTGCAGTTTACTACATCTCTTTTTATTCCCTACTACAGATTGTTATATTTAGTTGTTAAAATTGAGCAGAGTGGGGTTTTTTAAGTTATTTATCTTATATTATGTTTATCTTTCACACTATTATTTTGTTACTCGTAAAGTGAGATGATGTATAGAATGGTAGATTAATTTATATAACTGCATTTCTTCACTAGATACTAGGGTTTTTTTAGTGTGACTATTATTATTGTAGGTTCTCGAGTCTGAAACTACAAACATTTACATTGTTTTCTTTATTAAATGACACCGTATTCATCTGTATTAATTCCTGGTTAGAGGAAAGAATACTAAAGTTTTTCTCTTTTGCAAAGCATTTTTTATATTTCTTCAGGTAGGCAGGACCCAGCCCTGTTCACCCCCTACACATAAGCAGTCTTACCTACTTCAGTGGGGATACTCATGTGAGTAAGACTGGGACACAAATATAAAAATCTTTTCTGCTGTAAATTATTGAAGTGACAATGTTTGAAGGAATGCATCCAAAATAGGGGTAAATAAGAAAGGCTAAACTCAATAAAATACTTTAAAAAACAAAAGTGACCTTTTTAGAGTGTCGTATTCAGGAAAGTGTTTTCAATAGCTTGGGATTCAGCATAAATTTTAGCATAACTTTGACTAGTATTTTTACAGTATTATCAAACGGGCTAAAAACAGCAGACTGTTTTACAACAGGGTTCCAGGGAATTATGGCAATAGCCAATGAGGTGAAGAAACCTACCCAACTCCTAATTTGTTTATGAGAAAAATGGATTCAGCTGATGATTATTTTTCTACATTATCCTATACATATCTTTACTTTTCATCTATGAATGGTCAGAGAACTTTTTCTTTAAAAACTACAACCTAAAAAATAATACCATGCATTTTGGAGAAGTACTAGTGTTTTGAGAATTATTCATGCTAGTCTCTACAATATTAATAAGATCAAATTTAGCTCAGTAACTACATCTAAAGCTATAAAAGAAAATCAAAACTTTCTGCATAGCTGACAAAGAAAACTTAAGCCTGTAGAATAGATTGCCAGTCTGCTAGACTGTACTTTTTTGCAGATGTTACAGGATATTCTGACACAAGCAAACATAGATAGATAGATAGATAGATAGATAGATAGATACTCATTTCTATAAACTTCTAACAAGCCGAGTTCTACCAATGTTAGTAGTTTTCTGTATGTGTTTATTACAGTGCAAATAATAAAAAGTTTAAGCCTCCAAAAGCACATACCAATATTATAAGTATTGATTCTAAGATCAATATTTTCATGCATATTCTATCACTAAGGAGAGCACTTCCAAAAGGGATGGTCCAACTTTATTTATAATCCTACAGTGCTAAGCACATTAGATGATGGGCTTCTTGGTTTTAAAAATGGTTCTAGAAAATAAAATCACATTGGAAAAGAATCCAATGTATATAAAAGGTATTAATATTTTAAATAAAAAAAGAATCAAATTGCATTTATACAGGATTTTCTTTTGCCACTGATCAAAGTTTTTAAAAAACAGTCAATTTGAGAGCAATACAGTTTGTATGAGAAAGTAAATGTATTTAAATACATTTTCTTTTCTAATAGACTATAGTGTTCCTGCAGTTTTAAGCAGAACTCCTCACTGACGTCAGTAAAGAGTCCTAGCTAGATCTTATGGCCCAGTGTTTTTAAGCTATATATTTATTGCTCCTACTTTTCTTTGCAGGCTAGAACTAAGTACTGAAGTCCAAAAAACTTTTGCATTGTATTGCAGAAGGGTTATTTCCATTCCTTGCTACAGGATGGCAAAGCAAACACAGAGTAAAAAAAGCGCTGAGCACATTCCATTAGGAGGAAAACACTGCACTGGATAAGGAGCACTACAATTATGTTACGTTAAAATGTGTGAAAAAATTAAAAACAGACATTAAAAGCTTTTACAAGAACCAGTTTTTTGAAAAGTTGTGCAATGCCATTGCTTACTCAGCTACTGAACGCTTCTCCTCCAAAGTGGTTTGTTGCACCAAAGCAGTACACTAGGTTTGAAAAAAATGCTGTAGAGAGAGCACATGTTACATCAGACACAGTACCTGATTTTTCACTGCTCAGCTTGTCAGCTAGATAGTCTGCCTCCTGGGCGATAAGTGAGAATATTTCATCTTCATACTCTTCTTTGATACTTTCGCACTAGAAAAATAAAAAAAAAGAAAAATATATACTGTGCCTTTCTACTGCTGTTAAAAATAAACAAGACTGCTAACCCCAAACTGTAGCAATACAGTCGAAAGAACCACCTTGTTTTCATTTGCACTTCCTGTTTTATACAACAAAATGATGAGTGTAATTTTTCAGAGAATTGCCAATGCAAGATATTAAGGTTTAACTCAAGGCCAGCCTGGCTGTCTTTTCAAAAATACATTCCCAGGGTAAGAAATCACTTAAAGATCATATTTTACTCGCTTTGGAAAGAACAGCTTTCAACAGAAGGTACTAGTGTCATGGAATTGTTGCTTGAAATGTCCATCAACTAACCCTCTATTTTGTGTTATTACATTAGTTTTTACAATGTGCAAATAAATGAAGCTCTGTCACCAAACTAATGCATCTTTGGTTTTGCAAAAGACACCACAATTGACAGTTATATACCAAATTATATACTCAGCATTTTAAAAGCTATTGGTAATTCACTTTAATGATACAAAATGGATTTTTGACATCTTGAACATGATTCAGTGTTGCTGGTGAGGCACAGTGCTGGTGGACTGTACCTAAAGAAAGGTTGTGCACTGAAGTACTGCATTAACTACAATATCTTTGGGGAATCTTGAGCGCAGATTAGGAAGGACGTATTCTCCCCAAAAAATCAGACTACAGGTTAATTACTAAACAATTAGGAGAAATCCCATGAACTGGATTGCAATTTAAAAAAATGCACTAAGGAAAAATCTGATTTAAATATGGAAGTTATAAAATCCACAACAACAATATATATTTTATTTTTCTCAAAAAATTAGAATATGCCACGTCAATGGTAACATTAAACTGCTTTATGTCAACATTTGGCAGTGCTCAGTTACTCTAAGTCTGAGCTATTTTCTTTACTTTTTGTGAAAATTAAAGCCACTTCATGTACACATGGCTTTATTTCATGGGTTTGCTAGTCTCATGATACTGCTTTTGTGGTAAGCTGAATATTGAACTGTATGTAAAATCAGATCTAGCAAACCACTATCCAGTTCGTTGTCTTACGCACCCCTTTCTATACTGTGTGTTTCCTGAAGTTAGGAAGATGTTTAATGCATACACAAAACATATTTATGAAGAAAAAAATGGCATTAAGCCAGCTACCACACTTCAGCATTTTTAACTCAGCTCTGTTAGTGTTCTTGAGTTAGCTCAGAGAAATCTCTCTACTCAACAAGGCCTAAGGAAAAAGATGACACCATCTTCCACAATCTGGCTATAAATATCTGAAACTACATTAGTATTAATTTGGGTTTTTACCCAACCCCACAATTCACTTATTTCCTGCACAGAAAACACTCAGATATATTTAATCACTTATAAAAATTCCCCAAATAAAACATAGTTAGAACTGTTCTAGTCTGGGAAATTTGTAGCATGTAAACAGAAGCATACAGCATAGTCCATGGTTAACTTTTGCAACTAAAGTGTCATCTCGAAATGTTTTATTCATATTTATGAAACACTCAGCAGATCCAGATAGAGCTCTAAATAACATTAACACACAATACAAACTGCATTATTACGTTTCAAAACACTTAAGTTGATGCACAAGCCAATACAGAGCACATTAGCATATATTAATATTATTAAAATAATGTGTTATATTCCCAACTATAGTACTTGAAGTCTTTTATCATATACTAATAACATTTTAACAGATAAAAATAAATAGTTACCAATGTGTTATGTTGGCTTACCGCAAACTTCAAAGGTTTGTAAGCATCAGAATAAAAATAGATTTTTAAAAAATCTGCATAGATTTTTCTCATCTTTCCTAGGAGCAAATCTCTTGAATGTCCTTTTCTGGGCTTGAGGATCCACTTGCAGTTGGTTACCATTCATTCTATCACATATATTTTCGAACAACTCTGTTGAGAAGGTCTCTGACTTTGCTAAAGGAACCTATTAGGGGAAAAATGGATTTTTTTTCTTATTATAAATATTACCAAAAACACCTTTAAGAGATTGTGTTAGACAGACATATCGCAGACAGAAAGAGAAAAAGAACAAGTGCACGTTTCTTAATCTGCATAATTGTTGCCAAATATTCTATTACATACATAATTAAAAATGTCAGCTAAAGCTAAGGTGACACTTTGAAAAATTAAACATTTAAAGCTCCCATAAAACATCCCTTTTATGCTGAAGCAATTCTAGAATGCAGTTACCATATTTTAATTTGCAAACATATTGCCATTCAAAAAAGACATACAACACGCAGCAGATAAACAGACTACAGTTGATATTCTTTCGACATAAGCATGCAGGATTTCTTGCTTGAGTCACTTAGTTTCTTTAGTTGAAGCAGAGTTGTAGAAAGTCTTGCTTTCAGTTGGTCTGTCTTAGTTGCTGTTCGTCAACTCAGATGCAGCTGTTTAATACCTCCCAGGGGTTTTGTGAAGAAAATAATAGCTTACAAAATTTAACTTCTCCCAGGTTCTACTATTTCAGCTTTATTTTCGAACAGCTGGTCCATGTCTTTGTCCATTCCCTTTCCTTCAGAATTAAGCAAGAATTCAGCAGAAACATTTAGACACTACCTACATACTTAGTGAGAGTCTCAACAGCTAGTGCTCCAGGGGTCAAAGAGCACCCCTCGCCCTTGGTAACCGGGACAAAAAACTTCTCTCCCGTCTAGACAGGTCAAGGTGCAAGATGCTCCTATCCCTGTTGCTTCTTCCGGAAGGGGGCGTGAACTGAAGCCAAGTGCACAGTAAACAACAGTGCTGCATCCTTAGGCCTTTAGAAGATTTTTCTCTCCACCCTCTGCTGATCAAAGTAGGAAGTTTTCATGACAACCATAGTCAAAGGGACTGAATCACAAATGAACTCGATTTCTGCTATGTTGATATATCCAGTCTCCATTGTCTCTTTTCAGACACAGTATGAACCCTTCCGGTCTCAATGATTACATTACAGAAGCACTTTCACATGTGTGCTTCATTTACACAAAGGGTTTTCTTGCTTCACCACCATCTGGCCACAAATCAGATAAATAAAGGCAGGAGAATTAAAATTAAAGCCTAGAGGTTTTTTTTTTGCCTTCTTAAACTAGGCCCTATTATGAAATCCTTCCCTCCCCCAACTTCATTCTAGATGTGGAATCTACTTTTTATGAAACCTGGGAAAAGCAAAAAAGGGCATGAGTCAAACAATGCATATTTGGGAGGGGAGAAGACTTAAATGTTTAGTCAAAAATGTATGTTTGTAGAATTGAGCAGCCTATTTTACAGTAAGAATGGCTTTAGATAAACTGCATTTTGCTTGGAAAATTATTCTTTTCAGTCGCACATTATTCACTTTTAAAAACAAGTGTTTTTGATAATGCAAAAAATCCAACATGGCACCTATATATGGTCTGACTACTTCCCTCCAAGTGCCCTAATATGCAAAAAAAGTATTTGATATCTGAGGTTACAGATTAAAAAAAGGATTAATCCCAGTACCAAGGACAAGGATTTGACATAATACATCAAACTCATCCCCGGCATAACTTCTGTTAAGTTCAGTGGAGTTACGTAAGGGATGTATTTGACCCTATGAGCTTGCAATAGCAATAAGCTATAGTATATAATTCACACCACCCAATACACACACATACCCTCTTCTAAACCTACTTACATGACAATAAAACAAGCCAGCTTACTCATAGGGGGATTTTTAATGGGTATAATAAATACATTTCTTTACAGAGAGAAAAAAGTTCTATAGTGTTTTCTTAATACAAGCAAGGCTGTATATTTTAACTTCTGGAAAAGATTTCTCTGTTTATAGTCCAACTGTTATTCAAATATTCAGTCACATACTAACTTGCTCTCCCCCATCCCCCACCTCCTCCCGATAGTATTCTGTCCAATCAGAAAAGCTAAGAGTGGCTTAGCAAGGGTATACATCACATGAGTGGCAATATAAGAACACAGAGTGAACTGTGTGAAACTTTCCGTACAAACAACAATTAGGGTACTATGATATGCTGAAAACCAACCACCTACACATTAGGAAATATTTCTAAAATATTCCTTTGGGAAAAAAAAATCAAACTTCCCAATGCATGTAACTACAGTTCTATGAAAGGAGTTTTGCCATATGCATTTACTTTTATATTAATACACAAGTATTTTCTCACACATTTTCCCCACCCGTTCATACCTACATGTTGATTTATATACAGTGTATCATGTATTTAGCTGTATTCACAAAAGGAAGCATATATAGGTGCCATGTTGGATTTTTTTGCATTTTTAACCATTCTTTAGATAATGGTATGTTCCCTCCTTATATTTTATTTAAAAAATTTTAGAGACAGCATATACAGAAAGAAGATCAATTAAATTATAGCTGTGAGACACTTGCTTCAAAACTACTGTCTTTAATTTTTTTCAATTAAAAAAAAATTATACCTGAAATGTGACCTCTAAATAACTTTATCTTTCATTTAACTATTAGCTTGTTCAAGATCAAATTCACACTCCCTATTAACTATACTATAGTTGATTTGGTTTTTACACACATGAGATATCTATATAATCAGCATTTTTCTGGTCTTTTACAGAGCGTACTTTGTTAGAAGAAACTTTTAATAGAACTTCAAAATTTAAACAAAAAATATTTTAAACATGTGGTTTCCCAAATGTTAAAAGTGCTCTTTTTAAAAGTGTTTTAATAGTAAAAGAGCAATAAGTATTTAGACAAGTGGTGGAAAACTAAAGCCTTTCTTTCTATACTGTGAAGATTTTGAATAGTACTTGTCAATAAAGCAACTCCTATTGTAATTGTACCGGAGACATGGGCCTCCACCCCGAAAAAGCTGTCTCAGAGATACTAACCTCATTAAAATATGAATGAAAAAGCAGCCATCATTGTAATGGAGAAAACCATTTACCCTGAACTAAACTTTATCTGCTATCTTTTGTAAAAATATAAATATGATACCCAGTGGATTTTCCATTACCTATGATGTGCATATTGATGACCAAATGAATGATTTATTTTCTTTTAGAAGATAAATCACAAACTCTGATCATTCTAAAATTTTTTTTTCAGTGAAGCATTCAAAATCTATTGATTATTCACACCATTTGAAATATTTAAAAAGGGATCCATATTTTCTGAAAGTTCAAGTACATTTCTCTCTTTGTTTTTGGGTTTTTTCCCCAGCATATGTTGGCCAATTTTAAAATACAAAAAGAGAATTCATTACAGACCAATATGACAACACCTTAATAACAGCCAATTACAGGATGTTCACATGCCTGTTCATTACTATGTCTCTGTTAATCTAGTCATAAATTCCTTGTTTGATAGATACCACAACAAGCCAGGAATACAATTGCATTATGGTAGGTGATGAGATATAAGAAAATATAACTGTAACATATAGGCATTTAAAAAAAAGGCCAAACTGTCAATCAAATACCATTGTCCATGTTTGGTCATATTTTCAAGATATAAAGTGTGCCAGACCTGATCAAATGTGTGGCTTCACGTTTTACTGGAATCTTGTTACAGAGAATTTTTTAACAACTCCTTTAAAATGTTTCATGTATTTTAATCACTATCTTTTCATCCACAAAAGTGTTCAAACCATTTTTATATTAGTTAAAAGTCAATATTTAGAAGTGAAAATTCAAACCTCCTTTGCTCTAGGCTAAAACAGGAGAAACATGAATGCAGAGCAACTCTAAAGGCTGATGGGATATATAATTAGCTATTATGTTAATTGAATCCACTGTGAGTTTGTTGTATGAGATTTCTTCATATAATATGCAAATAGCTTCTAAGGTTTAGTTTTATTAGACAATATAATTAGAAATCTTCTAAAGGAGTGAATTCTAATGAGGCATAATAAAGGTTTGCAAAATATGTGTTTGCTGTGTGAGCAGACCATCTGGGCTTAATCAATAATAGGGACCTTACTGTGTAACAGCACATTGCAAAGAAAGTTCAAGAATTTACCTTCCTAGTTCTAGTCAGACAAAAATAAATACTTTCAAAGCAGGAGAGGTGACATGATTAAGGAAAGAGGTGAAATGCTTCCAACTGGATGGGGGGTAGTAACTTTTAAATAGACAATCTGAATATTGTTTATTTCAAAATAATAAAAGAAAACCAGTCATCTGCTATGATGTCAATTGTGAGGATTAGGATACACTTTAAGTGAAATGCTACATGAGCAAAGATAGCCATTATTATTACTATTAAAGACGTGATTCAAGCCGATGGACATACTTTAGCTTCTGTAGTGTAACTAATCAGCGTAACTTCACTTTCAGTGAGATATCCCAACATTTTAATACGTGGAATGAAGAACTCTCCTATAAAGGAAGAAATTCACACCACCATGCTCCAGAGCTGGTCACAAATTCCACAGTTGCATTCCACTTTATTTAAGACCACCACCAAAGCTTAAACTATTTTAGTGAATGCCAGAATGCCTGAAATGCATAGTTTCTTGTCTAATTCAAGTTGTTCACACTTTAAACAGTGCCAAAAATGTATTGTTCAGCACTTTAACCCTAATTGAACATAATCATCATAACATGCTCCACACTACTCTGTTAGCCAAGGACGAGTACATTTAAGAATAATCTCTTGCAACATATTAAGAAAAAAAACAAGCAGAAACATAATGGAAGCTGCAGGTTAAACCAAAGAAAAAAGAAACATCAGCACAAATACACTGCCAGTTCAATTCAGGCAAAAGGATGTGTCCTTTTGCAGTGGAATGTAGAAGAGGACTTCAAACCACAATTAAGTGACTTGCTTCTTGATTGCATGTATTTGGAAAACTTTTGATTTTATTGTTCTGTATTAAAATGCCAGTGCCCATAAAGTGAAAAATGCCTGAAATACTAGAAAAAAGTTTCTCCTTCAAAACAAAGGCAGAATTATGCATATGATTTTATAAACTTATCAGACTCACTTATATAGCTGATACAAACATAAGCCTGTAATGATGGTTAATTAACACTTCTCTAATCCAGTCACTTAAAACCTCCAGTAGCAAGTGTTTCTTTCTTTGAATAATGTGAAGGTCTTACCACACCAGGGAAGGATGACATTGTACACATTCCTTCTTCAGCTGAAAACTCAGTTTGCCTAGTGTATTCATTTTCCTAAGTTTGCTCTAAACCACTAAGATGTTGCTTCCCGTCTCTAAGGGGTATGCAAAAAATGCCCAATATACTGGAAGTACTAGAGGGGCAAACCATCCCTTTGAATGGCAAACTCTATTTATACTGTAGCTGTCATTGTCTCCTTAAAATTTAGACACTTATTTAAAAGAATGATGACCCAGTAAGGTGCAGCCTGAGAAATTATAAACAAGCCCTGGAATATGGGTGCTGGGTAGTGGTGGGTGGGGGGTTACCTGTTCAGGAATTTCTAGTCTCCACTGCCAATCCCCGTAGAGAACAAATCCATGATCATTCTGCTTAGCATTAATTAAACCATTCTGTTAATTAGAATCAAGGTATTCAGTGCAACATGCAAATAAAGGGCCATTTTAACTCCTTCCATTGCATAGCAAGGAGGGAATCAATCCCACCCAACTACTGACTAGATACATCCAGGAAGCAAAGGAGGGTGAAAAGGAGTCTCTGTACCCTTGCTCCTCCTCTTTTCACTGCTTCCTGAGACAACAGGAGCCCTTCTGATAAACACTGCTTGGCTGAGATCCCAGCTTTAGGTGTGGCTGGAGGGAAGCAAGGATTAACTCCTCTTGATTTCTGGACTCCATCTCTGACAAAGTGGAGAGAATATAACACCACTCTGTGTGATTCTGTGCATGGCTTCTATCCATAGAGGGGATTTAAATACAGTCACGACCAGTCCATTATTGGTACCAAGTTCCCTGACTGAGCAGGAGGAGGAAGAGGAAAGCAAGGAAAAATGCAAAGGGCCAATCTTCTATAGGGATAACCCAAGTCTCTGGAGTTAGTACCAGGATTTCTTGTGTATCCTCCTCAAACTCTGCATATTCAAGATGCTACCCCCTCTAATGAGCATTCATTAACATTTTCTACCCCTCCCCCCCCACCCCGCCACCAGTGCACAGTGGATTTTCAAATAACTCTTCTGCTCCTGTCCATATTTGTGTAGAAAAGCATGAGGTTGACCATACCTGGGAATGAAAGAGTGAGGTATTTCTGATGTGCTACTAAGGTAACAATTTTAAAGCACACGCCATCTCCACAGATGATGGACTCTTGACTACAGTATAGGAAATTACATCAATAAAGGGAACCCCCTTGGGAAATTTTTTACAAGATTCATAAATGACAGCGAATAAAGTTTTTTGATCAGACATTGTGTGCGTTTCATGGACTTCTTTTCGAGATTCTCAAGCAAATCCCCAAACCCTCAATAATCCTTTTTAAAAAATACAGACGTCAACTGTCCTAAGTTTCTCTCATGTAACTCAGGCAGATTTCTATTGAAGTCAGTAGATTTATGGTGACATAAAACATAAGGTAAGGCATTGCCCATAGTCAAAACTGCATCAGTCTGACCTTGTTTTTAAATCAATTTAGTTACTGTATTTACCCAAATCCAAGATGACTTTGAATTTAAGATGATGCCCACGATTAGATTCTTTACATAGAAAATTATAAATTTCTTACAATTTTCCATGTAAAAAATCTGATTCATAGTATCATAGTACTTAGGGTTGGAAGGGATCTAAACACATCATCAAATCTGACCCCCTGCCCTGGGCAGGAACAGGTGCCGGGGTCATATCACCCCAGCCAGATATCTGTCCAGCCTCCTCTTGAAGACCCCCAAGGTAGGAGAGAGCACCACCTCCCTTGGGAGCCCGTTCCAGAGCCTGGCAGCCCTAACTGTAAAGTAATGTCTCCTGATGTCCAGCCTGAACCGTCTCGCTAACAATTTGTGGCCATTATTCCTGGTAAACCCTGGTGGTGCCTCGAGGAACAGAGCCTCCCCCAGTTCCTGCTGGTCCCCCCTGCTGAGTTTGTAAATGGCCACCAGATCCCCTCTCAGCCTTCTCTCATGGAGGCTGAACAGGTTCAGGCCCTTTAGCCTCTCTTCATAGGGCCTGCCCGGCTGCCCCTTGACCATGCAAGTGGCCCTCCTCTGGACCCTCTCAATGCTAGCCACATCCCTCTTGAAGTGTGGCACCCAGAACTGGTTGCAGTACTCCAACTGTGGCCTGACTAATGTCATATAGAGGGGGAGGATCGCCTCCTTGGACCTGCTCGTGATGCATCTGTACATGCACGACAAGGTGCAGTTTGCCTTACTGACCGCTTCCTCACATTGGCGGCTCGTCTTCACCCTGGAGTCAACAATGACTCCAAGATCCCTTTCTGCCACCGTGTTGACAAGAAGGGTGTTCCCCAGCCTATAGGTGTGTTGCTGGTTCCTTCTCCCTAGGTGCGGCACCTTGCACTTGTCTGTGTTGACTTCCATCCTATTTTCATCCGCCGACCTCTGTAAGCTGTCTAGATCTAGTTGGTTTCTGTCCCTCCCCTCCAGCGTGCCCACCTTGCCCCACATCTTGGTGTCAATTATTGGGGAGTCATCTTAAATTACTCTCCCCTACCGCTGTGCAGGGAAACCAGCTTCAGGGGAGAAGCAAGTGGGGTGGCGGGGTGGGGAGGGGGAAGCAGCCTGACCCCAGACTCTTGCTGTTCTGCAGCTTGCCCTCATGCCACTTGCTGCCCCCACCTCCACCCCTTCATTTTCTCCGCCATATTTTCCCCCATGCTGTGTACCCTTCCCCACATATACACATTCCTGCCTGCCCCCAACCACTTGTCCTCCCCCACTGCATTTTGCACTCCCAGGTGGCTCTGTGCTGGGTCCCTCATTGTGCCCTGGCTCAGCAGGGAGGTACGGACCAGTGTAGTATCCAGCACAGAGACAAGGAGCAGCAGGAGAATCAGCCCAGAGCCAGGGAGCAGCGAGACCCAGGGCTGATTCCCTCCCTGCTCTCTGGCTCCCTGCCGAGGGTCCTGGAGCGCACTACATGCTGAGTGCAGCACAGTCCCACACCAATCAGAGTGGATGCTAGATCTAGGGGGATGATCTGTGGGTCCCTTGCATGTTGGATGTGGTGCCCACAATATCTAGTGTGGGACTGCACTGGTCCAGGACCCACACTGCACGTGGCACCTGCCTCAAATTGGCTGGAGTGGGTGCTGCATGTGGCTTGCATCCTGATCTGGCCAGAGCAGGTGCTATGTGTGGCATGGTCCCAGATTGGCTTGCACACATGCTGTGGGCCCTAGATCTGGCATGAAGGGTGGGATGTAGTCCGTGGGCCTGATCCTGCTCACAGAGCCATCCCTGCAGCATTCATCTGGCCTTTGGACCATTTCTGCATTACTGCAGGAGTTTGACACACTTGCAGTAGAGAATTGACAAACTAAATTACTTGTCAAGCTAATTGATGAAATAATTTCCACCAGTTCAAGTAAATTAGTTTTAAAACCACTTTAACTTGGTTTAAAAGACTCACTTAGGATGTGGACTGATGAAACAATTACAAACTGATTGGAAAGGCCATAGACTCTTTTGTCTGTCTGCTGTGTCATGTTAAACCACAACAGTTTAGTGCCTGTTTCATTCAGAGATAAATCATTCTGGTGTCACTGTACCTACTGGAGAATAGGAGTGGACAGAAAAAAGGGTTACAACAGATCAGCTGTGAACAGTTCATGAGTAGTAAACCCCTCTCCCACACTCTTAAAAGCAGTACAACTGTTCATCTGTTTGTGTATTCAGTGAACTACTGAGGCAGAGGTGACCTAGCCCCGTTGGCATTACTCAAACACTCATACTTTCCTAGCGCACTTCAAAGTGGTCAGCTTCCATTTTCTCATGGCAGAATCATTTCAGGCTGTTTGAAGGAGAGGTACAATAGGGCAGCAGCAGTGCACGGGGTGGTGGTGGCAACTAATTTTGCGCTCCCCTCCCTGAAGCAGGTACCTGGGGCTGCTGCCCTGGTTGTCCCCCACCAAGTTACACTACTAATTTGAAGGGCCTAAAAGAAGATGCTGACCCTCAGGAATAGGACAGTAGCCTGATATTCTGAACTTCAAACACCTTTCTCTAAAAAGAGATTTAAAAAAAAATCTAAATGTCCTGGTGCCGGAATGACTCAGGAGCATCTGCCGAGTTTGTGTCTTGGAAACAGGACAGTATTAAGAGCAAACTCATCTCTGCAATGAGCCTTCTGTCCTGGAGGAAGTGTTAGAGCAGATATTACCTCTCTGTCCCCCACCACCAGTTGATGCTGCTTGTGCAAAATTAGGATATATAAGGAACCATTACATCAAGAACAGACTCATGTTCTCCCTTCATAGCTGTGGTCAAAGTACACCAGATCCTAGAGACTTTGTGTCTACACTGCAGCCACTACTATAGTATTTAGCCTCGCTAGCCTGGATGATGTTAGCACTCTAGCCATGACAGCAAAGAACTAAATATGGACCAAGAGCATGCGCCCAGGTTGCCAGGCAGGTTTTGCAGCTGGTGAGTGTTGTGCTGTTGTGACTACTCCTCTAGCAATGCCCAAGTGAGCAACTTAAAAGCCAGCTTGCATATGTCTAAATGAACTGCAGTGATTAGGCACATCCATAGGTATTTTGCAAAAGGAGCTAGATGGCCATGGATCTGACAAGCAAGCCAGAAAACTTTGTATAGCTTGTGGGGAGAACACAGAGAGTTGAAAGGGGCTGGGAATGAAAGGTTTACCGACACTCTACTCAACCTTCGCCATTCTTTATTCACAGGAGATAATGGTTAACTACAGGAGTCTTGGCTCATGACCTCAGTCATTCATGCATCTCCGCTAGCTCAGTCAGTGGAAGTATAAAGCACCATCACAGCACACTCTGCCACTGTGCACGCCTTATGGCAGCTGAAAAGGTATTTCAGGTGACTGCACAGAACTGGCTAGGGGGGAGAAAAAAGAAGGGTCCTGTTCCTTGTCTCTGGCAAAGATGCTTTCTTATCTATTCCAGGCTGCCCAAGATTACAATCTAGGATATTCTGTTTATCCAGTAATGCACTTTCCTCCCACCACTAGAGCCAGTGCTTGCACCAGTTATTCTAATGCAAGCCTCTGGAGCATAGAACCTTTTCAGCAGCACTAATCCTACAATGGGAATATCACACACAAAGTCCAAATAAACATTTCTGCTTGCACACTTCATGGGCAAAGGGAGGCAAGCAGATTTCAGAATGTTCATCCACTTGATTGCAGCCCCACAATGAATGCATAAGTGCTATAGACAGCAGAGGGAAATATATTAAGACAGGCTTAATTCTCTTGTTATTCCAATCCTAGTTGGTAACCACTTGGGCATTTCTTCACTGCACAGTTAACCCCAGCTTCTCCCTGGGTTTAGTGCAAGCACCACATCCAAATCATTCCATCCATTCCAAGCTAAAAGGAATTTAGGTAGAATATGGGCATCCAAGCCCCACAAAAGTGATCCAGATGAACTCTGCTTCAGTGGTTCAAGCACCTAGAAAGATGGGGTACCTCCATTTTGGTCTCAAGAGGTCCTTAAGCACTTAGATATTTGAACACTGAGATGTGATCCATATTGAGACATAGGGTGCTTAATTCCTATTTAAGCTCCAGTGTGATGCAGGTCAGAGATCTTGATCTGTCAGGCATCCACAGAGCACACATAGTGCCTTATTGACATGCACTTTACAAAATGCAGCACCCAAGGCCAAACACGTCTGGTGACTGTGGTGCAACCCACCTCTGAACAACATCCTCATGGTTAGAGCTCTTGGTCAGAAGGTAGGCCTAGCTTATATGTCTTCCTCAGCCCAAGGGGATTAAAATCCAAATCTTCCATTGTCCATTTGTTTACTCACTAGGCCAATAGAATAGGCCAAATAGAGGGACCCTCTTGTTGAAGCTGGTCCCTGGGGCGGCAAGAGTGCAAAATGCCTGGGATCAGGACAACAAGCAAAAAGCGACTTACTGCAGCCCAATACTATACCTTTCTTGGGAGGAGGGAGTCGGCTCCTTGCTGTCACGAGTATTTTTTTAACCGGTAGCTGCCTAACTTTGGACTGGTATTTGGGGAATCCTGTCTGTGGGTTACTGTAAGCTGCTCTGAGCCTTTTGGATAGGGTGGGCTATAAATCTAATAAATAGGAAATGTATAAGCAGCCCCAGAAGCAGCGACCAGGTCTAGAACTTAGGTCTTCTGCTTCCTGGGTAAGTGCTTTAACTACTTGGCTATTGTGGAAAAGGTAGGCAGCTGCCCCTTCCATGTGTTTTCAGGTGTCAGTGCCAGGATGTGTGAAAGCCAGTCAGGTAGCAAAACTGCTGCATTCAGGTATAAACCACAGCCAGAAAGGGCAATCAAAGCTCACTGAAAAGTGAGGTCAGGAAACCAGGAACATTTTTACATCTGCTCTGATGCATTTTGATTAGACCGCATCAGAGCAGACTCCATTAATTGAGTCTGGTGTAGTGTTCTAATTAAAACGCTTTAGCGTGCTGCAGCGTCTTGTGTATTCAGCATCCCCACAGTTCAAAATGGCAGGAGGGGCACTTTTGCTAAAGCTTGTCGAAAAAGCTTTAGTTGAGGCAGTCCTGCTGCTATTCTGAAATGCAGGACATTGAATACACAAGACATTGCAGGAGTTTTAATTAGAGTGGCTGCCAAGAGCTACTGTAATTAAAACACCCTTCCCACCCCCATCCCGGAGCATGTGTACAGGTGCTCCAGGAGGTCAAGAAGTAAGCAAAGTCCACAAGCAAGCCAAGTCAGGAAACGAGGAGGTCAAAGCGCAAGCAGAGTTACCAGAGTAAGGAGGAGCCCTATTGCCTTAAGTCAGGAAGAGCCCTTTTGCCCAGAAGCTTCCTGGGCCTCTCCCTGGTCTTATATAGGGGAAGTGGAGGCTCAGGCAGGGCAGTTATTCATGGATCAGGAAGTAGGCAGAGATTCAGGCACTGATGGAGGCTCTGGACAGGCCTTTAGGAACACCAGCTATCTGGAGTAGCTATCTGTGCAGGTTAGGCAAAGGTCCTAGGTTCAAAGCTTCAGGCCTGACATCAGGTGGGTGCTGAGCTTTGTAGTGAGTTGAGCGCACCTGGTGTACACTAGGTGCTTCCCCTATGGGTCTTGAGAAGGAGAAGCAATTACTCCTGGGCAACCAAGAGCATTGCTGGAAGATAAAACAGCAGGACCAACAGCAGCAAGAGCTGTTGGAGTGGCTCCTTTCCTTGATGGCCTGCAAACTGCAGTGCAGCAAATGCGCCATTGCTAGTAGTACCCTCCCTGTGACCGTACCTGCAGCCAATAATAATGTGGTCATGGGAGAGCTGTGGGGAAGGGATGGGCTATGAGTCAATTGATGCAATCCTGGCATGAAGACAGAGATGTCCTGGTCATTTAATCTGCCCTACACAAGTTGCAGTGATCCCTGGTCAGTGTAACAGATTTAGAGGACTGGCATAAAACAGTTTAGTTCAGAGCAACTTCATATCTCCTCCAGTTTACAAAGCAGTCCGTTATCCAAGAGACAGTCAGGGACTTCCAAAGTAGGTTTAAAGCCACCTTCATCTCCAATTCTCCTCCTCTAGGCTCAACAAATATCAGCGTCAGGATTGGGATTATGCTTTCCAAAGCAGTAGTCTGGAAGAAATCAATTCCCAGCTTCATTTTACTCACTGAGAATAAAAACATTAAGCTGATAATCCTTCTGTTTTACTTCCAGCAAAAGATATTTTAGGAATTCTTCTTTACTTTTCTGTACTTTGCTTTTATTTCTTTTTAGAAAAACAGTTTTTTTAAGTGTTAGATATAATCTACATTATAGTTTCTTCCATACCTCTGTAAAATCAATAAGATTAGAGTAACTACACAATTTCATTTGAATATACGTATTCTGAGCTAAACCCAAAAAGTTTATTTTTAGAAATTTAACCATGTGGAGAAATGAGACCAGCTGATAAATAAACATTACAAACTAATTCTATGCGGACTTATCAGCTATCACTTAACAGACAAAGAGGATTATCACCACAGCTGTCAGGAAAGACTGCCTCTTTACTACATTTACAGGTACCAAAGGTCATATTCTTTTGGCAGTCTTTTGGGATTACACATATTTCTCCAAAGAATTAACCTACATTCTAGAGAAAAGGGAAACTAATTGTTGATTTTAACTATCCACTCGGTGCCTTTTGAACAACAAACAATCCTACACATTGTCATCAGATAAGAAAATTAACAGTAGGAACCATTCTACAGTTTTGCCTTGTCATAGAGGCATGTTGCTACTAAAATATTCCTTAAATGCAGTGAAAGGACAAAAGCCAGTCAGAGTCAGGTGCTTTTTGTTCAGTGTGGGAAGGTTTTAAATAAGACCTGCTTTGTTAAAAGAAAAGTGCTACAGCAGTTGATGTGCTGGGCCTTACAGTTTGGGTCTTTAAGGCAGTGATTTCCAACATTCAAAGCAGATGAATATTCTTTTGAATGATCTATTTTAAGAGCTTGTCAACTGCTTTTGATAATGCCTTAAATATAGCTAAATATCTTTACCAGACTACTAGAAGTATTTTGGCTATTTCCCATAGTAAGTGTCAGAGCTGATTTGAATCAGTGCCTCGACACAGTGGAACTTTCTAGCACAAGGCACGGTAAGGTAGGGGAAGTCTCGGCATGGTGAAGAGTTCCGGCGTGGATAGAGTTCCCACCGAGGAAATGCAGATTTGCATAATACGATTGGCCGATGTTAAATTATTCCCACATGGCGGCTGGCAATTGGCTCACTAGCCATATAAAAGGTTAGGGGCGTTTCTGCCCTAGTTGGAGAACTCTGCGATTCCCCCTGGAGTGGAACTCCGGCAGCTTGATCACCTGCCAACGACTCCCCGTCAGCGAAGCCTTGCGACGTATCCTCCGTGTTGCATGCCCGAGTTAGACCCGAGCTACCCGGTCTACAAGAGCTCCTCAATTACCGATTAGAGAATAGAATTGTTGCAACTACGATTGCCTGCGCCGTGTATGACTCTACAGTGTAAGTAAAGCCATCTCTGTTTTTCCAATTGATACGTGTCTCGTCTGTGCCTAATTCCGCTCCGGTGATAGAGAGTACCCATCTGCCTGCCACGGGATCGCAGCCGCAACCCCAGCTAGCGTTCCTGAGGACTTCTGATCCTCGATTCCCCCTCGGCCCCCACAGTAAGTATATGTAAACTTACAAATACTAAAGTATCTATTTATCCAAGGCAAAATAGCATATCAAGGAGACGAAAGGTGCATGTAAAAGAATTGCATACAGGTAGGCCACATGTTCAAAATGAGCACACACAACTCCCTACATATACATAAACTCAAGTCCTGGCACGTGTGTAAATTAAGAGTGTGAAAAATCTATGCATGGGCCTAACATTTTAAAAGTATGCCTTGCTTTATTTTTAAACTTTAGTCAACCTAGCGTTATTATCTAACGATGAAGATACATAGTAACAGAACATGTGAAATATGGAAGAGATATGTATACTGCAGATAATGCAGCCTATGCCAGCTGAAGAGAAACTCTTCATCCTTTGCAAATAAACTTTTTCAAAACAAAATGAATCCGACAAACTTATTATGATGTTGCAGATCTAGAATAATTTCCAAGTAGAATAACCCTCCAAAAAGCTATATACACATCACCGCAGACATTTTCACTTTAGTTATTTACCTGTGCAAGTATAGGTGTATTCTTAAGCTTATCTCAAATGCCTTCCGTTTGCAAATTGTCATTTCCAGAAATCAATCATCTCATTAATATCAGATATAATGCACAGTACCTTACACAGTCCTGGGAAACCCCATTCAGAGCGATGAAGATCTGAGTGCAGAATACCACTGATCTGCAGCAGATATATTTAAAGAATTACATGCTTCACTTCTAACTGCCAAAAAACCTTATAATTCATGGCCATAATATCAGTTTGCCAGTAAATTCAGATATGACATCACACCCATGAATCAAAACATACTCTGATAATGATCAAGGATTGAAAAACCCAGAATTTCAGAAGATTTTGAAGCAGAGAGAGGATAATTCTACTTGTGAGTCATCTTTTGCATCCTAGCTTCACTTATCTGGGACTGATAAGCACTTCCTTTCCAGCTAAGATTGACAGGCAGTAGTGGCCAATGAGGATTCTTGAAATGTTCTGGCGCCATCTGGCTGAGAACTACATCAATCTCCATCTCCTTTGATGTCATTTTCTCAGACTTCTCAAGCCCCGTTGTCACTGCTCAAGAAAAAGCTTCAGTAATGGATATAAAAACCTTACATCAGTTCATTCACATCAGGGCTTTTTAAAACTGGGTGCCTGATGTTATTCTCCTCGATCAGTGGTAAATACACTAATTTTGGTGGGAGCTGCTAGATACTGTGCCTTTTTCAAGATTTCATCAGTTCTTTAAGTGCCTACCTATAAATCTAGAAACCTAGTATCCGGCACTCACTTAAAAAATCCTGGTCTAGATGGACCGATCTATTCAAAACCTAGCTTAACATTTACAATTTCCAAAATAAGCAAACAGCTTTGCTAGGATAAAGTCAAAGATTCACTTAAAATGCTGAGTGCACTTCAACAGAAGAGATGCCATTAGATAGCTATTTAAAACAGAAAGACATTAAAAAACTATAGAAATAGCCAGCCAAGTTCACACAAACAGCATTGACATTATCCTTAGCATCCAAATTACTTACCCTTAAAATTAGCCATGACCAGAAACCAAAACAGCCTTACCTCTGCTTCTGGATTTATATCACAATTTTGTGAACCAAATTCCATTGAGGTTAAAGGTAGTTTCACCTTTGACTTTAATTAGAGCTAGACTTGGCCCTTATGGGCACATTGAGATGAGCACGGTCGTGCAGTAAGTGGCACCACAAACACACTTGCAGCGCCACATACCGCACTGTCCAGTGTTTCCTGCACTGCAAGGGCATGCTGCCCATGTATGCGCTTGTCTGGGGTTTTTTTCTGCACGTTTTTTTACCCCTGCATATACTTGGGTCAAAAAAAACACATGGAAAACAAAAATGGAGTAGCGCACACTCGGGCAGTGCACACTGCTGAAAATCAGAGCCGGGTCGCCTGGAGCCACACTGTAGCTGCTGGCCAGGCTCTGCCCAGCAGGATCACTGCAGCTGCAGCCCCGGGAGGCCCCCAGGACCTCAGGTAAAGCTACTGGGGCCAGCACAGTGCTGGCCCTAGCCTCCCCTTACCACCCCTGGGGTCCTTGCTGCACACCAAATCACATGTGGCACACACATTACCCAGGGACAAGTAGCTGTGGCACAAGGTGTAGCTCTGCTAGTTGTCCCCAGGGAACCAGATGTCCACACACATCTGGATGTGCCCTATGGGTGCGTCCACACATGCAGGCACGTGCGCTTGCAACAGCTCAAATAGCAGTGGCACAAATTTGTGTCGGCAATTTGTGCCTCAGCACACGTACCTGAACATGCACATTGGTGTGGGGCAAATTGTGCCACTTGGGGCAAACTGACCCTGCCAGATCCTCAGCCAGGGGTAGCTAGAGTCTGAGGCCAGCACCTGTGCTCACCCCAGCAATATAAAAAGCTGCCCTGGCAAGCAGCTCAGCCAGTTGGTATCTGGAGACACTAGCCCCTTGTGCCAGCTGGATTGCTGAAGCAGCCCTAATCTAGAGTGGCCCCTGCACCCTCTGCAGCAGTCTGGCAGTGGGGGCTGCTGCCTGGCTGTGACCTGTTGCCATCTGCAACAGCATCTGCCCCCTTGGACCTGTGGCCCCATGTCTGTGCACCTGCCAGACCCAGACTGGGACCACATGGCTGCCTGGGCTCTGGTATGGGCACTGCAGCAGAGCCTCCTGCACCTCTGGAACAGCTGCCAGTGGGCTGTGGCCTTCATGCAGCATTGCTGTCATGTCTTCTGGTGCCCCTGCCATGCCATCTGGACAGCTATCGCCCAGAAGATGTGTTCATTGTGGGGGGCCCTCTTTGAATTGTTGAAGTGTTTCCTCCTGGCCCCAACTGGCCAGGAGGTCAACCAACTCATCTGCCTGCCCTCCAGCTGGGTACTTGGTGGTGGCCCTGAGCAGGCTCCTGTGCCCAGGGCCCACCACTTGCCTCACCAACAGAGATCCTGGTGTTCCCTGTTCTCTGACAAGCTCCCCTCCTAAATTCTCTTATTAAAATACCCAAAATCTGTGTTCATCTGCAATTAAAATGAAATACCACTATAGAGAGAGAGATCAGTTGGGCAAAGTTTAATGTATATATTTACAATTGTAAAGCATTTGGAAGCCTAACAGTGCCTCTATCATCTTAATAAAATGAATTCTAAATATCTATACACTTTGGCATTTGTTTTTAGTTTTTTATCATAGTAAAATCAGAGCTGCCCCTGCCCTCTTCACTCTCCAGGATGTGGGGTGCTGAGCAGCACTGTAGTAATGGTGCCTTGCTCCTGCCCATGCCCTTACCCCCACTCCCAACCCACAGCCCCACCAGTGCCCCTCACTCCTGACCCACAGCCCCACCCTGCCCCCAGTAGCTCACTCCCAGAAGCAGCTCTGTCCCAGCACCAGGACATGAGTCCAGCTGCAGCTGTCCCACCTACTGCTCTGTGGCTCTGAGCAGTGCCAGTCCTTACTGTTCTGCCCCCTGCAGCTGTGCCCAGGCTCCAGTGATCCCCATGTTGTTCTTGGGAAGCCCCCCGAGTGGGGATCAGGGACTCAGCTGGGCAAGGCCCTTCCCTTCCAGGCTGTCTCCCCCCCTGCACAGGTTGCTCTAGGGGGACAGGGGGCTCTAAGCTCATCTCTGGCAGCCTCTCCTACCTGGAGTGCTCCCCCATCCCCTATTTCTCTCTTTCACATATACCCCTGCTGTCACCTCCATCCCTCCCCCCAGCCTATCACACCCCCTAAGTAGTTCCTGGGACCAGAAGCCCTCCCAGGCTGGGGCCACATGTCCCAGCACTGGTGTGGGCATGGGGCAGGGATGCAGTGTGGAAGCTGCCCCTGCAATCACAGCCCCTGCCAGCAGGTTCCATCCCATCTGGCAGCTGGGTACACAGGGTGTGAGATTTATGAGGGGATGTGGGGATTGGTGGGGAAGGGTTGTGGGTGTAGGGTTTGTGGAGTGTATGGGGGGCTTGTGGAGGGATTGGGGTGTTTGTGGAGGTGAGGTTTGTGGGGGCAGTGTGGGGCTTGTGCAGGGGTATGTGGGTTGGGGTGGGGGGGTTGTGCAGGTGGTTTGTGGGGGTGGAGAGAGTTTGTGGGTGTGGGGGGAACTGTGGGTGTGGGGGAGGACTATGTGGGAGGCGTGGCCCCCCCCTCGGAGTGGGTCGTCCCCCCCCCACAGCGCATGTCCCCACAGCAGCAGCAGCAGCAGTGGTTGCACATGGTGCATGGCGCCGGTCCAGTTTGCTGGCGCACACCCTCAGACATGACCAGGCCAGCTCTTGCTGTCACTTGGGCTCCTGACACTGCACACAAGAGTTGCAAACCCTCGGGCCGGGCTTTCTGTCACTGGATGTGTTCAGGAAGATGATGGAGAGTCACTGGTCAGGGATGATTTAGGCATAGCTATGCCTATGTTCTGCTACAGGTACTTCCCATGTTTCTGGGCTTTGCTAGTTGCTTCCGCCTCCCCTTTCTGCTACATGTGTCATGGTGTTTTTAAGCCTCCCTCAGAGGCATTGGGTGTTAGGTACTGACAAGGCTGGGGATTTTGACTAGGGTCTGCCAAAGCTCCTGCTGGGATTTAAGCCAGAGGCTCCACTCAGGGCAAGACCAATTGCCGTATTTAGGGCCAGGAACGGATTTTTCCCCATGGACTGTGGGGAGTTTTACCTTCCTCTGTAGCAAAGGGCATGGTAGAGGCCTGGGTCTCTTAAACAAATATTGACAACGTCATAGAAGCAGAACATTGGCTGCCATGGATCCCATGCTTTACCTGTGGCAGGTTGGGGTGTTATGTCTGTGTTGTGTCAGGGTTGATGATAGTCTTATCTAAAGTCCCCCAGGGGGTTGGACTCTGGAGGTCCCGTCAAGCCCTACTTCTGTATGATTCTGTGATTATAAGATAAAATCTTGAATCATTAGGCAATTAAACAATCTGAATCACTATCAAGACCCAGTCTGTAAGGACAAGGAACAAACTGATATGCTTTTAAAATAATTTCTGTGAAAACTTCTTCAACAATCCCTCATAGCTGAGGATGACTGTCTTCCATGATTGTCTTATCTGTGGGTCTGAAGATGGCTAATGAGGCTGATCCAGGATCAAGATACTCTTTTGCAACTTGGGCACATGTTTCCATGTGGAGTGAGTAGCTGATTCAGTCCATGACATGCTGTTTCTGTTGCTCCCACTTTTCCATCTCCTGTTGTCATCATAAGGTTTCAAAATACTGAGATCCTTACAGCAAACTCATCCTCCATTTGGGGTGGTCCTGGGTGATATTGTCCCAAGAGTTGATGTCAATGTTGCATTTTTTCAAGTTGACCTTGAGGATGTCCTTGAAGCATTTTCTTTGCCCTCCTCTTAAGCATATGTTTTGACTGAGCTGGGAGAATAAGACTTGCTTTGCGAGTCTGGAGTTGGACATCCAGATGATGTGGCTGGCCCAGTGCAGTTGATGTTGGATGATCATCACCTTAATGCTCATAACGTTTGCTTGTGAGAGGATGCCAATGTTAGTGCACCTATTTTCACACTGGATTCAAATGATATTCTGCTGGTAGCATTGTTGGTACTTCTCCAATGACTTGAGGTGTCTCCTGTATGTTGTCCATGTCTCAGCTCCATATAATAAGGTAGGGAAAACAACTGCTTGATAAACCATGAGCTTGGTTTCAGATCTGATGTCATGACCTTCAAACACCCATTTCTGCGGGCACCTGAAGGCTGCACTTGCACATTTGAGGCAATGTTGGATTTCTTTGTCAATGTCGGCCTTCTGTGAGAGATGGTTTCCAAGGTACAGGAAATACTCACTGTTCTCCACAGTCTCGTGGTGAATCTGAATTACCAGAGCTGGGGACTGCTCATTAAGAGCTTGTTGCTGGAGGACCTTATTCTTTTGAATGTTAAGCATCAATCCCATTTTCTTGTATGCCTCAATAAAGATGTCAACAATTGCCATAAGGTCTGCTTCCAAGTGAGCATTCACTACAGCATCATCCATGTGTGATTGATGCTTGAGGTCAGGGTGGTTTTGGTTTTGTCTCGGAGTCAGCTGAAATTAAGCAGTTTACAATCCATTTGGTACTTTAGCTTCATTTCAGCTGGAAGCTTGTTGGTTGTCACATGTAGCATTGTGGTAAGAAATATTGAGAAGAGTGTCTGAGCAATGATGCAGCCTTATTTAACTCTCACCTTAACCTCAAAGGGATCTGTGATAGAGCCATTACTGAGAACCACCCTTTGCATACTGTCATGGAGCAGGCAAAGAATGGTGATGAATTTTTGTGGGCATCCATACTTCAAAAGGATCCTCCACAGTGCCTCTCAGCTGACAATGTTGAAGGCTTTCATGAGATCAAAAAAGGCCATGTGGAGAGGTTTATGCTGTTCCTGGAATTTTTCCCGCAGCTGGCAAGCTGTAAAGATCATGTCAGTTGTGGCTCTTGATGCCCTAAACCCACACTGAGATTCTGGGAGGAACTCTTCAGCAAGTGGAAGGAGATGGTTGAGGAGGGTTCTCGCAATGATCATTCCTGTGGTAGACAGCAAGACAATCCCTCTGTAATTTCCACAGTTGGACTTGTCTCCTTTCTTGAAGATTGTCACAATCATCGCATCCCTGAGGTCATCTGGGATTTCCTGTGATATGAACTCCTCTCCCCCACTACTTGAAGATTTCAGTGGGGAGACATCAGCTCCAGATGTTTTCATGTGCTTGGTGGCACTCTTCACCTCATCCAGGGCTGGAGGAATTCCGAGATTATCTCTGATTGGGTGTTGGGGGATGGAGTTGAGAACACTCTCATCAACAACAGAGTTTTGACTGAGAAGGTCTTCAAAATGCTCTTTCCAATAAGCATTGATGGCTCCCCTTTCCTTGATCAGGTCTTCACCATCCTTAGGTCTCAAGGGAGTTGGTCCCTGAGTGCTCAGACTGTAGATGGCTTCGGTGGCATTGCAAAAACCACGCATATCGTGGATGTCAGTGAGATGTTGAATCTCCTTCGCCTTGTCTTCCTCCTATCTGCTCTTCATATCCTGGGTCCTCTTTGGCCTTGACTTGTTGGAAGTTCAATTTATTTTGTTTGGAGTTGATGTCATTCTGCCAACCACAAAAGGCATTGTGCTTGCAGTCGATCAACTCTTGGATCTCCTGGTTATTCTCATCAAACCAGCCTTGATGTCTCCTGGTAGAGAATCCAAGTGTCTCTTTGCTTGCGCTGATGGTGGTAGATTTGAAGGCACCCCCACCACTGTGGATATTGTCCCATTGTTGTAATTGGTAGCAGAGTAAGGGAAAGGTGGCCCTCCCCCAGCCCCATCTATTCCTCCCAGTGTAGGAAGGAGGGTTGCCAGGTGCAAGAGAAAACCTGGCCTAGAGTAAAACTAAGGGAAGCCCCAAGGGAATACCCTTACCCAAGGGGCAGCTGATTGTTAGCTGGCAAAGAAGCCAGCAGATTGGCTGATGCAGGCTCTGGCAGGAAGATAAGAAGCATCTGTGGAGACTGGGAGAGGAGAAAGAAGAAGAGAGAGAGAGAAACTGCCAGGTTGCAATGCTCCTGAATTTCTGCTTTTCATTCCATCCAGGAAGAGCACACACCAACTGCTGCAGCTTCCTGAGCCTGACGAAGGGTTTTTGAACCCGAAAGCTTGCTTAATAACTATTCTCCAACC
Source organism: Alligator sinensis (assembly GCF_000455745.1). Classification (NCBI taxonomy): domain Eukaryota; kingdom Metazoa; phylum Chordata; order Crocodylia; family Alligatoridae; genus Alligator; species Alligator sinensis. Next base: position 1,198,007 of record NW_005841905.1, read on the forward strand.
ATTTGGGTTGGTCTAATAAAAGATATCAAATTCACCCAAGGAACCTTGTCTGCTGTAATTCCTGTGGTTTGTGGAGGGAGTCTAGAGGTGGTGGAGCTCCCAGCCAGCAGTGCCCTGCTCAGATGCATGTGGCAACCGCACTTGCAAGCCTGAGCAACTCATAAAGGGGCAGCCCCTATTTTGGAATTGGATTTGGACTGTAACTCCTAAGCATGAATCCTACCTACAAAGGGATTACATACCATCATGGTGAACTGCCTCCTGTTTTGTAATCATAAATTCAACATCAAGTCATGGCAGGTTACTACAGGCAGTGACATCCCTTGGCCAATCTCAGTCTGGGGAGTACCCAGGTATGAGCATCTCGCCTGACGCTGCCACAATTGGAATTTGCCAGTTTTTCATTGAGGTACTGGTGAAAGAGGTCTCATTTGATTAGGTCCTTGAGTCCTTCAAAGTAGTCCTTCTGTCAGTATTGCTTCTGCTGCAGCTGTCATTTTGGAGCTGTTTGAGGGACATAACCAAGTGGATGAGCCAGTGATTGGTCTAGCAATCGTCAGCTCCTAGCATAGCTTGGGTGATGTGGACATCTTTGTGATCCTGGGCACAAACAACGATACAATCAATCAGGTGCCAATGCTTAGATTGTGGGTGTTGCCATAATGACTTGTGCCTGTTTTTCTGGTGGAACAGGATGTTGGTGATGGCGAGTTCACAATCCATACATTTGGTCACGAGGAGATTGGCCATTGGAACTGACCTTTCCTACTGCTTCCTTGCCAATGGCTCCATTCCAGAGGTTCAAATCCCTTCCAAATGTAGCATTAAAATTGCTAAAAAGAGTAAGTCTATCTCCCTCTGGAACATCAGAGAGGACTTGGTCAAGGTTGGCGTAAAATTCCTTCTTGGTTTCATCAATGGTGTCAATAGTCAGGGCATATGTGCTGATGATAGTGGCATATTGGTTCCCCACCAGTTTAAGACAGAGAGTCATAAAACACTCATTAATTCCAATAGGGAACTCATTGAGTTGGTTTATGAGTTCATTCTGGATGGCAAAACCAACTTTGTGAAGCTGGCATTCTCCTTCCTGCTTACCCTTCCAAAAGAAGGTATAGTCGCCTCCATGTTCTTTGAGCTGCTCATCTCCTACTTTCTGGGTCTTGCTCAGTGCAGCAACATCAATGTTGTGTTGCCTGAGTCCTCAAACCACAATTGTGATGCAGTGCTCTGTGTATTCACTATTAGGATTGTCCATGATGGTCCTGATGTCCCAGGTCCCAAAACTGAATGCGTCTATAGCAGGTTCATGGATTTGCTTAGCTCAAAATACACAGTCTCTCAGGCTCATTCGCCCTTTTCCCCAGTATCTTTACTCCTCTGGGGCAAATTCCTTCCCAGCAGGAGGCAACATAAACAACTCAGGCCATAAAACAAAACACTTCTACCACACAGACCTTCTCCCGGACCCAGAGTTCTCAAAGGCAAGTGATGGCAAAATGAC
>NW_005841905.1:1199520-1209814 GCF_000455745.1 Alligator sinensis
GTCCCTCCAGTCCCTTCAGCCAGAGGAAGGGCTCACTTACAGTCTCTTTGCTGCACTTGCAGTACTCTGGGAGAGAGGCACTCCTGGCATGATCCCTGGGCTCCTCCATGAGCTAACCTGCCAGCTCTTCCCTCTCGACACTTCGCTCTCACTTGCAGCTCTCCAGCTTCCAGGCCACAGCTCTGTCTTCCCCTGATTGACTCTAGCTCTGTTCCCTGGGAGCCTTTTTAGCTGCTTGGATGTCAGCTAGTTATCTGCATCAGCTGGTCCCATACCCTAGGCAGCCTGTAATCATGTTTTGCTGTCTTCAGCTGGGCTAGTCCTCATAGCAAGCCTGCAATAAGTTACTTGCTAGCTGCAGCTGGCTGTAGCCCCTGAAAGCATGCAGGCTGCTACAAGCCCCCTGAAACCATGCTGCCTGTTACAGCATCTTCCTTGATTTAAAGCTAGTTCAGGTATGTCCATACTGTCCTTTTAGGCAATGCTGGTACTACAGCACAGTTGAGCTAACTAGTGCAAAGTAACTGCACTGTACCCATATCCTATGACCCAAAGGGTTCTCGGGAGGCATTTGGATTTTTGGCAGGGTTTGCATGTCAGCATTTGTTACTTTTCCTCAGATCTATGTATTCTTTGTGCTGTACTAAAGTATGTGCATGTGTTTAGAAATTCCTTGGAAAATTTTGATCCCTTGCTTTAACTGTCAAAGAATAGGGAATCCCAAGAGTCCACAGCTTTGGAGAAACTCTGGTGGGGAGTGCATTAACTACTGGGGAAAGCTGAGAATTCAGCACCAGCTTTAAGGTAGCTGAACGGCAGGTCTCAACATGCCAACCAGTGGGTACCAATAATGGACTCTAAGCCTCAGAAGTCTGTCTGAAAGGTCTGACTTGAACAAACTGTCTGGACACTATTACAACTCATTAGGCATAAAAACATGTGGGATCCATCCAGAATTTGAGTTTAATACAGTTCCTTTGTGATCATCCACAAGGGAGGTTTCAGCAAGGGCATATCCTAATTCTGAGTGCTTGATCTCACAACTTAGATAATGAATATTTAATGTAGATCAACAGCTTTATGTGTAATTTCTAGCTTATAAAGAACAACTGAAAAACCAAAATACCATCATAAGGCCCAACATATTTTAATTGACCTAACTTTGCCAGTAAAAGCTTCCTTATAAAGGTGCCCATATTATTTCCCTGGAAGGGAACACCAGGAGGATTTGGCTGATTTAACTCTGGCTAGGGACAGAAATTATACATAAACTGATATAAGTGATCAGAAACCGGTTCAAATCTGTAACACAACAGAAGTTCAGTGCACATAAGCCACTTTCAAAATGACTGAAACTGGTTTAAGATAAACCTGGATGTAATATCACACTTAAGTGATTTAGGTTAAATCTGTTTATTGAACTTCTGTCCCAGATCTACCAATACACTGGTACCAATATAAACCATATCGGTTTGCTGAAACAGTTAAATCAACAAAGCCATTAAGCAGTGCCACCTGTAGAAACTTTTGGACACTGGACAAATTCTTAAGTTGCGACCCTCCCCCTACCTGATGCTCACATGCCTCTTTGCAGCTACTAAGTTGAAAACCATAGCTGTTTTTAGTTAGGTTTCTATATTTTAAGCAAGACTAATCAGTGGCGTATTGTGGGTCTCTGGTGCCTGGGAGCCAATGCTTGTATTTGTGCCCCCCATCCCCCTGGGGAGGATCCGAGCAGGGTGCGGGGCTCAAGGCAAATCAGCCTGTGCGGGGCCCTGCCTCCCACCCCACGGTACTTCCATAGGGGAATTAGCAGCGTGGCACACCAGCCGCGGGCGGAGGGGCGGCAGCTGGAACTTCCAGCCAGGATAGCCAAAGATAGTCACAACCCACCAGGCAGGAGGGTGGGCCACACACAAAATGCGAGAAGCGCCCTGGCCTCTCCAGCCAGTGCCCTCCCCAAGGCTGGTGCCCAGGGGCTATGGTGCCCAGGGACCGTGGCTCCCTCCTTCCCCTGAGTCAGTACGCCACTGAGACTAATATAGGCCAATTATGATTTTAATATAATCTTACTGGACACAGTTATTCAATGAGGAACAAGCTAGACAATAGGGCTGTGTGAAACACCATTGTTTCATTTTGATAACTGTTTCACCATTTTGAAGGGACAGTGTTTCATTTTGTCATTTTGTATCATTTTGAAGCACTGTCCCATTTCATTTCGTCAAAACTATTTTGCTGTTTTGACTTGTTTCGACGTTTTGCCCATAGGCTATAATGGAAAATCATGAAAATGCCTAAAACATTGTCATTTGATGCCTGCTTCAAATGCAAACTGCAGGGATGGTAGCCCCTTCTGAGGGCATGAAGCCTGCCAAGTTTCAAGGAGATAAGTGCAGAGGTTTCTTGGAAACTGCATCTCAAAATCTTGAAAGCAAAACTTGTAACACTTGCCAGCAGCAGCAGCCTCCTGTCATCTGGTGCAGATCCAGGGGCTCACACTCCAGGGAGGGCTGCAGGGCTGTGCCGGACTCCTCCCGGGGGTGTGGGCCCTTGGATCTGCGCCGGATGACAGGAGGCTGCTGCTGCCACCTGAGAGTGGTGCTGGGTGCGGGGTGCACCCAGTGCCGGGGAAGACAGATGCTGCCACTGGTCCCAGGCAGCAGCGGCAGCCTCCTGTCATCCAGGTGCAAATCCGGGGGCTCACACCCCCAGGAGGGTTGTGTCGGACTCCATGAAGCTCAATCTGGAGGGGGAAGGCAGAACGCAGCACCGGCTCTTCCCACCTCCCTCCGCCGGGCTGAGCTCTGATCAGCTCCACCAGCCCCATGGAGAGCAGCCTGGCGGCGGGAGGTGGGCAGAGCTGGTGCTGCAGTCTGCCTCCCACTGGTAAAATGATAAATGACCTTCTTATAACTGTCGTCTTCATGCCAGTTCATGACTAGGAGCTGCCAGACATCACAATCCTTCTCCTGCCATCACTAGCTGGTTGTCAAAGGGCTTGAAAAGTGTGCTGGAAAAGCCATTTTCATGGAAGACATCTGTGTGTGATTTCTTTTATTGTGGAGAAGCTGTTGCACTTCAGCTTCCAGACAATTCTTGACAGAACGGGACCTTAATCCAATGGCAAGGAGGCCAAGACAAGTGGAAATCTCATTCCGTTGCAGCTTCCATCTGCTTTTGCAGCCATTGAGATTCTAACATCTTCTTCTGCCTGTACTGCCATGGAGGACTTGTAGACCCATGGCTGGGGGCTGGGCACGTTTATTATAGTGGTGACCTGTACTCACCATGTCACAGCACCATCAAAGGATATATGCGGCTTTTCAGGATGGAAAGCACTGCCATCTGATGTTCCTACCATATCCTGGTGGTGCTGCTGCTGCTTGGTCCATGACTGCTTATTTATCAGAGTTATCCTTGCTTGTTTTGCAGCTAACCTTCCCTGAAGGTTATTCCTCTGTCCACCACCTGTGGACATGCTGGGGGCCAGCAGCCGTGAAAATTACCTTCTTCTTGCACAGGTTGAAACTAAAATAAATGGGGGAAAATTTGGATTTCTGTGATGAAGGAAAAAAAAGTGTCAAAGAATCATGAAAAATAAACTGCTGCAAGTGTAGAGCACAGGTAATTTCAGATCATTATTAACAATGATTTTTCTTTTAAAAACTTTCTGTTTCTAAATTCTTAGGATAAGTTCCCTAACATATTTTTCACTCTCTCTCACTTTCTCTCTCAAACAAATCATTTAGATGCACTTCTTTAAGTATATACTTTAGATTGTGAACCTTTGGAAAAGGACTGTCATTTTTTATGTGTTTTGCCAGCACCAGACACAGTTGATTGCTAGCTTATGGTCAACCCTCAGACCTTACCATAAGTGGTAAATAATATCTTCATAGTACATTTTCATTAGCCAGTCCACGAAGGATATTACAAACACTTCAGGAGAGCAGATTTCTCAAGCAGGAATCAAAACACTTCGCCATCTCTAAAACAGTATAGTCTTGCAAATACCTGACTATTGTAAATGACAGGTGTAAGGACTAAAGTAGGAGCCAGTGTAATGATGCAGACCAGGGGCAGGCAATTACCTTGGGTGGACGGCCGCTTACTGAGTTTTGGCAAGCCATCGAGGGCCACATGACAGGCAGCCAGGGGCAGATAAATATTAATTTTCTAAATTTTTTAGGGGTCCCATGGGCCAGATGGAATGGCCTGGTGGGTCGCATTAGGCCCATGGGCCACATTTTGCCCGCCCCTCATGTAGACCAAGCTGTAGATTGGGATTCAGGAGATCTTAGTTCTATTCCTGGTTCATAAAGTCAGTTAGGTACACATCCCAAGTGACCCCTCAAGCTTCTAAGCAGGAAGAAGCACAATTTAGGGGCCTACTCAAAAGGGTAGTCCAAATCAACCCTGCTCAATGTCAGCAATACAACTTGGGTACCCCCAATTATGGCAAAAAATATCCTTGTACCTCACTTAAGTTCCCAATTCCTCAAGCAAGGTCAGAGTATGCTTAGCAATAGCATGATGATAAGGGTATGAACCCAGCTCCATGGAAAATGCTGTTGTGGGGGAGAGGTGGAGGCAAAAAAAAATGGCTGTCGCTTCACCTGCATGATCACACAAATGGCACAGCAGCAACCAGAAGTCACTGCTGCTCTTGTGTGGGGCAGCTGCCCTAGGTGCCCAACCGTGCCACTGTGTCTCTGTCAACAGCTCACCACCATCTGGTTTTAAGGATGTGTTTGGGATGGGATCAGCTTTCTACCAGCACAGCAGTCAATGACTGGCTGCCAGAAGGATAACCCAGTGCCTCAAATTGACTCTCTTCGTGTGTGGTGAGGGTGACTGAGAAACCTTGTTCAAATTTTTCATTTAAGGATTTCTAATGGTAAACCACATCTTTGCTATTAAGTTTCTTGGAGCAAGAGGAGGGAATTAGGAATAGCAAACAGCAGCAGCCACTAATGCCACATATCTAGATAGAGTATCTACATGTTTGACAGACCTCTTTAACAAATTCTTCACCTCCGTTTTCTTGTGCAGGGACCAGGACTCCCCCACCGTGATTCAAGATGAATTTGAGGGGAACGCCTCCAGACCTAAGGTTGAGGAGGACCGGGTTAGAGTGCTTCTGGAGGGGCTGGATGTGTTCAAATCAGCAGGTCCAGATGCTCTCCCCCCCAGGGTGTTGAGGGAGCTAGTGGGGGTTATTGCAGGGCCCTTGGCATGGCTTTACAAGTGCTCGTGGTGCTCAGGCCAGGTGCCAGATGATTGGAAGATAGCCAATGTGGTCCCTATCTTTGAAAAAGGGAGGAGGGAGGACCTGGGCAACTATAGGCCCGTCAGTCTTACCTCAATCCTGGGGAAACTCTTTGAGAAGATCATCAAGGAGCACATCTGTGATGGGCCGGCATTGGGGATGATGCTCAAGGGCAACCAGCACGGTTTCATTAGGGGCAGGTCATGTCCGACCAACCTGATTGCCTTTTACAATCAGGTCACAAAAGCACTAGATGCAGCTGTCGCCATGGATGTAGTCTTACTGGACTTCAGCAAGGCCTTTGATACTGTCGACCACCCCATCCTCATTAAAAACTAGGCGACTGTGGCATTGATGCCTACACGGTCAGATGGATTGCAAATAGGCTGAAGGGTCATACTCAGAGGGTGGTGGTGGATGGGTCATATTCAACCTGCGGGGAAGTGGGCAGCGGAGTCCCCCAAGGCTCGGTCATTGGGCCCGCACTGTTCAATTTCTTTATCAGTAGTAACCAGCAGCACACTTATAAGATGGGAAACTCCCTTCTTGAGAGCACGGAGGCAGAAAGGGATCTTGGAGTCATTATTGACTCCAAGATGAACATGGGCCGACAATGCGAGGTCACAGTCGGCAGGGCTAACCGGACCTTATCGTGCATCCACAGGTGCATCTCAAGTAGGGCCAAGGAGGTGATCCTCCTCCTCTACGAGACACTGTTCAGGCCACAGCTGGAGTACTGTGTCCAGCTCTGGGCACCCCACTTCAAGAGGAATGTGGACAACATTGAGAGGGTCCAGAGGAGGGCCACCCGCATGATCCGGGGACAGCAGGGCAGACCCTACAATGAGAGGCTACAGGACCTGAACCTGTTCAGCCTTCACAAGAGAAGGCTGAAGGAGGACCTGGTGACCACCTATAAACTCGCTAGGGGGGACCAGAAGGGTTTGGGGGAGACCTTGTTTCCCCTAGCGCCCCCCGGGATAACAAGAAATAACGGCCACAAGTTGTTGGAGAGTAGGTTTAGATTAGACATCCGTAGGAACTACTTCACAGTAAGGGCGGCTAGGATCTGGAACCAACTTCCAAGGGAAGTGGTGCTGGCTCCTACCCTGGGGTTCTTTAAGAAGCGGCTTGATGCCTACCTGGCTGGGGTCAATTGAGCCCAGTTTCTCTCCTGCCCAGGCAAGGGGTCGGACTTGAAGATCTACAAGGTCCCTTCCGACCCGACTTCTATGATTCCCCCCCATTGCTGGTGACTCCAGTGAGGGAGACTCCAATAGGGTTGCCCACTCTGACTGAAGCTATTCTGGGAGATTTTTTTCCCCAACATGACATAATGTCATTAATAGGGGTGCACTGATATTTTTTGGGCTGATACCGATGGCCAATTTTTAACAAGCCATATTGGCTGATATCGATCTGATTGCTGATAGTCATCTGGACTGCTTGGAGAGCAGCATCTGGCTGGTAAGTCTACTGTGGGGGAAGGGGCGACAGGGAAGGGAAGGAGTGGTGGGGGCGCAGATCAAAGCCCCAGGGAGGGAGTTGGGCTCGGGCAGGAGCAGGCACTGCACAGCCAGGGAGGAGCACGGGATGGAGCTGCACATGGCTGCTCTCCACGCTGCTGGGCTGCACCATGGCTGCACACATGTACAGGGCATTTATCAGAGACATTATTGGCCACATTAGCCAAAAAAAGCCAATTGCCAATACTGTCAATTTTCCTTATATCAGTGCTGATCTGATATGGGACCGATGTATCAATGATCCTCTAGTCATTAATTGTACTGTTCAACACGTTCACAATATCAATCTCCCGGATTGTTTTCAATAGCCATTGGGAGATCGATGCCAATTCTGATAGACGCCCAGCCAACCCAGAAGGTTGGCAACCCTAGACTGGAACCATCCACACTTTGGAAATATTGAAAGTGACAGGCTTTGCAGTGTTAATACAGTGTGTGTCTGTGTGTGTGGAGGGGGGAGGAGGGTCTCTGTATATGTATGTACAGAGGTCTAAATTAGGCCTCATTCAGCAACTGGATCAAGTGCTGTACACAACTCTTCCCTCCTCCTAAAGGTAACCCCTGCTCCAAGGAGCAAAGAAAGACAACAGATGGCTATATGAGCCAGATGGGAAGAACATTTAATTAGTTATTTTTAAAAGAGCAGGCACTAGAAAGTTCTGTTATAGTTTCCTCAGCCTTTTTTTTTCCTAGTTTTTGCTTTTTAACATGTACCTTTATCCCCTGTGTAGAAAATGATCTGCTTCCTAACCAGAGTCAACATTATTTCTTCCTCATAGTCAATTTTAACCTCTCAGCTCTACACATCAGTGGTTTCTGCACTGCTCTAGGAGAGATCTCAGTGGTGCCTTTCAGAGAAACGGCAGCGCCTTTGAGGCTGCCCTCGGGGCTGCTGTAGAACGGCTCTAAAAGGACACAGAGCCTCCACTTTCATTACTTTACACAAAACATTAAAGATACAGATACACACTGGACACTGCTATATAAATTAATATTAAAAATGCTATTTCAAATACTGTATGGGTTATGACCCGAGGGCACCAAAGCAAGAAAATAACGGTCGACTCTCCATCTGCCTCTCACATCATTGTGTCTATGAGGTGCAAAAACTCGTTGTCTGAGTCTTGAACTTTCCAGGTGAGGAGGGGTGAGTGTGTTTGCCTTCTCATCTTGTTATTACCTTTTCTCAACTAGATAAGGGAGGCTTTATATTCCCTTGAAAAAAGACACCAAGGTCACCTTCTATGAAGTGATCCTAGCCATTGCCAAGTGGGGAGCAGACACATCTAGATTTCTTGTATGATGGGCTGCACTTTCAGAATACTGGCTTGACCCTTCACTGTTTTATTTCCAGGTAATATTTTGTATAAAACTTACCTTCATGAAATATTTTGATCAAGAATGTAAAACAAAATTTAAAAAAATTAAGAAAGAGTGAAGGAAAGAATCCCTTTCCCCCTGATACTCTGAATTAGATACTTTTAGCACAGTTGTGTCTCAGCATTTTTTTGTACCAGGACCCATTTGTAAACATTGATGGCCAATCCCGACCCACTGCCCCTCACTCCCAACCCGCTGCCCAAGCCCTGCAGTGTGTGGGGCAGGGGGTGGGTGCATGTGGGGCATGGGGGGCCCCAAGGAGCCCCTTGCAGGCTGGAACTCTGCCAACCTGCAAGGGAAAAGCCACGGTTTTCACATTTTTCTCCTTTAAAGGAGAATCCATGTTTAAAGTTTGTTGATGCATTTTTTTAAGTTTGTTCCTGACCCTTTCATATATTCTTGCGACCCACTTTTGCGGCGTGACCCACAGATTGAGAAACACTGAGTTAACAGACACAATAACTATTAGCTTGTATATATTCGCAGCATTTTGTAGACAACTGCCCCTTATGGTCTCACTTACAACTACCAAACTCATTCTAATTCTGTCCTACATTAAATCACATAGACCTAGGACTCAAGAAATCAAAAACTGTGTCCAGTCCCTTACTACTGATGCTTTTAGCATAACAACTACTTCCCCAGAATTGCAATACTAGAGATACAGGAAGGTTCATGACCACACTAAAATGAATGGTGTTAGATAGCTGTCACGAAAACACTGAAAAAATACGTACATCCTAGCAGATCTGAGAGCTTGCTGTTCCATGGTTCTGATCTGTAGGAAATTCCCATGTAGGAAAGCTGGGAAAAAAACAAGGTGCATTTTAGTTTAGCTTTTATGAGCAAGGGAAAGTGAAAGCTCAGGCTAAAAATGATCAGACCACTCTGATGATGTTTGTGAGAGCAGTTTTCTATTTAACAGGTTTTGAGAAGTTGGTGGAAAAGGCACATAAGGCCCAAAGAGCCTAATTATTTTATCTCACTTAAGGAATGATATACGAGAACAGCTATGCTCTTAACAGGAGTTAAATTTTTAAATTCCTCCTCTCCACAGCTCCACTTGCAATTCACCTAACCCAAGCTGAGATTTTTGTTTTGACACAAAAATTACATTCTTCAGAAAGGGGAATTTAAGGAAACCAGCCCTCAAAGCCTAAAAAGGGCCTTTGTATGTGGCATGTGCTATAGTGCAAGTTAGTTTATAGTATTAGACTGTGATTCCTGGCACAGCTCTGAGCAAGGCTTGGTGTGTGAACTGCATCACCCAGGAGGGTGATGACTTATGAAGAAAGGCTGAAAAAACAGACTATTTAGTCTGAAGAAGAGATGACTGAAGAGGGATTTGATAACAATCTTCAGATACCTGAAAGGTGGTTATATAGAGGATGAAGATGAACTATTTTCTCTGACTGCAGGGGACAGGACTAGGAGCAACAGTCCTGAACTGTAGCAAGGAAATTTAGTTTGGATATTAGAAAAAAACGCGCCCACTCTGAGGGTGGTTAAGCACTGGAACACGTTACCTAGAGAGGCTGTGGAAACTCCATCCCTAGAAATTTGTAACTGCAGGTTAGACAGATGCTTGTCTAGGATGGTTTACTGAGGAGAGATCCTGCCTTAAGCAAGGGGTTAGACTAGATGACCTCCAGCCCTACACTTCTATGATTGTAGCTTTAATCTGGCTACCTTGGATGCTGACAGTAGTGAAGCTGAGACAGCACAAGCTTCAGGGCAGCCTGTAAAAGCTTGTCTGGGCCCAGGCATGTGCCGTGGTGGTTTTACTGCTATCAGTATATGAGCTAGCTAGGTTAAAACTAGCTCAGGCATATCTACAATTAGACCTATGTAGACATAGCACAAGACACAGTACCTCCCCTGAATCCTCCTTTTTTGGCCTTTTGGAAATTATGATATTTCCCACCCCTCTCCCAGCATCACTTTAGCTACCCTAGCTAGTGAATGCTGGCAGTAGAGCATTACATCTGCCCTTTCTTAACCTATCTATCCCTGGGTGGATGTACTTGCTAACTATTACATGCCTGGTCCCAAGGTCTGGGCAGCCCATGCAAGGTTGTAAAGGGGAAGAGCATTCCCACTCCCTTGTACAGCCGTG
>NW_005841905.1:1209845-1244778 GCF_000455745.1 Alligator sinensis
AGACTATTACAAAAGAAAAAGCATTCATTGAAAAAGATCTCATGTTTTCTGCTTTCCATGTAGCACCGTGGCAGCAGTTACTTCAATAGTCATTACATACCTATCTCTTCGGCTAACATAAAACTGTATTTTAAAGGGTCAATCTTAAAAAAAAAACCCAAAAGCAAGCAAACAAACAAACAAAAACCTGACATGGCCCCAAAACCTAAACATCTGGGACTCACATATGAACTGGTTGTCTGTCTACTGGCTCTACCATAATGCTTGCCCCTTCCAGGCAGAATGGAGGAATGAAGGAGCAACTGATCTAATCCATATTGCTCAGCTCCCAGGTGGGAAGGACGCTTCAAGTCCTTTTGCTGAGCAGTCTCCAAGCTGACTTGTCTATAAGCTCCTATGACTACCAACACTGTAATCTTCCTCAGAGCAGATGGATGGAGAATGGATAGATTTAATGCTCTACTACCAACATTCACTGGCTAGCAAGGCTGGGAGAGGGATGAAAAATGTCCTGTCTGTGTAAGTCAACAAGGAGAACACCAGGGAAAGGAAACACTTTTGGTACAATATGTAATTTGTGGCACTGATTGCAGAAGGGCATCACTGAGACTAAGATCTTAATAAGATTTTTTTAAAAAACAACGATTCAACATGCACAGATAAGAAGATTCAGCTATAATACTCAGCGCTAACAAAAGTTTTAGAACGACAAGACCTTCAAAGGGTCAAGTCATTTTGTATCTGCCCGGTGTGGGCTTTTTGGCATATTCCTCTTGAAGCATGTGGGTCTGCTCACTGTTAGAGACAAGACACCCAGCTAAACAGACTTCACAGCAGATCCAGGATGCCAGTCCCTATGTTCCTAGTGGGAATCCTTTTTCAGAAGCCACAGTACATCATACAATCTGAAATATACTCCTGAAGCTCATTTCTTATTTCAATGAAGAGATGTAGGAGATATCAACCAAGTACAATAAAAGATATTTTTCCTTGTACTTCTTCAGACCATTGTAAACTATTACTGAATATATCTACATATGGATACTTATGAATTATGAATATGGATTTGGTAGATGCTACTAAAACATGTAAACTGAACCCTTTTTTATCTTGGCCAAACAGGCTGGTATCCTACCAGAGACCCTACAGTTCTTGCTGGAAATACTTTCCAGTATTTCCAGTATAAATTTCTCCAGTATACACTGAATAAAAGATGAGCCGTCAAATTCATTCCTAACCCTAGTCTGTACCTAACATCCTTGTTAGAATGTTTTTCAAATATAGTATTTTCTTTTTTAAAAGGACAATAGATGTTGTCCAATGTGTAGCTCCATTATGTCTGGTAATAGGATTTAAATGTAAAAAGCACATTTCTTTTTAATCAATGGTGATAATATGTTTCAGGTATTTTCCTTCACCTGAATGAACTCATGAAATGAAGTATCAAGCATTTCCAAATCACCCCCCTGCCTCTTGCACTATCTATGGCTGAAAAACAGACAAGATTCTTGCCAGGTTTAAGAGCCCCTAAGCCTTCAGTCTAGGGAAATCCTAAGGTTATCACACCAGTACAAGGATGCTGGAAGATTTTCATTGATGCTATCACACTGTGCTGCTGTTTTGCCTATTCTTATACATCTTTCCCCATCATATTGGCAACCTACAATATAGGTGCTTCCCATTGCTGTTAGGAGGTGCTCAAACCACAGCACAAGTACTCCTCCTAATCTTTTGTAACACAGTAAGTTCTTTATTTGATTTATGGAGCTAGATCAAGCCTCACTGGATATTTTGCTGTTTAAAGACTAGAACAATCAAATCAGACAGATGCAATAAATTGGAAATAAGGACCTCATGCCAAAGAGATGACACTACAAATTGCATGCCATGGTTTACCATAGTAAACAGGAAATGAAACTGCCAAAATACCTCCCAAATAAATCAGTTTAATGTTTTGATATTTCTGGATCTAAGCATCCAGGGAAGAAGCTAACAGCAGTCTTAATTAATTTAGAATACTTATCAGTGCCTCAAGGAAAAGGATAGAAGAGGATGTCAGGTACATCACTTAAAACCCTAGAATCAATGGGTCTGAGAAGGACTGCGTGGAAGTCCCCCACCAGCATCAGGACTACAGCAGGCCACAAATAGTGGAGGCTGAGTTAAATGAGGGACAGACAGTACATGCAGAAGCATTCTTACTCTCCAATGCGTGCTGGCAGGCATGTTAAGGGTTAATGCTGGAGCTCTCATTAAACTGCAGCTGCCAGGTTTTATTCAGCTACATTTCTGACACTGTAGGTAATTGTTTTAATGAGATAAATTACATATTCACTAATGATTTGAATATAATTATAAACTCAAGCTTATGTTCAAACATACCCTGCCTCAACCAGTGGTTGAGGGTGTGAGGGTTGGAGGATTCTCTGCCTCTACAATATATGGGTGCTGATGGATGGCATGGAGTTATCAAATGGCTGCATGTTTTGATTCTGAATGACTCTCTGTATCCAATCTCATTGACAAAGGCCCTCTCAAATCACTCCTAAATTAGTAAGAGCAGAGAGTTGTTGAACTTCATGAGCGAGACAATGTGTAGGCTAGGGAGGTGAGCTGAAGCTACTTCTGGTACCTGTCTACAGAGAAGGAATTAAGAAAGTGGAAAGCTCCTGTATACAAAATAAACAACCAATAATCCTACATATTGATTACAAAGATATCTAGAAAACTTTGGACAAGAGAGGAAGAGACAAGAACACTTAAGTTTTCTGGTAGGGTAAGGGGTGATCAGAGAACATCAGCTGACCTATAAGGCCTCTGTGGTTCAGAAGACAAATCAAGACCTACAGGGAAGTTAGCTGGACTATCCCAGAGGATCTGACCATACCCCAAAGCATGCTCCAGAGTGGTGATGAAACTGAGGACACTCAGCATGATCATTGCTGTTTAGATCTATGACTTTTTTGTGCTGTTAAGTGAAGAGCAATGGAGCAGTGATGCTTCCAGAACCTCTCTGCAAAACCTCTCTGTTTATTTATATATCTGTGTTACATGCTTGCAGTTATTACATGTGTTGTAAGAGTTAAACTGTAGCCCCATAACACCCACATGGTGGGAATTCTAGGAAAGGGAGTGCTTAACCCATTGAACTGTCTTAGGAGTCAGCACTTGGTACAGAGGGAGAGGTGGCTGGACAATGGAGAGGTGTTAGATAGAAGCTCTGCACCCCAAACTAGACTGGTCATATTCTGTCAGCTTAACGTGCACCAGGAACTGTGGATTCAAACCCAGCTGAGTCATCTGGTAAGTGCCAGAGCGGAGTCTCAATCACCTGTGTGCCAGGGAAGGGTAGGTAGGTGAGTGGGGCTCAAGGGTGACAGACAGGCTGTGCATGAGTAGGAAGGTGCGAAGTAGGGTGTTTTTGCTGAGGTTGGGGCAGTCCTGGGAGGCTGGGGGGCTATTGGGATAAGGGTACCATGCTATAGTTGGGGCTAGAGAAGGACTATAGTTGCGGCTTACAGCTGGGTACAGTAGCTGGAGACTGCAGTTTCAATTCTTATTTTTTTGAACTGCAAGCCCACAGCCACTGCTTCTAGCTGCTTTTTCCAGCGAGAGAGCAGCACGAGTGGTACCACAGGTCAGCCCATTCAATGGTGGCCACAGCAGGCTCTCAGGATTAACAGGCAAATGATGGGCAAAAGCTGCTGCCTCCTCAAAGCCCAGCTGGATGCACAAGAACCCAACCAAGGTGCTGGAATGCATGGCAGCTGGCAACCCTAAAATCAGTGCTGCCTTTACCACAGCAGTTCCAGGTTATTATGGACAAAACATATAGCCCTTTATAAGTGTGCGACTCATTATGCTGTCTGCTCTACTACATGGTGTGATGTCAGCAAGATCTACAGGAACAAGCTGACCTATGTGAGCACTAAGAGGAAGAAAAATCAACAGCAAAGGTCCAGTTTGTGCTTCCTGAGAACTGCACAAAGCCCTCCCTGATGGCTCGCATCCCAGGAAGGAGGAGGAGGTGAAGGTGGAGGAGGAGGAGATGGGGTCAGGTAACAGCCAACCTGAATTAAGTATATCTGTCAGCTCAGGATCTGTATGTGGTGTGTGGAGATGGTGCAAGCTGAGGTGGAGAAGGAGCAGATCACATCATCCATCTCTGATCCCAACTCCTGCAAAGGATAATGTAGCACAGGGCAAGCAATCTCCTCCAGAGCCCCACACCCTTCTGGAATCAGAGGATCATTGGTAGCCTCCGACACTCAATGGTAACCTATCTTTCATACAGCCAGGCTGCCGACTGGCTGCTGAGGACCAGAGCAGAGGTAAAAAGCACTGACCAAGGATTTCTATGCATAAGACACCCATTGATGCCCTGAGGGTCTGCCTGGTTTGGGGCACGGGACCTGTGGCTCTCTCTGTAGGGGAGAGATTGCAGAGATGTTCCATACTCTTTTTCACTCCAGCTTTTACTATGGGCAAGGATGTTCTGGGACAAAGTCTGGAAACAAGCAGAGGTTCCTTTTCAAAGGCCGTGAAGCCAATGTTTTCCCAAATTCCTGCAAAAAATGTTACCTTTGCTGCAAATTCCATGTGGCATAAAAGGATGCAGTACTTTCAGCAACGTCAAGTTGCATGAGGACTTGTCAATAAGAGAACAGAATGCCAAGTAAATCTTTTCTCATACCCCCTGGGGAAAAATTAACTAGTGTGGCATCCATTTGGGATCAGTGCCCCACTGTGGGAAAGAGGTTCCAAGCAGGCAGAACCTGTCTTAAGAGCTTGCAATCTGAGGAGGAGGTAGGCAAATCCCAGACAAAGGATGTCAGGATTAACTCCTATAAAACAGGGAAGCAACTATTTGATATACATTTCATTGGGAAACCCTCACTGAATATCAAAGGGGTGTAAATTTCAATGCCCTGAGGTTAGACAAAAAAGCTCAAAGACACCAGGCAGAAAACCTGAATGTCTCTGACAAGTGACTTTGGGGACAGGTAGCAAAGAAAAGCAATTTATTTATGGAACCTGTGGCAAAGCACCCCAACATTTTGTACAAAATGCACCTGGCCTGGAAAGCTAAATATCATAAATCTCCCATAAAAGGTGCAGTGTACGGAGATTGGAAAGGCAGTTGGAAATGACGCTCATTGAAAAAAGAATGAGAGACAGAGACAGAGAAAGAGAGAGGCGAGCTGTCTGCTAAAGGCATGGGTATCGCACGGCGGAAGTCTGGTCTTGGCAGGGTTGAGAACAAAGTTCCACCCCGTTTCTTGCTGCTTCCTAGTCGGGAGATGTTTATGAAAGGTTGTCACCACAGCTTGGTGGAGGGTTCAGCACCCAGTAAAACAAACTAGCTCATAAACTTAAGATTTTTAATGCCAGTCAAACTGTCTGGCTCAATTAATCTGAGAGCCTTAAAATGCAGAGAACTTGTGAGAGATGAAAGCCAAGTTCATTCACTGGTTGAATGCAAGAGGAAAGCTGGGGAAAAACCCTTGGTTCCATTGTAGGTTAAAAGCATCCAACTCATAAGTATGCCTGCAAACTTCTGCTGTGAAAGGCAGGAAAGCAGGAACTTTCTTTCTGCAGACCTAGGCTTCACATGCCAAGGCTGTAATAGTATGTTACAGCTTCAGCGAACAAACATTATGCTGCACCTGATGACACAGAAAATGATGGTTTGTCTGGTCACTTCAAATTAAGAAATGCTGAAGTTGGAATCAGCCCTTCGGGGGAAGCCTCTGCTAGAAAATTCACAAAGCTCGGGAAAGAAAGAGACAAAATAAATACAGAAGCAGAAAGAAGCAAGCCTAAAGTTGACAAGAAGGCAGCGCAGAATGCTAATAAAGATGCAACTGCACATGAGGCAGAATAATCCTCTCAGCAGGCTTGGAGGCTCAGGTAATTTACCTTGTCCTTAAAGTTTACAGCTAAATCATGTTGAGGTTTTGACATTAAGTGCTAGAAGATGAGAACAAGCATACACAGTCATGATTTAGGAAGGGTGTTTGAGGAGTGAAGAGGAAGGTGTGCTGGAGGGAATGTGAGCAATTAAGTCTCACTAAGCTCAGTAATTGACTGGCCTTTGTGGGTGCCATCCAGCTCCAGGTGAAGTTAGTGGGATACTTTACATCACTAGCTATAGGACCTGGATCAGGCCCTCTGTTGATCTCAGATCTCATATCTCCATCTTTGAGAATGCTGTTAAAGTCTCCACTGGAAAAATTAACAGATGTGCTAGCTATCTGCCAAGAAGATGAATACATAGCTGACCTGAACAAACAGTTCTATTGTGAAGAAAAATCTTCCTTTCTTGAATGGAGTACTATAGTGTTAGCTGCCTGGACATTAAACATGTAATTTCTTTTAACTAAAGAGACTTGATCTTGTCTGCATATTTCTCAGTAAATCATCTACTACATTGGATGCTAAACAAAATTACCATATAACTTTCCAGTCAATGGAAGGGTTTGGAAGTGGGGCAAGCTACAAATATTCCTGGAAAGTCTTCTAGCAATTCACTGAGAGTCAAGAGCACTCTTGGCCTGACCCTGACTCCCAATGAAGCCAACAGTAAAACTCCCACTGACTACAAGGGGAACAGGTTTAGGTGAGTGCTGAGCAGTAGGGCTGTGCAAAGTTTCAGGTGGTGATTCGATTCGGAGGAGAGTTGGCCTGATTCAGTGGCTGAATCTCCGAATCCAGATCAAAGCGGGGACCAATTTAAAGGTCTGAATTGATTCAAAGCTCTCCAAATTTTTGGAAAAGTTTCGGAGAGCTTTGATGATTTGAGCAGTCCCTGGTGGCAGCAGCACAGAGCTGCAGCTGACTCCGAGCTGGTAAGTACTGGGGGCGGGGGGAGGGGGTGATCCCCACTGCTCCCCACTTCCCCATGCTGCATGGAGTGCTCTGCCATGAGCCCCCTGGCCCCACACGGGTACCCTGCCTGGGCCAACTCTGGCTCTTTAAGAGAAAAAAAAAACAAGAAAAGCCCCAGGACTCTGCTCCTGCAGCGGCCTCAGGGCTTTGGGAGCTCATGCAGAGCCCCCCACACAGCGCGAGGCAGTGGGGATTGCCCCCCTGCCTGGCAGCACCCGGTGAGTCGGGGCTTTTTTTTTTTCAAGTGCGGGGAGCTGGACCAGGCAGGGCAGCCATTGCTGGGCTAGGAGAGCGGGCGGGGGATCGGCCTGGCCTGGCTGATTCAAAGATTCAGCAGCAGCCAAATCTCCGAATCAGATTCGTCAGAATCGAATTGGGACGGTGATTCAAATCACCGGATCAAATCACTGTCCCCCGAATTGGCTGAATCCGAATCCAAAGCAAATACTAACCGCTTTGCACAGGCCTACTGAGCAGTCTGAAAAATCTCACCCTTTGACTCAGTAGAATAAATACATTACCTTTATAAATTAGTGATGCCATGAAGTTATTCAAAATGCATTTTGTAGCTGTGTAATTCAGCTGCATACGTTCATACTAGGCAGGCAAGGTTCTTTGGATAGATGTGGTATCTTTTATTAGAGCAATTAAAATATTTGGAAAAAAGTTCTTTGCAAGCTTTCAGGCACTAACACCCTTCATCAGGCGTAGGGAGACTCTGCTGGTGTTATGTGTTCTCCAAGGTAGAAAAGAAGCTAATTTATAACATGCAGGTCTGTGAAAATGCAAATGAGTGGAAGTTTGAAAGACAATGGGTAGAGATAGGAGAGGAGGGGGGAAGGAAGGGAAATGTGTGAAGGAATGCAAGTGGTCAGCTGGAGGCAGGTTACCTCTTGTAATTTTAAACCAGGTTCCATATTTCTAGGAGAGAGGGTTGCAGAGTATAAAAGTTTCTATAATTAGTAGCTTTGTTTGCATTCTCAGCATAGAAATGGGAAGAAACATCCAGCTTTCTCTGTACCCCAGCAAATGGTGACACCAGGAAGGAGACAAAATATGTAGAAGGGTGCTATGAGGAAGCTTACATTGCTGCTACTGTAGTCATGCTATACTGTGGAAAAAATGGCTGGCTTCAGTCACTAGTGCTGTCAGTGACATTTTTCATGAGAATTAAAAGCAATTTAGAGGGAAAAATTAAATCTATGTTCATATTAAAAGTAAGGAATATTGTTTCATGCAGAAAAAAATTGATCTGTTCTGGAGAGAAGCGCACTGACTGCAAAGATATGATCATTAAAAATTTTTGCAACAACTCTACTAAACATATTCAGATCTGCATAATTGAGTTGCAGTGTGGATTTTCTGAAATTCTACTGACATCTGTACTTCATAATATATAGCAAAGAAGAAGGTTTCAGAGACAAATCAGTGGGACAAAGATTATAGCTATAATGAGCAGCCAGAATGATTGCTCATGAAATGAAAAACCTTAGTTACCTGCAGACACTGTTCATTGGCTCCTATGGTCTGCTGAGTGCCTTCAAATTTCAATGATTTAAATGGGAGTTGAGTCTGCTATTTTATAGGATTAGGAACATTTATCTGAGCTTACTTGAAATAAAATCCCTTACTTTGAAATATAAGGGCTGTAGATCCATTTATAATAGGTACTTCAGCCCGATGGCAGGAACAGAACCAGATGTATCAATTGTTGGCAGCAGGAAAATGCCCCATGTTCTAAAGTTTCCTTTAGATGGGACAACTTCCAGAGTCAGGACATCTATTCTACATACCTACATTGCAGATTGTGTAAGGAAAAGATCTCCTACTACAGAGCATGAGAAATCTCTCTCAATTAATCACAAACCTCTAGATGTCAATTCCCATTTCTATTCTGGGTGATCCACTGGTCCACTGGATGATCCACTGATTTCTAGGGTCATAGCTCTGTGGACCTAGCATGTTCAAAGAAAGGATTTTTTAGGTAAACCCTGAAATTTTTTCCTATTCTTCTTGCTGCTAAGGTCCATGGATCCTTTAAGTATGCTTCTTCATAGGAGTACTTCTGGGTTTGAAGTAGGATAATCTCAGACCAAGGCAGATAATATATCCTCTATTTTCTAGTGGGCAATAAGGCTGGAGAAGACTTATGGCAAAAATTGCATGGGCCAATATTTGAAGGATGAATATGAAAAACTGTGATAAATGTAACTACCACTGGGCATATATCTGCCAAAAAGATATTAATACAGGAGACATGAATACCCTGCCCTGAGGTATTAGGTAATCCTAAAAGCCTGGATTTTGATACTTAACCAAAGGAGGAATATTTATGGGAAATGACTGAAAATGAATATTCTGATGATTGCTAGGACTACTTCTGTGAATTAAGAATACAGTTGGATCTTGTCAGAGTGCAAGTAGACTTGTCAGAGAAAGGTACCAACTTCAAACATGTCTTATTTGAGATAGTAACTACAAAGGCGCCTTCTCTGATGGCTTGAGAGGCCTTCAGTGACAGCTTCTTCTGGGGTTTAATCTGATAGTACTGTAAAGACCAGAAGGTGGATCTCGGTCATATTCTATAATGTTGTGAGGTGGCAATAATGGCTGGTTACCTGAAAAAGAAACAATATTGGAATGATTAAAAACTTCTTGAATAAGCTGATATGATTATACAATAGAAACTTGACCTTTTCACTTAAATTTCCTGACATACCCACATTAAGGCCTGCAGTTGGAGAACTCAAGGCTACATTCAACTTGCGTAATGTGCTAATTAAATTATGACATTTGTACCACCTTGTAAAATAAGTTTCATTAACTGACTTTTTTTAAATGTCCATGAGAGTGATAAGTACTTCATCCAGTTATCCATTTTCATTCTCTCTGATTCTGCATTGGATGGTTTTTAAAAATACCAGTCCTCTTGTTATGAGAGAGACATCTGAAGATACAACAAAAGATTATTCAGACCTGAGACCTATAGACACTTCCGCCAAAAAATTATTAACAATATCATTGCTGGTCTCTCTTTCTTATCTTTTATGTGATTCTGGGGTGCAGTTAGAAACTAAAGGGTAGAGATGCTGCCCAGCTTTGGGGAAAGTCCATTACTTGTGTCCTAACACAGGGAGTGGCCACAGGGCACCTTATTGCTGTTCCCATGTCCAAAGAGATGAACATGGACATGGATCATCCACCAAATTGACTTACAACAAGAGAGGATATATCTAGATGTAGGTTCTCCTCTGCCTAGCCCAGCTTCTGCCATGCAAGCCTCAGTATCCATCTTTTCCCTAAAAACTTATGGACAGAGATACAAGAAACTTTGTTCCCCCAAGGCTAGAGAAAGTTGGTTTTCTTTTTGGAGCTGCCTATGTCCTTCCTAGATGATTGATGAAAACCCCATTAGACATGTTGACTCTCAAAGCCAGAACATGGAAGGACTCCAAGATCTCAATGAATCATTGCATTCCAGATGCTGGATACAGTCCTCACTCCAAGTGGTACCTCAACCTAGGACTAAACTGGGATCTGAATGACTCTTCTTTGTCACACCACTGGCAGCTGACAAGAAAGTTTTCATGAGAATCTGTTCCTGATTCAGCAATGATTGTATACCTTCAAAAATTCTGATTTCCTGCATCCTCTTGAGGGCATGGAGAACAGAGAAAGGGACCATGTTCTTTTCCCACTTCAATATGGTGGCAGGGAGGATGACAGGAATTACAATACAGACCTCATATGAGCTCTAGATTATTGAAACATGTATGTGTCTTAGCATTCCCAAAATTTCTAGGAAGAATTGTGTTTCTATTTATGTGATAACACTTGTTTTCCTTTATGGTTATCTTGATCTTCTGTTAACATTCTTCTGACATGACACCTTGTATTAGGTAGTACTCGTCCTTACCTTATAGCTATGCCTGACTGCCTTGGAACCAAATATCTGTTTACCATGGATCCAGAATACTCCAGAAACCGTAAGAATCTGTCTGCTTGTTTCAGCTTTCTCCCTGTAGAAGGTGCTGATCAAAAACTTGTGCAGGAAGAGATCAAAGTGAATTGCAATCTGGCTTAAAGGAGGATAGAATTTTATTAGTAGATGCTTAGGATTGTGAATCCAAAAAGATGACAAAGCCAGTAGGGAAATACAAATCACCCAAGCAAGGGACTAACATTAGAGGGATGGGACTACACTTGGTCTGAGCCTTCAAGAGGCTGAGAAACAATACTATAATGATTCCAAAAGAAACCCTGGGAACACTTGTCAGACAATATGGTAATGACTGAAGGAAGAAGTGGGTAGAGAAAGCTGATATTAATATGCGAAATGGAAGGATAGTCTGTGAGAAGGTAAAACAGGAATGTGAAGACAAGTTTCTTTCAGGAACTTAGCCATATTTCAGATGGACCCTGTTCTCTTTGTTCCTAGATGATGAGACTGGGAGTAAGATAGAGAATTTGTAGATACTTGTCCTAGAGAACTTGTACAATAGAGATTGTATTGCCTCAACCTGGCTGTAACAGATCGGTGCTGGAATAATGAAGTAACCTCTCCTAGTTACTTCGCTGTCTCCTCTCACCTCTCAGGGTCCCACCCTGTTCTCTCGCCTGCCATACCCCCGATATCACAAATTGTCAGGGAGGCTGCCCCTAGAAGGCAAAGAGGGTTTTGGAATCGTAGGCCCTTGTCTGGGGTTGAGGCCCTCCTGGCCTTCTTTAACTTTGGCTGAGCACCTTGGCCTAGAGTCTACTATCCCATGACTGAAAACCCCCGGGCCCCAGCTCTGGCTGTCATGGGGCTCTGGGCCCTTCAGCCCCTGGTCTCGCCTTGCAAGCTCTGGGCTTACACTCCAGCCTTTGTCTTCTATCTCCGTTGAATAGCAACAGTCATTTTGCAGAGCATGGGATACTGCACACATGCAGCATCCTTGAGAACTCTATGCTGAGGGCCCCTGCCATGGGCGACTGGAGCCGCCTTAGTCCCCCCCCCCCCCCCCCCCCAGTGACCAGTCAATGACTGGGGGGGGTGCCCCCACGGCCAATCCCACTGACCGGGGCATCCCCCCACGGCCAATTGCCAAGTGGCTGATTGCTCTGGCTGATCACTGCAGCCACTTCCAGGAGTGGCTGGACCTGCTTCTCGGAGCACAATGGCACTCTGAGTGCAACGGCACCTCGGCCAGCATGCAGCAGGAGAGGCACCGGCGCTCCTGCTTGCTCCACTGCCCATCACCTAAGGGGTGAGCACGGCTGGTCAGGGGGTGCACATGCACCCGCGTGTACCCCTTACACATCACCACTGTCTCCTGCTGTGCCCCTGAGGCTTCCAATCCACCCCTTTCAGGCACATCCATTCCCCCCAGTAAAAATGTAAACCAAAAACATGAGCATCCACTCCAAAACAAAGGGTTGACCTCCCAGGGTTAATCTTGTCCTGCAGAAGCCCTTTCACCAAAACCCAAGGCACTTACCTGTTCCTGTTCAGGATACCAGTTTTCTTGCATCTCTCTGGCAGCTCAGAGCCCTTCCTGTGGGCCACTTGGCCTGGCTCTTCCCTGGAGCTCTGCCTCCTGCAGCTCCTACAGCCACTGGCTCAGGCCTTATGGTTAACCTGACCCTCCACTTCCACCCCCAGGTCTGTTAATCATTGTTTGCACATGGGATGAGCAGCCATTTTACTTCAGGGCTCTTTGCCCATGTAAGCATGTCCCAAGTGTTAGGAAAGGCCAGTTACCCCTGGGCTCCCTCTTACCTTTAGTAAAGGGTAGGGACCTTGTTTTACTGACACAAATGAAGGGTGTTTCCATTCACATCCTGACATTTCCCTGGATCATTTAAGATTGTGAATGGGACAGAGTGATTCATTATGATTTTTGCAGACCCATAGAGTAACTCTGGAATTTGCCCAGGGTCCTCATTCTGATCAAAGCTTTAGGCAGTCATTTGCTCCAAAACTGAAAGAATCATTATCTGTCCTGGGGCCCATTCCAGGTATCTCTGAGGTGACTGAGGGCAGCTACTGACCTTAATTTAGTACCCTGCATTTGTGCCATTTTCAGTGTATTTTTATACTGTTGTCCTTCAAGGACTCCTTCCAGTAGCTGCATGACCTGTATTCCTTTCTGTATTTCTGGCCAAGATTATAAATTGACTTTTCTTATGACTCTGAATAGCTCAGCTTTCCATGAAGCCTCTCACCATATCAGTAAAGAGAGCTGGAAAAATCATATACTTGAGGTTCTGCTCTCAAAGATCAAAACTCCTTATATCGAAGTGAATCAGATCTGTGTCCCAATAACCTTTTCATGGAGAAACTCCTACGCCATGGAATGTTTCAGTTCATAGGATCCTGTATCTGCAATACCCCTTAGGGTATTGCTTCCAATAATCACCAGGAGATCAATGCCAATTCTGGTAGACTCCTGGCCAATCCAGGAGGCTTGGCAACCCTACCAGGTAGCCTCACATTGGCTCCCTTCCTCCACACAAAAAGGAAGCTAGACAAGACAGAAGTGGTAGACTCTAAAGGCAAGCAGCAGCCCACCCTATCTCTGTGATGTGGACCAGCACAAGCAGAGCAGTGCACCAGCTGGATGATGATGCTTAAGTCCCTAGCTTTTTTAGCTGGGGATGATCCTACCTTGAGCAGAGGGCTGCACTAGATGCCCTTATGAGGCATCTAGTCCAGTCCACTTCCTCCTCTGACAGACACCCCAGAGGGAAATAATTAAATAAAATAACAAAGATGAGGAACTAGACACTAGATCACAGCATGGCAGGTCAATGCAGAAGAAACCAGGGCATAGATTGCTATTGGCAAATACCTCCAGGTAGGGATTTCACCTGAGGGACAAGTTGTCCCAAAAAGGCAAATGCATCCTGGGTGATTAGACAAATTGGGCAACTCAAATATTGGTCAGATTTTTAAATATGGTTGAGATTTTCCCTCAGAAAAACTCTGCAAAAACTCAGAAAAACAAGGCCAAATTGAACAACCAGCTACTAGGGAGGCAGAGAAAACCGAAGGGCAGAGCTGCCAGCTCCGAGAAGCAGAAGTCTACCAGACAAACCAAAATGTCAGTAGCTGCTGCTAAATAGATCTATTCTGTTATGTCAACAATGTCAACTAGACAATTTACTGAGTATAATATGCAATAAACTGACACAGGATCCTTAATACATTTGCTGGTTAACAGGAATGGCAAAAAGTTGCCAGCATCCCCAAAAAGTTACTTTTTCCAGTCACTAAGTTAGCCATCCTGCAGAAGGGAGCTTTAGAAGGTGAGATATTCCTCTATTGCCAGTGGCTGACAGGTCTAATTCTGCCCCCAAGCTGTAAACAGGCTGAAGTGCCCTATCTAACAGATCTGTGTACATTGCCACAAGTGTCCCCCATTTACTACTGGTTATATTAATGAGATAGTTGTGGGTTAAGAAGTTTTGTATACAGTTTTGTATAAAATTCTTTATATTCAAACTGTTAACAACAAACTCCGTTCTGAAAAATCTCACTAATGGCTCTCAAATCTGTGTAGGTTTCTCATAATTTTACATTTTGAAATGATGTGCAGGTCATGTACCACCCTTAAGTCATCAGAAAAGCTAATGGAATAAGCATCCTACGGCAAAATACTTTCACCAATTTATGAAAGAGGAAGCACCAAATTGCTGCTTTTTGCTGAATGCAATGCCTTCTTCACTGACTGCTTTTACAGCCATAACTTGTACTTACAGATAATGCCATAGACCTATTGAGAATATTCACTGAGCCAGCTCTGTACAGGGTTTACCGCCTTGGGGTAGATTCTGAGATCTGGCACTCTGGTCAAATACAGAGGTGCCCAATGGTTTTTAATCTTTGCAACAGAAACTGGAATCTAGCTTTGGAATCTAGAAACAAACATGCATTGATTTCCAAGGATGGAGCAGCACATCACATGTGCAATTAACTGTAGTTGAATTATTTTGAATGAGATTTGCTTAGCATAGCTTTTCTTATGCCTTTGGTTTGGTGGGCACACATCCTCCACAAATAATACCAATGCTTCCATATTAGCAATTCTCAGACTTAGTTTTGTCTGCACTAGGCACATCTACACAACACATTTATTGCAGTTGCCTCATTAGCTCTGCAGTAAAGTCTCAGCGTCTACGTGTGGGGCCCTATTAGGCTGCAGTAAACTAGTGAACTCTGCAATAGGTTAGTATTTGTAAACACAAGTACTCTCCTAAGGCAGCATTTAGCGAGCTACAATGCATGTGTAGATGCTGATCCACCTAGCTGAGGAACGAGGGTGCTTCAGTGCAGGGGGCTGAATGCTGGCTAGCCCTGCACTGGAACACCCTTGTGCCCCAGCCAGTCCCTCCACAGCACATTGAGTTGGGTCAAAGCATCCCTGGACTGGCAGACTGACCCCTCAGGCTCCTTGCTAGCTGGGACTGCTCCAACCCAGCTCAACATGCTGTGGACCTGGGCCCCTGTGTGAACATGGTGCCCAGGAGCAATACACTCTGGCACAAACTGCACCAGAGTTTATTCAGTCTATTTAATTAGACATGTCCATGTGCCCAATGCAAAGTTAATTAAAGTTAAAGTAGAATATGAATTTACAGCGAAATAAGTATTCCTGATTATTAGTCCCTTGTGTAAATGCTGTTATTCCAAAATAGGAACAGTTTATTCTGAATTAGTTTAATCCATTTCCCAAACAAATCAGAAAAGGGAATGGCAAGGTAAAATATAAAAAGAGGGAACTTTTTTTACTTAAATTAATGAAAAAGGAAAGAGTTTTGACTGAAAACCATTTGAGAAGCAGATTTTCACTAGAACAATGATCTGGAAGTCATTGAAGAAGTGTGACCCATGTGAGAGGAGGAGTCTAGCTCAAAAGTACCAAACTTTTGAACAGTAAAAACTGTGGGTAATGTCAGCAATAAATAACTAGTGAGACGGATGTTTCCTCTCCTATTCACAATTATAGAGCTGCCCTCCTGCTATTTCAAAAATTGTTTACACAAGAGAATAATATGATAGGAGTATCAATTGTACTTCTAGCTGCCAATTAGTATCACTTAGCGTCTGGAATATAGCTTTCTGGGCATTTTTATAACAAAATATTTTTGTCAAGTCTTGCTGAGTCATCACCACCAACATTTTTCATGGGAACATACTAGTTTTAATGGAAGTCTCATCAGGAAAAGTTTCTCTTCTCAAAACCAGAAAAAAGACACCACAATAGTTTCATATGTTATATCAGAAACTCTGTCTTAAATCTCTACTTTGAGTAAGACAAAGCAATGAGTTAATTTGGCTCTTCTATCCCACAATGAGTAGTCAGGCTACTGACTCATTTGGGTTGGGCCTTTTTTGGTGTTAAAAAATTCAAAAGGTCTTGGATTTGATCTGATATGGAATGAAAAATGTTTTGAAATCTTGAAAACTTTTGCTTGAATGGAAAATTATTTCCACCCAGTTTTAATCTGGAATGAACTAGCCCCATGAAATCACAGACCATCCACTGTGATTTCTGAAACTCGCGGAGGTGGTCTGATGACACGAGAACACAAAGTCAGTGTGACTGTTCACATGTATAAAGTTAAGAGGGAACACAGTTCATTCCCTCATCCCACACCCTGGCAGGCTGGGAGCCCACAAAACAGCTAATCCTAAAAAGCATCACCTTGAGTGGGCACTGACAAGCTTTTATCTTTACAAAGACTTAAATATTCTCTTTAAGCCTTTTCATTTCAGACCAACAACTAGCAATGACGAAAAGATCCATTCTCTGAAACAACCACTCTTCTGAAAACACATTTCATAGACGTTAGGGCTGGAAGGGACCTCGGAAGATCATCGAGTCCAGCCCCCTGCCCAAAGGGCAGGAAGTCAGCTGGGGTCATAGGATCCCAGCAAGATAAGCATCCAGTTTGCTCTTGAAGGTGTTCAATGTAGGCGCTTGAACCACCTCCAGTGGCAGGCTGTTCCAGACCTTGGAGGCTCGGACAGTAAAGAAATTCTTCCTTATGTCCAGCCTGAAACGGTCTTGTAGTAGTTTATGACCATTCGACCTAGTCGTCATCCCTTGGGGCGCTCTGGTGAACAAACGTTCCCCCAGATGCTGGTGGTCACCCCTGATAAACTTATAGGTGGCCATCAGATCACCCCTGAGCCTGCGCTTTTCCAGGCTAAAGAGCCCCAGGGCTCTCAGCCTGTCATATTACACATATTACAATATTTGCTGAGTGACCCCTTTCCAGGGGCTTTTTCTTATTATTTATCCAGTGTCATTCATTATCCACCCTACTAAATGCTGTTCTCTTCCTAGTACCTAACAGTGTGAAGGTCTGGTCTCGCAAAATGTTCAGTATCTTCAATTCCAACACAGTCAAAGAAGTTTGAAGGCACCCAGCACCCTCAATCAACCCATGAAAGGCAATGGATCCAATTCAGTGCAAAGGCTGATGAGATAAAAATAAGTCTCTAGGCAGGACATACACTCTCACTGTCTCTCTCTTAATAGCATATGTAGTGCTAATTTATTTTTATCAAGATTAACAATAGAACAATACCACTTCAAACATTAAAACGGCAAAAATGTAGGTATTGAAAACGAGAAAAATACTTCAATTCTGAGCCTAAAGATTAGTTTGGGTCCCAAAGGAAACAGAAGCAATTTAGCGGCTGATACCCTCAGCAAGAAAAAGGTTGTAAGATTAAGACCAACTGCTGTTTGGATAAGTGGTTGGTAATTGCACATATCAGCAATTATGTACTGTCATATCATTTTCCTGTTACCTTACTCCTCTTGTGTCCCGCCAGGGCTTATTCGGAATGACCCCACGTCAATGGTCCTCTTTGGATTCACCTTCTTAATGTCATACAGCAGCTCATCTACCAGTGCCTTGCCAGTTAAGAATGAAGTAAAAGACATGTCACAAATCAGCCTATCCAATGGGGGTATCTATTTGTAAAGGAAAATTTGGATACTGCCAATACATTAATAAGGTTATCATAAAAATAAAATAAAAAAGAATAAAAATCCTTTTGCAGCTTGAGAGAATCCCTGTACTCTGGGAGGGGAAGGTTTGCCTGTGCTTGTAGAGGAATTATGATATGGACTAGTGTCAGGCCATGGCCTTGAACCTGCCTAACTCTTTGCACACTCCCTGTCACCCGAGTGCCGGATCAGGATTGGTTGACCTTTCACTTCCCCCATATAAAGCCCTGCACAGGAACAAGAAATGTCTGGGCAACAGGGCTAAATCTTAACTCAGACTGCTTTGCTGTTCCCTCTAGTTTGTGCCCTGGCTCTAGTCTTTGCTCTGTCTCCTGGCTTCTCAACCTGGCTTGTTCTGCAACCTGCACTCTCTATTTGATTTCCTGGCTCCTGATTTGGTTTATTTGTAGACCCCACTCTCAGACTGACCTCCTGGCAGCTTGTCCCTGAACTCTGCTTGCTCCTCATGACCCTGGTTGGCACCTCCTGACCCTGGCTGGTATTTCCAGGGATGGGGGCAAGGGATGAACCTTGCAAAGGATGGTTCCCTTCAATCAGAAGTGAAACAACCAGGTTCAGAGTCCGTGGCAAGCGATTGTGGGGGGAGGGGTGTTTGTGCCCCTCTAAGCAAGTTTCTGGGGCTGGTGTCCCAGTCACCCACCCCTAGGTAAGCTACTGCCTTCACTTTGATGACCGAGCATTAGCAGTGCAACACCTCACAAAAATGAGGCCACAGCTGTGGGTGGGAACCCATAATCATATATTCTGTTCCTTCATTACTAATACACAAAAGGGAGAAGGAAAATATAGAAAAAGAGGCAAAATATTAGCTGAAGTATTTATAAACTGTGTTCCAAAATAGCCACAAACTGGAATGTTTGGGTGCCATGAAATATTTTGCTTGACTGCCTGGATATAATCCGCACACAAGAGCCATTACTTTATGTGACTCTGAAGGAAGTGAAAGCATAACAAACTTTGTCGATGGCAGATGAATTCGATCGAACTGACTCCCCAGAGCTGATGATAAGCACTTTATTCAAGCCAACAGCTATCCATCTAGAGACTAACAAACTTTAAAACACTGTTTATAATAGCACCATCTAATGCTTTCCCATGACGCTGCATATAACTTAATTGTGGGAAAAACATGACACGTTTGGCCAAAATGCAGATCTTGACAAATGCATTTAAAAAATCCCGGTGGAAACTCTATTAAGCAATTTCTTCCAGTGTTTGCAACTCAAATAAGGTATGGATGAACCAAAGGAGAAATGGTCTCTGATTTTCACAATCCAATCTAAAAGAAATGCAACCAGTAAATAAAAGTCAAAATCCTAAGAAGCAGGTTATATTTTAAGACTGTCACTTTTAGTAAATAACCTACTGTAAAGATGAAGAAATGCACACCTGTTTAACATGTGACCTTTAAGTGTCATTGTTCACCTTCTGTATTTTCACATGAAAAAAGACAGCTAATGCTACAGAAAGACGTTGCACTGTAAACCTGGTAGTGCGCCCACTTGAGGTTGCCACCCACTGAGAAGTGAGATTTAAGGGTCTGATTTTGCTAACATGCTAACATGGAATTTAGCACTTCTATTTATCTCACTGGAGGAAAGACTGGACCTACCTTGAGAATCTAGACCACGCGACTGAAGAGCACCCAGATGCATCAATGTATGTGTGAGCAGCCTGTGGCTGGCACAGGATGCTAGGAAGTATAAATATGATGAGACCCACTTAGTGCTTCAAGTCACAACACAGTGTAATGTCAGGGAAGGAGAGGAGGAAGGTGCAAGGAGTCTCATGGCTGATGCGCATTGCACACAACCCTACTGTTCAGAAAATGCAAGAATTTTTATGGAAGGAGGAAGCAGAGAAGAGATGGTGCAATTTTTAGTGGGTTTCAGTCCCAGTAGTGTAACCCTCCATTTCTGAGTAAGTCTACACTGTGACCACAGGATAGTGTAGTCATAGCCAAACTAAATTTACACAAGCTAACATGAGTAATTCTAGCAGTGTAGTCACAGAAGCAAAGAGCATAGAGCAGGCTGAACCCCCAATCATAGGGTAGCTGACTAATGCTGAGTTTTGACATGCCATGGTTAAACTGCTACTAGTGCGCAAGCTAACTGGTTGACAGTTAGCTCAGGTATGTCTATACCACTTCAGTACAGACCCAATAGCAGCAGCAATGCAGACCTGCCCCTTGTCCTATACCAAAACAGGACAGTCTTAAAATAATTTTGTTATCTTCACTATAAATATAACTTCTGCTACAGTCTTGAGTCAGTGAGGCAATGAGGGTGGAAGGGACATTAAGTGGGCCATTAAAAAGCCACCAGACTTTTAGAAGTCTATTGGTCCAGCGTTTCTTCCATTATCTTCAAGGCTTCCCAAAGTGTAAGTTGTTTAACTGAATAACTTTTTTTTAATTAATTCCCTAATATTGCTATTTCTGAAAGCTTGGAAGAGCCACAGAGTTTATTCAGACCAGGATTCAGAACTAGGAGCGCATCTGCATGTAACGCTACATTGCCATAGCAACGCGCTACAGTGATGTAGCACTGGTGAACACAAACTGTGATGCTGTAGCTATGTCACTGTAGCAACATGCTCTGTTGGTATAGTGCATTGCTACGGTGATATAGTGGCTAAAAATAATCGTGCACCACTGGCACAGCGCTATATGGGCTGTTACTGCACCAGTATTTAGTACTTTCTTTGGATTAAATGAGGATGCATTAGCAACAGCACCATAGGGGCACATATCGATGCCTCTGGGGTGTATAATCTGAGCTCCGTCTGAGCTCTCTTGGCAGCATGTTCCATGCCATGCCCCACAGCCTAATATAACAACCCATGGTCTCTCTAGTTTTCATATACTTGTGAAGTGTATTTGTCCTTGCAGGCCATAGAGGACAAGGTCAGAAGTGATCAGGTCCCAATGTGCTGACTAATCGGGAGACAAGGTTCTTTGGGTAAATCTGATACCTTTTATTAGACCAACTCAGATAGTTGGAAAAATTATTCTTAGGAAATCAGATTTACCCAAAGAATCTTGTCTGCCTATATCCTTAGATCAACACGGCTACAACCTATACCCTTGACTCCTTGGGTGCATCTACATGAGCTGTTTACTGAGGAGTAGACTAATTAGCTCCACAGCAAGGTCTCAGCATCCATGAATGACTGGTGCCTCCCGAGACTGGAGGGACACAATTTGTGGGCAGCAGTGTCAGCAGTGGGGTGGCAAGCGGCAACCAGCTGCAGAAGCCAGCAGCGGTGGTGGGGTGGGATGGGGTGGGGTGGGAAAGGACCATAGGCACCCGCCCATGCGCTTTCCTATGTGTCACCTATGTCAGCATCTGTACATACATCCCTATTAAGCCACAATAAACTAATAAATGGCACTGTAGGTTAGTACTTGTAAACACAAGTACTATCCTACGGTGGCATTATTTAGTGCATTGCAAAGCACAGGTAGAGGCTGACAGGGCTTGCTGGAACATGAAGATGCTCCAGTGTGGGGGATGCCTGATGGCTAGCCCCCAACTTAAGCACCCTCATGCCCCAGCCAGCCCCTCCACAACATACTGAGCTGGGTCAGAGCGGCCCTGGGCTGGCAGGCTGGTCCACCGGGCCCCCTGCCAACTGGGGCTGCTCCAACCCAGCTCAAAATACTGCAGTCCTGGATACATGTATAAATGTGGCATCTAGGAGCAATAAACTGGCATGAACTGTGCTGGAGTTTATTGCATTGCATTAATTGCATGTGTAGATGCACCTGTTGTAGATTAGTACTAGTAACTCTGAATCCCCTTTTGAAACAGAGTGGGAGGTAGCACAGCTCACAAAACCCACTTGTGATGCAGTCACATCATCTGCTGTTACTTATGTATGAGAGGTTCTTGTGGGGGAGAGTTTCAGTTTTTTGGAGGCAAATACACTGAACTGAATAGTCTTATCCAGAGGTGGCATGACTAACTCTCAGGAGCCCTGTCCTTATCTGAGGGGAAGGGTTTACTTTTTTAGCTCAGCAGAGATTTTGCATCTTTCAGATGGGGAATACCATCTGTTCCAATACAAACACCTTTTCTGCCTCACAGAGGAAACTGATTTCCCAATAAAGTGTCAAAAGATAGCAAAGTCTGTTCGAGCTAAGCTCATCTGTTCATAGCCTGAGGGAAGCCTCTGGCTTATATGGCAGTGGGTGCTCTCATGGAACTGTAACTATTTAGCTAGCTAATCAAATTTAGGTAAGACTGACTTCACTTTACACCTTATACTGTAGACCTAGTGGGATGGATCCTGCTTTCAGATGTACTGAGACACATTCCCAGTAATGTCACAGAAGTTGATGAAGTGATGCTCCATTTGCACTGGTGTGAATGAGAGCAGAATGTGACCCAGAATCTAAAAATGCTACTTTCTTGCACAACCCATCACTTGTTCTTTATCTGTGGAATTGCTGTACCTGGCAAAAGAAGTATAAAGGATCACAGAGCTACAAAAGCCTACGGACCCCATGATCTCCTCTACAAAGTATGGGATCCCCTTCATGGAGGCTCTGAGGACCAGGAGATGGCTTGGCAGAGAGAAACCTTTCCTCCTGTGGTCTGCAGAGGGAGCTGGGCAACGGGACAGAAGCAAGGGGAATCCAAGGGGAAAGAATCCCTTGTATTTTTGTAGAGGAGAATGAAGCCAGATTCTGCTATGTATTCAGGGCTTACTCACTGAGGATAATCATCACCTCTCAGCAAAGGCTCAGAATATTGTAGGGTTAGACACCAGAAGTCAAACCAAGGCTGTGCCCAAAGATCTGCCCAGTACCTAAGGAATCAGCCCATTGCTACGGCAGCTAGCCATGGACACTTTGAAAATTAGTTAGACCAGGACCCAGAAGAGATTCATCAGTCCTGATGAAGATATGAGACCATAGGTTTAGACTGCTTTATAGACCTTCTCAAGTAATTGTGCAGGGAGTGGAAATGAATTAAAATGGTTGAGAGGAGGCCAGCAGCTCAGTAAGTAAATAACCCAACCCAGATAGGAAACCAAAGCATAGACAAGAGACTCCACATACAGACAAGTTTGCACTGGTTGCAGTCTGGAAAGGATCCTAAAATAACAAGGACTCCTGGAGACAGAATAAACACATCTCTCAGCTGTCATCCTGAACAGAAGATAATTGCCTAGATGTCTGATTGACTTACTGCTAGAACTAAATATGTAGTTCTCTGACATGCTGTCACCTATTCCTCTATAGGTGTAGAATTTTCTAATGAAACCCATCAGAAATAAAAGCAAATGGACTAAAGGAATGTTGCATCATGACTTTGAACTGTGAGCCAATGGTTTGAAAACACATTTTTTTAAAAGGTAAGTTACTGCCTTCAGATCAAGACATTTTATCTTGGAAGTCATCAATAGCCTGTGCACAAACCATACCAACTCCCTGGCTGAGGCACATGTAAGCTAAAATTTCAATAGATTTTTGGGTAAGGATCAAGTCAGAATATGGCACAGTCCACACAACCTTCCATTTTTTCAAGCTTTTCCTTAATGTCCTTGGCAATCACAGGGTCTGAGTCTCCTTTTATTTACATCAGGTAAAACTATTAGGTATAGCAACTCCCATTTTATACTAGTGCAAATGGGAGAGAAAAAACTGCCTCTTAGTCTGGTTTTAAAAAGTTTCAGTTCCTAATTCCTGCAATTTCCTTTAGCCCCTAACTCTAGATGCTGTGTCCCATGGGTGTTAAAGATATGGCCCATGGATTGGACATGGTCCAGGGAGCCAAATTATCTGGCCCCTGGTGCTGGCCCTGGGTTGACCCACACACTGCACCAGACTGGCCCATATGTAAAGCCCAGGACATTCTCCATGCCATTCATTCTGCCTGTGGACCTTTCCCATGCCACTCATCTGGCCTTGTAGGACCAGATGAGTTTGACACCCCTGCTTTATACCTTCTGAATGCAAGAAAAAAGTTCTTCAGTTGGTGCGTCTTATTGCCTATCAGACAGACCTATTTTCAGTCTTATTAGCTCATGTCATCATTTTTTTACCCCTGTCACTGCTCTCTAGTTCAGATACATTTAACTTTTATTTATGGAAAGGTAAGGTTGCCTAGCCAAAGCCCTAGGCCATACATCCCTAATGGCACTTTTCAGAAAATCCTGGAACAGTGGGGAAGTTTCAGAGGACTGGAAAACAACAAATGTTATACCAACATTTGAAAAGGGTAAATGGGGTGACCCTGGTAACTACAGGCCTGCCAGCATGACATCAACCCTGTGAAAAATAATAGAAAGGCTGATATGTGCTTGACATGGGTTTTTAAAAAAATAATCATTTGTTCACTTGATATTTGTTTTGGGGAGAGTATAGGTTTGGTTGAAAAAGGTTACAGAGTGGAGGTAACGAACTCTAAAATATATGTCTCAGTACTGCATGACATCAGCTGGGGTCATAGGATTTGGCCATTTAATTAAGCCAGTGATCATTTCCATAGCAATAACTATATTTCCCACCTTCCAGTTTAGTACACCTATCATATCTACTCTTACAACACAAAAAAAATACTACAAGCATTTTTGCAGTGCAGCTTATTCTGCTGGTGAGTTTGATATTTTGCATACTATTACAAGGTGAAAATGGATTGGTACTTATTGCCAAAAGGTACTGTTCCGATCTCTCCACAAATTGATAAACTGTCTGCAGAGAAACAGGCACACTGTTCACATTAATTGGTAAGTACAGTATCAATGAATTTGAAACTTCCAGGTGTAGGTAATTGATTTAGGTAATGTAAATTGTGTTAGCCTCTGTTAAGTTTATGAACGCATATTTTGCATGTCTATTTTTGTCCAGGTTGGGCCTGGGTGTGGGGCGCGAACAAAATTATAACTCGAAGGAGGGCTCAGCTCAAAACATTTGAAAACCGCTGCTCTAAGCTATGGGTTTGATTCCCATCAGAGAAAGACGGTTAAACTTGAGTCTATCATAGCCTGGGCAAGTGATGTAACCATTGGCCCTTTCCTAGTGGGTGAACTCTGCTCTTTTTTTCTTTTTGAGGGAAAGCAGGTGATAGGTGATGCCTTCAGAAACAGGCTCTAGACTGTGGGCTGTAGAGGGGCACCTTCCAGATGCCACTGAATAACCATTTAAACCACAGAGAGCAGTAGGATTGAAGATACACCCCTGTCCTCACTGTTATATTATGGGCTAGCTCTAAGCAGTTCCCTTCTCAGAATACTGCCTTGATAGGTTCCCTTTCTGAGGTGCCTCACTCTCCCTACA
Source organism: Alligator sinensis (assembly GCF_000455745.1). Taxonomy (NCBI): domain Eukaryota; kingdom Metazoa; phylum Chordata; order Crocodylia; family Alligatoridae; genus Alligator; species Alligator sinensis. The sequence continues at coordinate 1,235,049 of NW_005841905.1, forward strand.
CACTGTATAAGGAGCCCAGATGCCTACCTCAAGATTCAGGACTTTTTTTCCAGGGACCATGTACATGTGTAAATCTGTGGAAGAATCAGGGCTTGAACCCAGCTTTTTCAAGTCCCAGCCCAGTGTCCCAATCACAAGGCCATTTTTCTTTTCTTCTCTGTAGTAGAAAATTCACCCCTGGATGAGCCAATTTCCAGCTCAAAGTGAATTTCTACAGCTGAGAAATAAATTTCCTCCTACGTCTCTACACCAAGCACCAAATGTATTTTTTAATGGAAATTTCAACTGAACTATCATATTGTGAACAGGGCAAATGTATATATGAAGGAACTGTATCTAATATATGCTCAAGATAGAAGTTTGAGATGTCAGAACATTTTATCTGAAAAAAGCAGACATTCATGCACAAGAGGATAACTTCAAACCTATCTAACCATCTATCCAACTCCAAGCTCTAGGTAGAGAAATCAAGCAGAAGCTAAAGTAGCTGAAAGAATGCAAAATGATTTCTGCAGGCAAAAAAGAACAGGATGTCCCTGCAAGTACTACTAAACACAATTTGAGAGAGAAAAGGGAAAAGTATTTACTCTTGTGTCTCTTGCCCTCACACGCACAACCTCAGGAGCTAAGTAGCATGCTAAGAAGAGAGAGTCAAAACATGTGCCTCAAGGGATACGATAAGCATACAGTTCTTTTCTTCAGTCAGATCCTTTCCCACTCAGACTCAGCTAAATATCTTTATTTGAAAACAAAAATATTACAACAATAGGAGAAAGGATGGAGGTTGCACTTCACTCTCAACTAGTGCAAAACTGGCGTAGCTTTCTTCAGCTTCTGTGGAGCCTTCCTGATATATCCCATCTCAGGATCTGATTCTAGGTTTTACAGGATCTAAGTTTTACAGACCCCTCATTTTGATGCCACACTACTGAAAATCAGGAATAACTCCAATGATTTTAAGCCAGTGTGGGCACATCTACACGGTCATTAATGCGCCTTAGATACCACGCATTTAGTTTAGTACTTGATTAATAAAGTACTAATTAAATGCGCAGTAACTAGAGTTACTGCACAGTAGTGCCAACACATGGTTATTTTGTAATGCTTACTGCACATTAGCCTAATAACACTGCACAGTAGGCTATTAGCATGGTTTTTAACTGTCACACTACTGTGCACTTATTAGGCTAATGCAGAATAAGCATCTGGTGTAGACACACCCTGTAAGCAAGATTTATCTTAGGCTTGCTGGACATTTGCTCTTAGGAGTCTTCACTCTGGAAGCCTGCAAAGCAGGACACAATTTTATTTAGTTTACATGTTCAAACCTGACAGATAATAAAGGGAAAATCAATTACTGAAGACAGGAATAGCATTTTTTTAAAACTGTATTTATTAATTTTCCTTTTGCCAAGTAAACACTATGTTGTACATGGCACTGATTTTTTTTAAAGTACCTACATATATGGTATTCTACCTCCCTGGGGCACATCTACACGTGCAATTAATGTGATTGAAAATACTGGGTGTGTCTACACAAGATGCTGACTGCACAGTAGCCTGATACTACTGCACAGTAGCGTTGCATGGCAAAAACCATGCCAAGATGCTACTGCACAGTATTATTAGGCTACAGTACTTCACTTAAAAGGCTTCACTTAAAAGGCATTCACCAGCAGCAGTGCACAGTAACTCTGATTACTGCACATTTATTTAGTACTTGCGTATGCATATACTAAATAAATGTGCAGTAACCACTGTGCGGTAGTGTCTCAGGTAGACATGCGCACTCCAGCTCAATTTGAGCTAGAGTAAACTAATCTCAACAACGCTGTCTACATATGCATTTAAGTGGAGTAATTTACTGTGCTGCCGATACTACTTGTATCTGATGGGACTATCTGGCTGTGCAGTAGGTTAGTCTACTGCACTCTAATTGCCATGCACATGTAGACACTGACGCTTTACTGAAGAGCAAAATTAGTGTGCTGTATACTAAAGGGTCTCATGTCAAAGTACCCTTTATGAATTAATATGTAATGCATTAATAGTAAGCAATTTAACATTGCTAAAAAGAATGAGACAACATGTTAGGACTGAAACAACTAAATGAGAACCAACTCTAGCTTCCACTGAAAACAATGGAAAACACACAGTAACTTCAGTGGAAGCAGGGATAAGTCTCATACTGCATTGACACATCTACATGTGCTCTTAATGCTATAAAGGCAGTAAAATACTTCGTAGTAAGCCTTGCTTGGGAACATGTCTACACATGCTCCTCGTTGGGAACAAATCTGCCCCTAATGAGAGCAGCCTGGTATAGGGCTGCTCCTACCTTGCTGTGGCCCCCTGAAGAAGCCTAGGCATGAGGCTGGTCCCCATGTGCATGGGGCCAGGAGACAGCACTGTATACATTGGGAGGGGTCCTGATGTGCACAGGGACAGAAGACAGCTGCTGCTGCAGAGCTCTCCTGGCCTCGTGCACATTGACACAAGCCCTGTGCCCAGCAGGGCTTCCCTGTGCAGCCTGAGGCTGGCTGGGAGCTGTCCATCTTATGTGGCAGGGACGTTCCCCTCCTGGGGCGGCCCCCCCCGGCCAGCCCCCAGCTGGGCAGGGATTTCCCCACACAGCTGGTGGCTGTCTGGGAGCTGTCTTGTTTCTAGGGCAGCTTCCAGCCAACCCCTGGCTGGGTGGGGAAATCCCTGAGCAGCTAGCAGCTGGTTGGGAGCTGCCCCAGAAGTGGGACAGCTTCAGGCCAGCTCCCAGCTGCCTGGGGATTTCTCTACCCAGCCAGAAGGTGGCCGGAAAAGCAGAGGGCTTCCTAGTCCCAGTGGTGCTCAGTTCCTTGAGGAGAGCTGGAAGCTGAACAGTGCATGGATGGGGGAGGGAGGGGTAGAGAGCTACCCCATCCTGGTGCTGCTCAGTTCCCAGCTCCTGTGGGGGACCAGGAGCTGAGCAGCACCAGGACCGGGGGAAGGGTGCCCCATTCCCATCACCTGGGGCTCCCTGGTGTTGGGGCTGATGGGAAGCAAATTTGCTCCTGGTCAGAGTCTATCCATGTGCTACTGTGCAGTATTTACTGCACAGTTCATTTACTACCTATATTTACAGGTAGTAGCTAACTGTGCAGTAGACTAATCTACTGCACAGTAAATGATGTGCATGCATAGGCGGTGATGCTTTACTGCGCAATAGATTATTCTGCTATGCAGTAAAGTGTCTCATGTAGACATGCCCTGTGTGCGCTACTGCTCTGAAACAGGAATTGTTGTTTGTTTTTAGTAAATTATAAATCTGTTAAGGATTATTAATTATTATTTTGTCCTTTGAATGAAATGTCTTCTTCTTGAGATGATGGTCAGGAAAAGCTCTAGTTGACCCTATCTGAACAGGGCTTAAACAGTGCCTGGAAGACCTTCTGCTAGCACGCAAGTACATTTCACCCATATCTTAAACATAAGAGTGTGTGTGTGTGTGTGTGTGTGTGTGTGTGTGTGTATACACATAGAATGATAGAATCATAGAAAACAAGGATTGGAAGGAACCTCAGGAGGTCATCTAGTCCAACCCCCTGCTCAAATCAGGACCATCCCCAACTAGATCATCCCAGCCAAAGCTTTGTCTAGCCAGGTCTTGAAAACCTTCAAGGATGGAGATTCCTCTCTCTCTTTGGGTAACCTGTTCCAGTGCTTTACTACCCTCCTAGTGAGAAAATTCTTCCTAATATCTAATCTAAACTTCCCTTGATGCAACTTGAGACCATTGCTCCTTGTTCTGTCATCTGCCACCACTGAGAACAGTCCAGCTCCATCCTTTTTGGAACCACCCTTCAGGTAGTTGAAGGCTGCTATTCAATCTCACCCCCACCCCAAGCTTCTATTCTCTAAACTAAATAAGCCAAGTTCCCTCAGCCTTTCTTCATATGTCATGTCCCCCAGCCCCCAAACCATTATTGTTGCCCTCCGCTGGACTGTTTCCAATTTGTCCACATCCTTCTGTAGTGGAGGGCCCAAAACTGAATACAGTACTCCAGATACTGCCTCACCAGTGCTGAATAGAGCGGAATAATCACTTCCCTTGACCTACTGGCTACAAATCTACCAATGCAACCCAGTATGCCATTAGTCTTCTTGGCAACAAGGGAACACTGCTGGTTCATATTCAACTTTTTGTCCACTGTAACCCTCTGGTCCTTTTCTGCAGAGCTGCTGCCCAGCTAGGCAGCCCCCAGCCTGTACTGGGGCATGGGATTGTTCCATCCTAAGTGCACTGATTATTACTCTCTGAACTCAATGCTCCAGTCACTTTTCTATCCACCTTACAGTCCATTCATCCAGCCCATACTTCCTTAGCTTGCCTGAGAGAATGTTGTGGGAGACTGTATCAAAAGCCTTTCTAAAATCAAGGTACACCACATCCACAGGTCTCCCCATATCCACAGTGCCAGTCATCTTATCATAGAAGGTAATCAGGTTGGTCAGGCATGTCTTGCCCCTGGTGAATCCATGCTGACTGCTCATAATCACTTTCTTCTCCTCCAAGTGCTTCAAGATGGATTCCTTGAGGATCTGCTCCATGATTTTTCCAGGGACTGAGGTGAAGCTGACTGGTCTGTAGTTCCCTGGATCCTCCTTTTCCCCTTTCTTAAATATGGGCACGATGTTTGCCCTTTTCCAATCATTCAAGACCTCTCCTGATCACCATGAGTATTCAAAGATGATGTTAGCGGCTCTGCAGTCACATCAGCCAACCCCCTCAGCATCCTCAGGTGCATCCCATCTGGCCTCATGGACTTGTACACATCCAGCTTTTCTAAATAGTCCCTTACCTGCTCTTTCACCACTGACAGCTGCTCACCTCCTCCCCAAAATGTGCTGCCCGGTGCAGTAGTCTGGGAGCTGACCTTGCCTGTAAAGACTAGTACTGGAGTACTTGACCAAGGCAAAAAAGGCATTGAGCACTTCAGCCTTTTCTGCATCCTCCATCACAAGGTTGCCTCCCCCGTGCAGTAAGGGACTCACACTTTCCCCGATCCTCCTCTTGCTGCTGACATACGTCTAGAAACCTTCTTGTTACCCTTCACGTCCCTTGCTAGCTGCAACTTGCATTTTGACCTTTCTGACATCATCCCTGTATGCCTAAGCAATGCTTTTATACTCCTCCCTACATATCTATCCAAGTTTCCACTTCTTATCAGCTTCCTTTTTGTGATTTAGTTTACTGAAGAGTTCCCTGCTAAGCCAAGCTGGTCTTCTGCCATATTTGCTAGTCTTCCTGTGCATTGGAATGGTTTGTTCCTGCAATCTCAATAAGGCTTCTTTAAAGTATCATATCATATCATATCATATTATGTGTGTTTTATAACATACACTATATAAATGTATATTGTATATATATCCTTTGGGGGCTCTCTCTCTCAGCCTTGATCCCAGTCCAGGTGGCAATTGGAAGAATTAGCAGCACAGATCTTGATGTTTCTGCATTTGAATCCTCACTGATGTGTGGCAGACAGCTACAAAGTTGGCTGCTAAGATTTTACCTTAATGATACCTAAAAGGGTGTACTCTGTCTCACACCCAGATTCGTGTAGGCAGGAGACATCTCCTATAGGAAACATTTAAAAGTTCTCTTTTCTATGTGGCATCAAGTGCCATTTGAATTTTTTTTCTCTCATGTTGCTTCATGACATAATAGCTGCTGTATGTATTAAACTACAGGGAGCATCAAAAATATTACTTTAGCTTGTGAAGAGATTTGATCCCAAGTGACATCTTCCAATACTACTGATTTATACCCTTTTCCCACACTGATCTGTTGGGAGCATTCACCATCTATATCTGACACAAACACTATATTATTCAATATATCCTGGAAATTCAATCAAATCCCTTTGCTTCTCAAATTAAAGCACTGCGTATTTCAGTTGCCTAGTTCCTATTATTCTTGCATTTACATTTTTGTATTATGCTGCAGATTTCTCCTGTATACTTTTTGTTGTAATTGGTCCAATGACATCACCTGTTTCCTTAAAAATACATCTTTAATCTCTGTTACTCTTTCTGTATCATATAATGCAAAATCCTTACCCAAAAGCCATTGTGGCCAGATTGGGTTTCCACTACAGTGGAATTTCTATATAAGCTATTTAAAAAAAAATGTGCTGAATCCTACAGCATGTTCCAAGGATATTACTTAACGTCTACATTGTGCCTGTGGCCTGTACTGTTCTACACACAGCATTTGAGATTAATTCGTGATACAAGCTCATTTTATTTCAATGCAGGGACTTAACTTCTCCTTATCCACAGCAATACAAAGCATAGCTGGGTGGTGCTGAGATAATGCTGGAAAAAAAGGAAATGTGAGTATCAAAAAGGTTTCATTAGCATGGTCACTTTAATGCTGGGGATGTCTAAGCTTCACAGCAGACTGAGCAGGGAGTTAATTTGCTTAAAAGCAACTCCTTGGTAGCACTGGGTGATGTGGTAGGCTGTGTACCTGTTATAAAAGACTGGGCAAGTTTATCATGTCTATGCTGCAGTTAGCAGAGTAATCCACCATTCCAGAGCCTTTAACAGGAATATTGGTATAACCCATTTCTTTATCTGTGTATGTTAACTCCTGAGTGTCTCCTCTGGTAGGGTCTTGCTTTTAAAGTCAATGTAACTAACTTCATTATAGTGGGTGCTGAAATGTGCATAAAGTCACTCAGAGGTGTATAGGAGGGTAGAATTTGTCTTGTAATTGAGTCGGGGATTATCTAGGAGTAGCTATGCCTATATTCTCCTATGCGTAGTTCCCATGCTTCTAGGCATGTTGACTGCCACATGGCACCAGAAAATATTTTTTTTCTCTCCTGTTGCCACTCGTGTGAGGGGAGGGGTGGGGATTTACCTTTCTCAGAAGCACTGGCTTTTGGCTGCAGCCAAACCTGGTTATTTGCTCCAGCTGGGACTAAGACTTGAAGGTTCCTGATTAAATGGTTTTGCTCCTCTGTTCAGAGGCAGACTGATTGTCATATCTGGGGTCAGGAAGAAATTTTACTTCATGGTCAGATTGGTACAGACTGTGAGGGTTTTTGCTTTCCCCTGCACCAAGAAGCTTGGCCCTCTTCCTTGGATATCTTGAGCATATTTTAACGACCTTTGCAGCAGCAGGACATTTGCCACTGTTATCCCCCTGCTTAACTGTAGCAGGTTAGGGTATTGTATCTTGTGGTTATCTCAGGGTTGACTGCGCAGTTTTACTAATAGGTTTGATAATGGATTTGTATAGGAATGATTGGATAGGGATGTTCCTGCCTTAGCCAGGGGCTGGACTAGATGACCTCTGAAGGTCCCGTCTGTCTCGGCCGGCCAGAACCGACTCGAGGTGATTAAGAAATTGCTCGTTCGTTTGGGCAGGCTGGTGAATGGAAAGGCAGACAAGGTTTAATGGTTGCAAAACGTTTACTTACGCCACGTGGAGTTGCGACGCAGCTGGTCCGGTCGTCTGAACAACCACGTGAGTTGTTCCAGCTGGCGGCGCCCAAGCCAGTGAATCCGTCCGTAAATCAAGCCGGCGGGAAAAGGGTACGTCTGGGATTGCGCTCGGTGACGGGAAGAAGGATCGATAGGTGATCAGTCTATCGATCAGCTAGCCTCAAGTCAGATCTCTTTAGAGGCACTGCAGCGTGCTCAAAGTTCTTCGACTTGGGCGGAAGTCACGCGAATTTTTAAACGGCCAGCAGGCCAATTACCAGCCGCTACGTGTGAATAATTTAGAGCTGGCCAATAGCGAGACACAAATTTGCATTCGAATAGTGGGAACTCTTTGCACCATGCATTTCTGTGCTGCAAGGAAGAAATGCATCCTGCAAATTGGCGGGAAGTCTCTTGCACCGAGGTTCTTCTGTGCAGCAAAAACCTTCGCTGTGCAAGAGGCTCTCATGTGGCAAGAAAATTCTATCGTGCCGAGGCACCAAAATCACTGGGTTGTGACACCGTCCAGTCCTACTTTTCTATGATTCTATGATTCAGCTTGAGCAAAAGAGGATTACACATTTTGTGTTGAGCGCTCCAGATTCAATTCTTGCTAACAGTCACTAACGGAGAAACGAAAGAACAATAAACAAACAAGTGGATGATGAAGGATAAGAAAAGTGTCTCTTGGCTGTATTTTTATTATTAGAACTAATAAAAATGTTGAAGATATTTCATATAATAATTTGTCAAAACTTCAAAAAAATTATACCCATCTGTTAAGAATACATTGTATAAGAATAACATTGTTTTTACATTTGCTAATATATGTGGACTCTCACCAATTCCCTTCAGCTTTGCCTTTATTATTATTTTTAGTCTGCTTATCTCTCCAAAAGATTATCTAAACTACACTTCTACAGGGAATCCAGGCCTGAGTTGTATAGGTCTTTGTAATTATCAAATTCTGAATGAACTTGTTGTTAAAACATTTTTAAGTCTAATGAAAACATTAGATCAATTCCTAGCGGTGATAGTTGTCATTAAATCAATAGCATGTGTAAATCCATTATACTGATATTTGACACAAGCTGCTGAGGGTCCACTAACAACGAGACCATATTGAAGCATGTCCTCTACTAAGCACATTTTATACAAGATAAAAATCTGTTAAGTCTACAGTATCTAAAACTTTTTATAAACAAATAAATTATATAAACAGATCACTGGAATGTTATTGTGCCGCCCACTAAGACCTCCAGGATTACACTGGCTTTGGAGTCATGCAGTTTCTCCTGGGTATACTGAAATTCGCCTTTATCACAGTTATGCTCCAGAATCAGTCAGGAAAACTTTCTGATTATTTATCTATGTGCCTCACAAAGAACATGTAGACGTTTCCTAATGAACTCCTGCTAAACAAAGGGTCTGATCCTGTTCCCACTGAAATCAATGGGAGTTTTGTCACTGATTTCAGTGAGAGCAAAATTGTTCTCTAACTCGCTTGGAAAGGAAAAATCTTTCAAAATAGATAAAAGGATTCATGCTATGAGTGTACCACCTTCCAGGATGAAGAAGCAAAGCTGGTTTGCTTTCCCCATATCAAAGTAGACTCTATTTTGATACTTGATTTTGTTTTTTGATATTTTGATACTTGACAAAGTAGACACAACAGTACTGTAGCAAGGAAGTTTGGTGCCCAGGGCAAGCCTGCAGCAGCAGCCTGCCCTCACCCCATGCACAGATCCAGGGGGCACACGCCCCCCCCCATGCTTGCCCGGGGGTGCACACAGTGGCAGGAGCTGCCTTCCCTGCCCCTACATCTCCCCAAATGATCCGCTCATGACTCCATCCCATGCCCCACCCCATCTCCGTCTCTTCACTTCGGCACCCAGGGCAGTCGCCCCACTCGTCCCTCCCTTGCTGCAGTACTGAGACACAACATTCCCAACGCTGAAGATTACTGAAAGACATACAGACTCAAATGCAATATTTTCATATGGCCCACTTATGGGATGTAAATATGGCTTCTTTCACCTGAAGTGGAATCCTATGGATGGTTCAGAAAAAATATCATTCTGTGTCAAAACCTATAGAATTACAGAGTAATTTCTATAGAACCCAGTTGGTTTAATCTCTTTAATACACCAGCCGGGGTGAAGGAAGAGGGTTTGTGTAGCAAGTGTAAAGAAAATGAAGCCAATGATAGGAGGGCAGGCTTATGAGTCATTCTAACACAGCTGGAAAACACAGTCTGGGGACACTG
>NW_005841905.1:1244810-1250918 GCF_000455745.1 Alligator sinensis
AATCTGACCTCTGTGCCAAGAACCTGCTGTCTCTGGTGTTTTGGTGTTTTTCAGATTCCTCCCCCACCAACTTTGTACTGATGCAGCTCCCAGCAAGGAGAAAAGAGGAAAAGGGGTTCTGCCTAGGAGACTAGAGAAGGCTGAGGGGGGACCTGGTGACCGTCTATAAACTCACTAGGGGGGACCAGAAGGGTTTGGGGGAGACCTTGTTTCCCCTAGCGCCCCCCGGGATAACAAGGAATAACGGTCACAAGTTGTTGGAGAGTAGGTTTAGATTAGACATCCGTAGGAACTACTTCACAGTTAGGGCGGCTAGGATCTGGAACCGACTTCCAAGGGAAGTGGTGCTGACTCCTACCCTGGGGGTCTTTCAGAAGCGGCTCGATGCCTACCTGGCTGGGGTCATTTGAGCCCAGTTTTCTTCCTGCCCAGGCAGGGGGTCAGACTTGAAGATCTACAAGGTCCCTTCCGACCCGACTTCTATGATTCTATGATTCTATGATAAGCACCTACTATGTCAATTAGAAGGGGAGGACATTACTGTGAACAGTGGACATGATATTCCTTGACTTTAGCCAGGCTTTTGACACTGTTTCTCATGACACTCTTATTAACAAGCTAAGGAAATACAGACTAGACAAAAGTACTGCAAAGTGGATACATACTGATTGGATGGTCGTACTCAGTGAATAGTCATCAATGGCTCTATGACTAGTTGGAAGGAGGTATCAAGTGAGATTCCCCAGGGGTCTGTCCTGTGTCCCCTGCAGTATTGAAGAGAAGGACTTGGGATTTATAGTAGACCATAAGCTGAATATGAGCCAACAGTGTGCTCTTGTTGAAAAAAAAAGCTAACAGCATATTGGGTTATCTACGCATGTGTTTTAATACGCATTAGCCTATTTTAATGTGCATTAAAGCATCCCTAAAAAAAGTGCTATTTAGTTAATGTGCATTAAAATAGGCAAATGTACATTAAGCATCACTTAAAATCATGCTCTTTAGTTAATGAGCATTAAGACAGGCTAATGTGCATTTTTGTAGTACCTCACTGGGTTGTATTAACAGGAGTGTCACGTGCAAATCAAGGGAAGTGACTCTTCTGCTCTATTCAGCACTAACGAGGCCTCACCTGGGGCACTATGTCCAGTTTTGGACTCTAAACTTCAAGAAGGATGTGGACAGTTTGGAAAGAGTCCAGTGGAGAGCAACGAAAATAATTAAGGGCCTTAGAGGCAAGACTTGTGAGGAAAGACTGAAAGAAATATGGTTATGTAGCTTGGAGAAGAGAAGACTGAGGTGGGATACAATAACAGTCTTCAGATACCTGAAAGGTGATTACAGAAAGGATGGAGATGGGCTTTTCCATGTGTCACACTAAATCTTCTGGACTTCAAGGTTTAGAAATTAATTTATTCATACTGAAATATTCTGGATATTTTACTGAATTCTTAGTTATTTATTATTTGTCTGGAAAGAGTCATTCTGAAGAAGTTCCATAGTCAGAACATAAATCCTTGGATGAAAATATTCTGAATATTGGATTCAGTGTATACTAGAAATGGTCCTGAGACTAGAACTCAGAAAACAGAAACCATCCTCAAATACCAATAGGAAAATAAAAGATGAAAAGAGGACCCAATGAAGTATTCTGGAAATGAGATCAGGGACGGAAACTGAATGAAGAAGGAAACATATTGATTCTTGTGGGGGGAAAAAAATCTTCTCTTCCTCAGCTTTAGAGCCAATAAAGTCAGGATGTCTTCCTAAGATCTAAGATCTAGTTCAATTACTGAGCTAAACCTGAGGAAGTTCAGGAACCTCAGGTGAGAACTTATACCAGTACAAGTAGTCAGAGAAACATGTTTATATCACATTTCAATTCTGAGCTCCATTTAGTTTATCACAGCAGATAAATAATTTTATATCAGCAACAGAGCAGATATCTCAGACTTGGAAGCCAGGTGCAAGCTGCCCTTAGATCCCAGTTTAAAATCTCCAATACATTTTTATAAGGCCTCTGACACAAGGAAGAAACATGAACAAATTCCCATTAGTCAGATAAGTAACTCCTTATTTAACTGTGACATCGTAACATCAATAATTAAATTTGCAGTATGTTCTTAAGAGCTAGAGTCTTGCATTTATTTAAAAGATTTTTTAATGGTTTTATTTTTCTTTGAGATACAGTGCTGGGTTTTTGGCACTTGATATGAGTATCCAGAGCTTCTCTTTTTTTTATTTTCTGTCCTAAATTATTGTAAACAAAGAGGTTATTCAGCTTAAATGGATCTAATATCTGCTGACAAATATTAATGCCTTTGCTCCCAATTTCTCTAATCATTGTGCATTGGTAGTCACTGCTCAGCCTGCCACCCTGATTCCTTCTGTTTGTAGAGAAAGCAGGGTGGTATCTCTCAAAACTCTTGTGCCTGCATCACCCAAGGCTTTGTCAAGGGATCCTGGGACCAAGGTATGTATGCATCTGAAGCCCCTACATTCATCAGGGAGGACTTATTTCAATATGTTGTTGAAACTATTTGATGTCAGGTTATTTGTCTCAGGAGGACATGTGTTTCTTGTAGTTTGTTATGCCATCTGTTAAAAAATTCAGCCACTTGTCTCTCTGCTATGAGACCACAGATGGGGAATTTTTCCCCTTGTGTTTACTACTGTCAATATATGCCAAAGCCTATTGTTTGGTGCCAGGTTGAATCACCAACAAAGAGAGCACCCTGGACAAATGGTGCTATATGGGTGCTCCTGAATGTACTTTCTCCCTCTATATAGGCTAGGCTAAAGAACAAAGCCAGTCTAGCAATGACCAGTTCAGTTGTGTTTAAATGAATCCATGCGACCCATGAAGCTTCTCTTCCTACAAGTACTGACTTGCAATTTCAGTAACCACTCCATATATACAACATCTAGAGACACTTGGAGCAGTAATAAACTAGTGAAATGGCAGAAGTCAGGGGCATAAACAGAACTGGAAAAGGAGGTGGTATAATGTAAAAGGTTAGGGGGTTGGGTACCAGATGTTTGAAGGAAGTGAGAAGAGGCTGTGAAATCTCTCTTCTCTAGGCTACTAGTTCAACTTTCTCCCAGGTTAGCTGTCTGGTGACCGATGTCCAAGGACAAGAGCAATTGACAGGTACAGAAAAAAAAAATTTCTATCTATTCCATTGCTATGCAGAGATTCTGTTGTTTTCAATAGACTCTAAACTACACTTGATTAAAAATTAAGATTCTAGTTCTTCTGAATGCAAAGAAACCAGGCACTGCTGAGTGATGGCATCTGCAGAGGGATAAAGCACTACAGCACCAGGAGAGATGTTAAAACCTTTCAATCATGTTAAAAGGCTGTTCATTTTAAGTTTCAGTAATGTTGCCTTTGCATGGCTAATTATCACACAAGAACCTTTCATTACATTGTATTTTAGAGAGGTTTAACCAGCAGAGAAAAGCATTTTTTTAAAAGTAAAACAGGCCCACTCCTCTGCTCCTTGGAGCATCCTACCAGCTGAAGTCCTCCATGGAATTGCCCAGGAAGAGTGGCCCATTAAGACAATTGCAGCTGCTGCACTAAGGGGAAACTCAGTACCTACTACCAGCAGCACAAGAAGGCAGCAAAACTGCTCAGAAAATTGGCAACCCCCCTCCAAAACAAGTATTTCCCCTAAATATTAACAAAATTCCCCATTCCCCAGTTCTATTTCCAAAAACTTTTTAGGGCTTGGCACCTCTGGAGGTCAAGCTGGTTTTCTAGGAGGGTTTAAATATGGATGAAGGTGCCCAACCTTATGCAACCACATTTTGAAAACAGTGGCACAAGCATTTTTATCTGACATAGAAAACATAGAACTCGAGAAAACTCAGCCCTCCAAACCAACCACTGACCTTCACAGAACATGTCTTGGTTTCACTTGCCTTCCACACTGCTATAGGACATAGTAAGCACCAGCAAAGCCAAATGAAACACAGCCATTTCAAGGCCTCTACCTAAAGAAAGACACAAACCATTTTTTCTCAGTATTTGTATAGAGAGCTCTCTCTTGTGCCCAATCCAAAGAAGCTCTGAGCAGGAGGTATTGAAGGTGATTTGCACCAATGACACAATTAGTAACTGAGGTACCGACAAGCCAAGGAGGGCAGATATGTGATATGAGTAGGGTTCTGTATTGGCATCGAGGTCCTCCAAGCATGCCACATTGCAGGATTGGAGCCTGTCTCACCACCTGATACAAGTCACCTGCTTTTGGGTATAACATTGTAACTTATAAAAATGTTCACAAAGGTGTATGTAAGACACCACATTAAATATTTTAAAAGGTGCATCTTTAACAGTATATGTGTGTTGCTAAGTCTCTATGACAGGGGTTGGCAATGTTTTTGGGCCAAATGCCAAAAACACCTGCAATCTCAATTTATAGGATGTTGGCATGCCAGGGGCAGATGGAGGGGCAGCCATGAGGGGCCCAATCCTTGTTGTGGCAGCACAGCCCCAGCCTCTTTCCTGAGGTGCGAGTGCCAAGCAAAATGCCTTCATGTGCCATGCTCTAGCACATGTGCCAGGGGTTGCTTTGCCCTGCTCTATGACATTCAAACCTCCAGATTTAATGCAACTTGCAGCACCTTCAAAATTGCTATCTGCATCTATGACCCAAGCAGGTAGGTGGTGCACACACCAGTTTACATTAAATACCCACGCACTGCACTTGCTAGCAATGGAGAACAGTAGCTAATGAAACTCCCGTGGCACACAATTGGCTGACCAGGGTTGTTTCAGCCATGGGTGCCCTAAACTGGGTTTCACAAGAATTTGCTACTTGCTCCACTGTAATAAAAGCTGCAGCGTAGATGTTCTTAAAAGCCTTTTATGTGGACTGTGAACAATGTCTGTGGGGGCTTCCTCTGGCATGTCTGCCTTTGTAGGAGGAAGGCCCCACGGTGCATGTGTGACATACATAGACTCTAAGGAATGGGGCCCCAGAAAATAACACATTACTCAGAAAAACTAAAAAAAAAAATCTATCTAAACAGTTTTTTTCATTCACCTCAAAGGTTTTATTGTGCCTTTCATGTAAAGCCCTGCATGGGGAGCAACAGACAGCCACACCACTTCAGAGGGAGCTTCATGGTTAGGGAACATCTCCCTGAACTCAAGGGAAGGACAGAAACCACCCTCTTCCACACATTATTAGCTTTATGGGGAGAGTGTAAGGCATATCTCTTGACCCATTTCACTCCAGACTGGCTAGTGCTGACAGCAATATACTCTTGGGGCAATTTCTGTGCACTCTTGGCTCATTTTTGAAGGGCAAAAGGGAGACAGAAAGGAGAGGTTGCTAATAATTATTTTTAGATTAAAATTCAAGGGACAAGAGTAGATTACCTGGGCCCACAAACAAGGCTGCTTTAAGAAACACCAACAGTATTTAAAACAATGCTAATCAATAGGGGTAACCAGAAGAAGCATTTCCTACCCGTTTAGTACCATTCAGAAGTGTGGTCAAAGACAGCACTCATGTCATGAGTATGAGGGAAGTCACTGGAGGCAGCTATTTGCATATAATGTTACACCTGTATTCTTAGTGAAAAAGGGTTTTTTTGTGAGGCAGATTCTGTGACGGAAGCTCTTACAAACAACTTGAGAGTTTTTTCTTTGTCTTCTCTTTAAGAAAAATCAGTTCTTGGATGTGTGGGCTGAGATCTCTAGAGTGTTTGGGCTGTATGCTGTGGTGCATGAAGTAGAAATAAAACAAGGTACACTAAGAAAATACCCCGATTCTCTGTCACTGATTTTTCCTTCAATGGGAAACTGACCTGCAAGGCCCTGAAATCTGCTACTGCTTGGCAACAGGGCAGTCTAATTATAACTAGAGGTGCACAGATACATCGATCCAATATTGGATCGGCACTGATATAAAGAAAATTGTATTGGAAATCAACCTGATGTGACCAATAATTTGGCTGATAATGCCGGTGCGTGCATGCAGCCACAGCGTAGGACGCAGGCAGCAAGGAGCACAGCCCGGCAGCTTGGAGAGCTGCATGCAGCTGGTAAGTCTGTTGCGGTGGAAGGGGAGGGGAAAGGGAAGGGTGGGGGGG
>NW_005841905.1:1250932-1257489 GCF_000455745.1 Alligator sinensis
AAGGGCCCTGCAGTGAGGGAGGGAGTGGGGCTGGGGCAGGGGCTGAGGCAGGCACTGAACAGCTGGGACGGGGCAGGGCACAGGACAGAGCCACAGCTTGTCCAGGGAGTGCAGGAAGGGGAGGTGGCTCCTGCCACTGCACACACCCCAAGAGGGCATGGGGTGGGGGACGTGGGCCCCTGGATCTGTGCAGGATGAGAGAGGAAGCAGGGCAGGCTGCAGGTGCAGGCTGGGGCCGGGGCTGCACTGGGCTCTTCTCAGCACATGGGGTGGGGGGGTTGAGGGTGTACGGCGAATTTTGGGGTGAGACCCCCCGTAACCTCCCTCGCAGCACTGCCGCTGCATGCTCCGTGCACAGCCTGGTCCAGCCGCCTGCCAGGAAGAGCCTGGAGCCACCCTGGTCCCAGTCTGCAGCTGCAGCCTGCCCCACCCATGCCTCTCACAGATCCAGTAGCTCACGCCTCATCTCCCCCCCGCCCATCCTCTCAGGGTACTCACAGTGCGGGGAGCCACCCCTGCCTCCCTGTGCCCCCTGGATGAGCTGCGGCTCCGTTCCACACCCCGCCCTGCCCCGGCTGGGCAGTGCCTGCCCCAGCCCCTGCCCCACTCCCTCCCTCACCGCAGGGGCCTTGATCTGCCCCCCCCAGCCTCTTCCCTCTCCCCTCCCCTTTCACCACACCAGACTTACCAGCTGCATGCAGCTCTTCATGCTGCAGGTTGCGTATCGGAAATCGAATTGGTATCAGCCAACATGCCTCCTTAAAAATTGGCTGTCAGCATTGGCCCTGAAAATCTATATTGGTGCAACCCTAATTATAACCCATGAAAAAGAGTAAGGAAGAAAATATCATTTGATTTGTGGAAAAATTCAGCATTAAACTGCATGTTGCCATGGTCATAGTGCTCAGCTTCCTGCACTGGTCTTTTCCCTGGCAACAGAAGATCACTACAGTAACTGCTAGGAAAGCAGGAATTAATATTAATTTAAATAATATTTGGGCTGTCATGTCCCTACCAAGTCAGAGAGTCCACCGTGAACAGAGTTGCAAAACTGCTCTGTTCCCATTGGAGGGATATTTGCTTTAGGCAACAACACAATAAACAAAACATTTTCCAATCCAGCCTCTCAGGGCAGCCCAGTAATGGAGGTCTAGAGATAATTGCACCATTTTAACTCCTTTGGACTGACCTCTTGCTGGCAAGCCTCAGACCTGTATTTTCCTGATGAGCTATCACTGGCCTCCTGTCAGCAATACAGTAGGCTGCTATTCAGCTCTTGGTTTGACCAGACATAACTCCCAGTCCTGTTGCTCCTGTATTACTGCCTCTGGTTCCTTCCACACCCTAATCCCCTCTAACCTCATGTTGCACTGTCCTTTCCTTCACTGTGAAGGTTGCAGAGGTCTCTGGTGAGGGGATGTTGAATGAAGGGGGAGCAGAGTACCTAACAACAAATGAGCAGCTGTTTTAAAGCAGATGTTTTAATTCAACAGCCTGTGACATCATGGCTACCTTGAGACCCTGGCTTGATTTTAAAACCACCTTCTCTCAGTAGGAAACCCAGGGGAAGGAGGAAGCTGTATTGCTGCTGCTCTTTTTCCAGGCTGAGTCCTGTTTGTCACAGCTGCTCTCATGAGTGCAATAGGGCTAGGGACAGAAGTTACGCACAAACCAGTTTAAGTGATTTGAAGCTGGTTTAAACGTGTAACAGAACAGAACTCAGTGCACCTAAACTGCTTTTAAAATGGCCAAAACCAGTTGAAGATAAGCCTGGTTGGATGTAGTATCAGACTTAACTGATTTAGGTTGAGCCAGTTTATGGAACTTCTGTCCCAGATCCCTTCTGGGTTCGAATTAACTCACAGTCCCCCAGCATCCCAGGATGCTTTGCAGCCCTGGAGCTATTCTGTCTGTTCCAGTGGAGCAGGGACTGCCTCGCCTCTCTGGTCCTTAGCTTGTCCATGAGCCTGTCATCAGCCCATAGGGACAGCCCAGCATGGGGGGCCCCTGTCTTGGGGGCTTCTCCCCACCCCAGCCTAGGGTCCCCCATCCTGGGGCAGCCCCAGGGAGCTGAGGGGAATTCTTCCCCTCCCCAACCCCAGAGCTGCTTGCCTCAGCCCCTGCGAGTCTCAGGCAGCCTCAGGGAATGGAGGGAAGCTCTCCTGCTCCTCCGCAGCTGGTTTTGCCTCAGTTGCTGCAAGCCTGTGGCAAAACTAGTGCAGGAGAATGGGAGAGTTTCCCTCTGCTCCCCAATCCCTGAGACTCGCAGGGGCTGCGGCAAGCAGCTCTGGGGTTGGGGAAGGGAAGAGTTCCCCTTGGCTCCTGGGGGCTGCTCTGGGCTGGGGGAACCTGGGCTGGGGTGGGAGAAGCCCCCCAAGGTGAGGGCTCCCCAGGGCCCCCATGCTGGGCTGTGTGGGCAGGCACCCGGCCAGGAGGATTTCTTCTCCCTCCCTCCTGTGGCTGCAGCAGAAGCAATCAGGAGCTAGGAGGGAGGAAGGGGAAAACTTCCCTCTGCTCCCCAGGGCTGCCTGGGCTGGGAGAATACTTCTGAGGGGGAGGCTCCCCCAAGGTGGGTCAGCGTCCAGACAGGGTGCCCCTTAATCCCCTGTGGGGGGACAGCAGGAGTTTGGGGACACTTGGCTGGGCTGGCAATGGCCAGCAGACTGAGAGATGTGCTCTAGAGCCCCCTGCCAACTGGCCTGGGTCAGTGCAGACCCCCCTGCCTTTCCCAATTGAAAGTTGGTTATCAGTTCAACCTACGCAGCTTAGAGAAACTACCTAGGTTGAATCGATTTGGTCTCAGGCTTTTTGACTGTCTGTACTTAGCCTAGGTTTGCAATTTGGAGGCCTTGCAGAGAGGGCTGCTAGTCCAGTGTATTGATGAAAGCTTAAATGTGTTAGATTCTGATTGTCTACACAGGAAAGTTATACTGATATACTTTAAGGTGTGACTTTTAGAAAGATCACTCCCCATGTCGATCCTCTTATTCCAGTATGAGAATCCTTCTTTTGTATTTAATCTATGTCTCTCTGGAAGGAGTTGAAGCTAACTGAATGAACTCCTTAGGCTGCACCCAGACGAGCATAGCTGTGTGGTATGTACCACCACAGAGATGTCTGCGGCGCTGCATACCATACATTCAGGTGTTCTCCATGCTGCAAGGCAGCAGCGCAGAGGAGTTTTTTGACCCCAGGAGATTCCTGGGTCAAAAAAACCTGCACAAAAAAAAGGGGTGTGGTATATGCAGGGACAGACTGTGCTGCCCAAAACCAGAGGCTGGCCAGCTGGAGACACACTGCAGGCAGAAGGCAGGGCAGGGTAGTACCTTAGAGACTAACTGGCTCTGAGGGGCAGAAACTTTCATAGGCAACAACCTACTTTGTCAGATGCTAAGTTCAGGTAGGGAAGGGGGAAAAAGCATGCATCAAAATGTCGGGATTGGGTACTTTGTTCTTCATGATGAGTTAAAAGAACAGCCTTGCATCAAAAGCTCAAACTTAACGTTTTCCTCCCCATCCTGAAAACAAAATAATAAACCTGCATTCCCTTCACCATGATAATGCAAGGACAATGCTACTGAGTGTAAAATTTCACCAGCTGTTTAATTTATGAGTTTAGGTTAGATATTAGGAAAAATTCTCTCATGAGGAGGGTAGTAAAGCACTGGTACAGGTTACCTAGAGAAGTTGTGGAATCTAAGACCCAGCTAGACAGAGCTTTGGCTGGGATGATCTAGTTGGGGCTGGTCCTGCTTTGAGCAGGGGGTTAGACTAGTTGACCTCCTGAGGTCCCTTCCAGCCCTAATTTTCTATGATTCTATATTTTAGGCACTGCTGCTGTGGGTTTTCTCATTTTCTGAGGCTGGTCAAAAAGAGGTATTTTTAATAAAGAAGTTCTTCAAATTTTAAGGAAAATATTTAAAATATTCTATTTTTTTGCAGGGACAAGGAAAATATGTTGTTTTTCACTTTGATTTGTTTCTTTTTCTCTTTACATTTCTTACCTTTCTGTTTTGTCACTGAAAAAGAACACGAGGAAGAGAAGAAAAAAGGGTAGTAAGGAACTACCCAGATAGAGAAAAAAAAGTTTATAATTTCAGTCATAACAAAGAATACATTTGGGGGGAAATGACCATTTTTCACAAAAATTGATTTTAAAAGGCCATTTTTTGCCCCCAAAACTCTAACTGAAAATGTACATCCTGCTGTATTTACTAAGCTAATGACCAGCAATGGGGCCACTTCTGTACAGCAGCCCTTATGAATTCTCCATAGGTGAGTTGGAGTGAGTCAACTCCCATCCTTAAACAGCACTGGATACAGCATTGCAGTGTATAACTGAGGTGGTAAAAAAGATGCACATAACTGAAGTGTAAAGCAGGAGACTAATGAAGATGTATAGCAAGCGGTAATGCTACATAGCCTCTTGATAACTGAGGCCCTGATCCTGCAAACTAAACTAAGTGGTGAAGTTAATCATATGCATAAGGGTCTTCAACATCAGGATTTTTTTTTCTTCCACAAATAAGCTAAGTTAAAAAGGGCTCTGTTCAAATGACAAAGACATTACCAACATCAGTTCCTGATTAGAACCAGTTTATTCATTCATAGTGTACAGTACGGAGTAACATGCCTAGCATGGCCAGTGATGCATGAACCTGAAGGGGGAAAAAGTCCCTTTACATTCTCTTCACAGCCAAGTTTCAAAACAACTCAGGCTGCTGCCTCAGCAGCCAAATGGGCAATTTTCCAAACCCAAAAGTCAGCAACAAACCAAAGTGTTAATGGAGATTTTTTCCTCCTCTTCATAACAGTCTAACTAGGGTTGCAACACCCTTTGGCATCCCAAACGCACAGATTTCTTTCCCTTTCTCTCAACATCTAGAACTGATGAACAAAACAATGATATTTACATCTGCTCAGATCAGAAATAAGAGGTCTAAACAAGAGTTGATCCATTTCAGTAGGATGTTTAGTTAACTTTAACAGTAGGCATGTTTTGGCAGAGTTGATGCCAAAGGCACTAAAGCTGAAGAGATTCTTGTGAAGGAAGAAGACAAAAATGCCATGCTGTGATAAGGGGTGTAGGTTGTAGCCATGTTGGTCTAAGGACATAGGCAGACAAGGTTCCTTGGGTGAATCTGATATCTTTTATTAGACCAACCCAAATAGTTGGAAAATAGTTATTAAGCAAGCTTTTGGGTTCAAAAACCCTTCGTCAGGCTAAGGAAGTTTCAGCAGTCGGTGTGTGTTCTTCCTGGAGGGAAGGAAAAGTAAAGAAGCCAGCGGCTGGGCTGGTATGCATACAAGACAGGTAGTCAGTGAAGATGTAGACTGAGGAGTCAATGGGTGAGAGAGAGGCTGGGGGGGTGGGGGGGGAGGGAAGAGAGAGAAGGGGGATGAAAGTGGAGAGATACCTGGGGAGTCAGATGTCAGGCAGGTTATAATGTGTCATAAATCCAATGTCGATATTTAGTCCAGACAAGATTCCTTGGGTGAATCTGATATCTTTTATTAGACCAACCCAAATATATTTAGTTCATGATTTTTAGTATCCAGGTGGTTGATGAAGTGGAGTTCATAGGCTCCTCTCTGGGAAGTGTTTTGTAAGTTTCCTTTGAGGATCAGGACTGTGATAAGGGGGTTTTGGTTGTAGCTGTGTTGATCTAAGGACATAGGCAGGCAAGATGTGATATCTTTTATTAGACCAACTGAGTAGTTGGAAAAAAGTGTTTTGCAAGCTTTCAGGCACAAGCACCCTTCTTTGGGCATAGCGAATGTCTGCTGTTCTGATATCTCCAAGGAATGAAAGAAGCTAAAAGTGTGACAGGATGTCAGTGAGAATGTAAATAGGTGGAAATTAAGGTAGCAAACAAAGGATAGGGAAAGGAGGGGGAAATAATGCCAAAGGTAAGGAAGGGAGACTCTACTGTAGGTGACGTCTCCAAGGTAGAAAAGAGGTAGTCAAAGAGGCAGTCTGTGAAAAAATAAATAGATGGAAATTAGGAAGACAAAGGGTAGAAAAGGAGGGGAAGGGTAGGGGGAAGAAAAGTGTAAATAGTAAGGTCAGGCAGATACCTGGTGAATCAGATGTTAGGCAGGTTTAACGTATCATAAATCCAATGGCTATATTGAGTCCATGATTTTTTGTATCCAGTAGATTTATGAAGTATATTTATTGAATACTGTAACACCAGCATTTCCTTTTTGGATACCATGATCAATATCTAAAATGGTAAAAGCAAACCACCGTATACAAGAAATCCATGGACCAACATGCATAGCTACACAGAACCAGCAATCACCCTAAATACACAAGCAAGCTGTAATTTACAGCCAAGTTCTCCGATACCACCAAATTTGCAACCTGAAGAATAGCCATGGTCACCACCTCATACCCATACTAGAAAGAGACCCTATTCTTAAAAAGATCTTCCCAGAGCCACCCATCCTAGCCTTCAAACAAGCACCGAACCTCGCCAACCTCATCACCAGAAGCAAACTTCCTCAAGCCCAGAACACACCAAAAGGATCCAGACCATGCCAGGACAAGAAAT
>NW_005841905.1:1257627-1282994 GCF_000455745.1 Alligator sinensis
TCTCCAATCTCTCAGTCCTGATCCTCAAGGGAAACTTACACAACACTTCCCAGAGACGAGCCTAGGAGCTCCATTTCATCAACCTCCTGGATACTAGAGATCATGGACTAAACATAGACATTGGATACATTATAATCGGCCTGGCAACTGACTCCCCAGCCCAGCCCCTGGCTTCTTTACTTTTCATCCCATCCAGGAAGAGCACACACTAACTGCTGAAACTTCCTTAGCCTGAAGAAGGGTTTTTGAACTCGAAAGCTTGCTTAATAACTATTCTCCAACTATTTGGGTTGGTCTAATAAAAGATATCAAATTCACCCAAGGAACCTTGTCTGCCTAATTTCCAGCTATTTACTTTTTCACAGACTGCCTCTTTTCTACCTTGGAGAACTCAACAACACTAGAGTCTCCCTTACTTACTTTGGCATTATTTCCCCCTCCTCCCCCACCTCCCTTCCCTATCCTTTGTTTTCCTAATTTCCATCCATTTACATTCTCATGACATCCTGTCACACTTTTAGCCTCCTCCTGGGAGATCTCAGAACAGCGGAGATTCCCTATGCTTGAAGAAGGATGCTTATGCCTGAAAGCTTGCAAAGAACTTTTTTCCAACTACTCAGTTGGTCTAATAAAAGATATCACATCTACCAAAAGAAGTTTGCCTGCCTGTGCTGTGACTGATAATGCATCTTTTCCTATATATATCAAGGGTGTCAAAGATATGAACAATGGGCTAGATCCAGCCTGAGGTATCCTACTATCTGGCCTTCAGTGTTGCCTGTGGGT
Source organism: Alligator sinensis (assembly GCF_000455745.1). Taxonomy (NCBI): domain Eukaryota; kingdom Metazoa; phylum Chordata; order Crocodylia; family Alligatoridae; genus Alligator; species Alligator sinensis. The sequence goes on from NW_005841905.1 coordinate 1,258,414, forward strand.
CTCAGACTGGCCCCATGGGCTGCATTCAGTATGTAGAGCCAGTCTGGTGTATACTGCACACAGCATGTGAGACTGAACCCAGTGCGCATGCTGTATGCAGCACACACGGCTAGTCTAGGGCATGCACTGCATACAGCACCCATGTGCATGCTGGACCCTGACCCTGCATGCTGGATCTGGGCCCACACTGGATCGGACCCACAGACAAGCTTGGCAGTTGACACGCTGGATCCAGTGTGCAGGCTGGTCTGGTGCAGGTATTGTATGCCGTGCATACCTGCATGGAAGCATGGAAGCTGGGGCTTGGGCTGGCACATGCTGTATCTGGTATGTGAGGCGGGAGCTGAGGTGTACACTTCATGCAGCATGCAGGGCCACTTCAGGACATATGCCACTCCAGAACAGGGCCACTCCAGGACACATTGGGCCAGTCTTTGGGCCTGAACCTGCCCATGGACTGGCCCTGTAAAACTTGGTTGGCCCACAGGGCCAAATGCATTTGAGACCCTGATATATATGTCTAAGTCTCTGGTGATAATAGTTTATTGATAATAATTGTGCACACAATGCAATTTGTAGGTGTATTCTGAGCCTCAGACACACACATTTTATTTCAAGGGCATCAAACTCATCTGGCCCCATGGAGCTGGGGTCAGCATGTGCTACATGTGGTGCATGGGGCAGGCCCAAGACCCAAAGGCAGCACCATGGGCCAGACGATAGGGCTCCACAGGCCAGATTCAGTCCATGGGCCATATCTTTGACACCCTCATTTATATCAACTTGGTGCAAATTAAATGCAAATCTTCACAAGTTCAAAGAACAGCTCATGCTCCTAATTTGTACACCTCAAAGATCAGGCAAAAATTACTTTATCAGTAAGATGCATGATGTCTTGTTCAATGACAAAGAAAAATGCTCAAAAGATGAAAAGGCAGATGAGATTTCAGAGCTCCCTCATATGAACAGGTGGCAGTGATTATAATAGATTTTGATAAGTTTTCAGAAATCCAGGAGACTTCTGTCTTTTCAGAGCGCTGATCACCTGAATAATAATATTTTTTACATGTGCATCAATTGAATAATAATGTATTTGCACTTTTGTCAGAATTCTTCAAAGGATAGCAAAGTGCTTTACAAACAACAGCTTAAGGAGCCCCTAGAACCCTTGTGAGGTAGGTATGGGAATCAGAGATCACTCAAGTCAGGAGTGGCAACCTGCAACTTCTGTACATGTCATGTGACAGATGAGGGAGGGTGCAAAGAACAGAACAGCAGACAGTCCATGGAGCAGAAAGCAGAAGAGCAGATACAGCAGGGAGCCCCAGGCAGGAAGCAGAAAGCAGACTGGTCAGAGGAAGGAGACTGGAGTGGTAATGGGAGGGCATGGGCTTAACTTGCGGCACACCTGGCAGAAAGGTTGCCCCCCCTGCATTAGTGAAATGCAGCCACCTCTGGGATGGCACATTAGTGTGGTCTCACAGTATCAGTATACAGCAGCAGTGCTGGATAAAACTTGACTAAGAATGCTGCATGATGCTTCTTAAGGAAAAATGTCATTCCTCAGCCTGAAATGCAATCAGAGCACTAGGATTAACACCTTCACTTTTACACACAGCAGAGGAACACTGGAATGTCTATAATAGATCAGACCCAGGGATCCCTTAGGGCTGAAACTCTGACAGCAGCCAGTTCCAGATGCTTCAGAGAGAGATCCAACACATTTTCATTTGGACCACAATGCTGGTTCTTAAATTAAAATGTTTAAAACAAAACAATTATTATTTTTAAACAATGTTGTTTTAATTTGCTTGGAAAACTGCCTCACGCTCACTTTTTTTCCTACCCTGTCCCCCTTTTTGTTTCAACTACAAAATGAGGAGTTTGTTTGTTAAGGAAAGTGATTTTCTTCAACAAAATTATTAATTTTTTAATTTTCAAAAAATCAAATGATTTTGTGAAAGAAATGGACAAAGTTAAAAATATTAATTTATTTCTCTTTTTTACATTAATGTTTAAAAACTATTTCTATTTGCATTTGTTATTTTCTATTTTCTATTTTTTTTTTTGCTGGCTCTGTCTAGTCTGACTCTTTTTATACACAAACATTTTGCCTATTTTAGCAACCATCAGTATACACTATGAGATTTTCATTAATCTGTAAACAGGTCTTTCCTTGAGTGTTTTCAGTAAATTAAGAATCCAGCAATGTTTATGAGTAATTCAGTGAATTTATTTGAACACTCATGACCTTGTCTTTGTCAACAGTGAATTTTGAGGGAATATCCTGGGATTTTTTAATGGACACCTTTGGTCACTCAGGACTTCAAAATCGCATCTTGCTTATACAACATGTCCAACAGAACAGCGCCATCTAACATCACGTTAGAATGATGGCTCAGTATTGACCTAAAGGCAGTGATGATTACAAGAGTCAGTCTTTGAATTTAGATGAAGCTGGTCTCTAAAATGTGCACACACTAAGTTGCCAGTACAGAATAAGGGGCCTTTGAACTGGATATATGTATCCAGTGGTTGTGGTTGTGGATTGGAGACAGAACATAGAATCAAAGAGGAATAGGGGAGGAAGGGATGTCCAGACATCATTTCATTCAACCCTTGCCCAGGGCTTTCTCTGCTGCAAGTTAGTGAAGGCAGGCTGCTACATTTTGGGGAGGATGGACAGAGCAATAACAGACCGACTAACATAAAAATAGAAAAGAAGAACAGAAACATCATTCATTTTACTGTCTTAAATAACTAAAACAGAAAAGAGTGGAAAGGGGGACCCCTATTTAAGAGAATCACAACGTATATTTCACAAAGTTTAATTATTTTAAATTTTCATGCATATACATAAATGTATATCTGCACATAGGGGGGGTGAAAAAATAGGAAAAAAATGTAATATTGTTCCATTTCAAGAGAGAGACAATTTCCAAATGTAAAGTGCTTTTCAAAATCCAACTGCCTCTACTTTTCCAAGTAGCTGAAGAAACATTCCCTTTATGCTACTTTAACCTCCTCGACAAAAGAGCTGGCATGAAGAGAGAGGCGAGAAAAGAAGAGGAAGACTGCTGGAGTGCTTTGTGCTCAGGCTATTTTGGGTTGCATAGCAGCCCATGGATGACTGTGGGCAGCAGTCATAAGCTATAGCAACCCCTGGCATGATCTATTCTGTGCTGGAGGCTACGCCAGCCCTTAGACTAGCCGAAAATCCCACAAGTGCAAAGATGGCACGAAACCATTTTTGCTCCCTCCTCTTGTGCTGGGTCGCCTGCAAAGCACCACACAGAACTTAGCCCTGGAGCTCTGTTTGCCCTCTGTAGGACAAAAGTAACCACTTTCAAAACAAGTTTCCATGAGTCTACATCACACATGCATTTTCAAACTTGCATATAAGAGGGTCATGCACTCCAGAAACCATACTTAAAATCCGATGCTTAACATCAGCTCCACGAACCACAGCTTTTTGTAATAACTGCTGGAACAGGTTTTGATCAAAGACATCACTCCATGTGATGCCGCCTTCAACAAAGGCAGTTTTTACTAAACTCAGCTGTTTGAAATGTGTGATTTAATCCATGCCTTTTACAAAACAAATGTTATTGCTGATAAAATCAGGTGGATTACCACAGGGCTCTGACATATCCAGCAGGGCGAGAGGGAAGGAAATTAATCGAGCCGGCTACAGCACCAGAATTTAACCACGTTCCAGAAGTATATGTTTAACATTGCCTTACAGCTGGAGGAGGACTATTAAGCTATTGTATTTGGAAACTGCTGTAAGTGCTGACTAAGGATCTGCCCTTGGGGCAGTTTGCTTGGCATTTCCCATGTGAAAAACCTGAAGTAGCTACACTTTGCTGGGCTCCTACAAAATACAGCAATGCCAAAATTAGTGTAGAAGAGACACATTAAACAGGTAGCAACCGTTTATAACTGCAGGCAAAGTATATTTTGGTATAGCCCTGCATTACTGTACAGGAGTATTAGTTGCAGGGTTCTAGGTGACTGAATAAAAAGAGGCTTGCTTGAAATAGAAAGCAAAGTTAACTCGTTCCCTGTAAGTGGTAGGCAGCGTCACCTAACAGAGGGAAAAAACGCTAGCTGTGTAAGGGATTTTCCTGGGAACCTCTAATGCAGGAGGTGTTGGGTAACTGGTTAAGAGAAGGCTAAGAGATGGTCAGGAACTGCCCTGAAAGAACAATCTTTGTTCCACAGATGTTACTCGACCCCGTCTGCTTCATCAGCTGGAATTTTAAACCTTACCGAAATGTAACGTCTCAGAGTCAGAGCAGGCAGCCAAACCTGTGCATCATGGATGGCTGTGTGGACCCTTAGGCTGAACGGACTGAAAACCTAATGCTGACCAACAGGTTCCCTCCTCAGCTCAGGATCTTCTTTCTATTGGTATTTTCAGTCTGGCGCCTGTTAAAGAAATGACAGCCTGAAGTGTCACTGGCCTGTTTCTCTTGGCTCTTGCAGCACTGCCAGTCATCAAGTGAAAGAGCTTGTCAGCTGATTGTCAGAGGTAGTAACCAATGAGGCAGCAGCATCTGCAAAAACAGGAAGTCAGACGTCCAACAGAGAGCAGGGGAAGGCAGAGCCTCTGGTCCTGCCTGCCAGAGAGCTCCAAACAGGTAATAGGAGTGAGATTGGCTTCCCAGTTACCATGGTAAAATCAAATAATGCCATGAGATGACCTCGTTTCAGATGTTCTTGTTGTAGGATTTCTGGAACGCACAGTAAGACTTATTTGAATGCTTACTTTCTTACAGGGCTGTGGGTCCTGGTTATATGTGATGCAGAGATTTGCTCTTTACAGGATCATTCCCCTTCCCCCCCCGCACTATTTAGCCTGCATGAGAATCTAGACTTTAAATCACAAATGAAAATGGGGTTTCATTAATCACAATACTACCAGGCATCTCTGCAAGAGAGACTCTGGGCTGGGATTGTAGGAGCTGTGGGGAGTTCAAATCTGTCCCTAGCAGTACTGTGTGGGCAGCTTGCAGTGACGGCAGGATTTCTGGCTCAGGTACTATTTGCTCTGTCATTTTACGAGCATTAAATACAATCATGCGCATTGCATAATCCTTTGTCCTGAGATTGAGATGTATGTCACTTGAAAATGCAACCCAAATAAGTTATACTTGATGGGCCTGATTGTTGGAAGGGAAAGGGGGCATCTCCTAAAATATGTATGTACACCTGCTTTTGCTTCTGGTTCATTGGAGAACAACAGATTATATCTAGATTTGGGGCTTGGAATATTTTAAGGACACTGTTACCAATGAAGATGTTTGGAAGTTTGGGGACAAGAGCAGTTGCAATTAAAAGGCCTGCACATTCTATTATTAATATTTATATTGATACAGTGCCTGGGAGCTCTAGATATGGATTAAGGACTCATTGTGCTAAGTGCTGTGCAAACACAGAAAAAGAAAATTGTCTCTTTCTCAAAGAACTTACAACTTAAGATGAGACAACAGATGAATATGGACAGATGGATCCATCTTTTCTTTGTTTCCCTCATGCAAAGAGAAAATGAGACAGTTGTGGGTGTGGATGGGGGCTTATTTTATAGGGTACATACATGAAGGCATTGTGGCAGGGCACCTCTGGGTGCCTGCTTGCAGCAGGATACCTGTGGTTCCTGCCACTTAAAGGGCCTGAGTAGGCAGCAGTGCAGTCTGCACGTGACTGCTGGGACAATCAAGAGTCACATGGTTAGCAGGAGGCTACCTGATTGGAAGAGGGGCCTAGCTGCTTGTACATAAGAGCAGGCCCTGAGTAGTAATGACAGCAGTTGCTGCAAGCAGCCAGAGGCAGAACGTTGCCCAGTTGAAGCTGCTGCTCAGGAACACCCAGACAACAGGGTAGGAACTATGGGGATGGCAGGAGGTTCCTGGTCCTGGGGAATGACCTAAAACTACATCCTGCTGGGGTTGGATGGTGTGGTGGGGCTGCTTTCATCAGGGCAGCTTCCAGGAAATGCCATACCTGTGCCTCCCCAGTGAAGGGTGAGTATGGGGCACCAGAAAGCATCAGCCCCTGCTGCCTTGTGGGTTACCCTGTGGAGGGAAAAGTTTAGGAGAGTACACCACTGAGTGGGGCCTGAGGCAGGGTCCAGATAAGTCAACAGATGCCTGAGGCCCAAGAGGGATCCAGGCATGTCATACCCAGAAGGATCCAGGCATGTCAACAGACACCTGAACAGCCATAGGCTGAGTTGGGGTGGGGCAGCTAAGTCATCTGATGCCTGAGGCCCAGAGGCCCCAGTTAAAGGGGGAAAAGTAGCAGTGACTCAGTAGCCATGTAGAGTAGATCTGAAGGGATGCACATAAGCTGACAGAAGTATCAGCAGCTGGCAGCCATGTAGAGTAAGGTCTTAAGATGGCCGGAAGGACTGCACTCAAACTGATTGGAGTAGCTGGAGTGGAGGCCCCAGTAAGGGGGCATAAGTTAAGGCCCAGGTATGTCCAAGAATGCCTGAGGCCTAGTTGGGCCAGAGGCCAGAGTGGCCCAGTAAGGAGCCAGGAGAGTGATAGCTGAACTTGGATGCAATCTGTGAGGCATGAGACATGGTATAAGGGGAAGTTCGGAGCCGTGTAATACGCCCTTGGCATTGGACTTTAAAATGGGCAGCCTCCTGCCTTAAAAGAAACAACTTATTGTTTACATAAAGGCATGGCAGGCAAGGTAGGTGGGCAGATTGCCCGGACAACGAGTTTGGTCGGCATGGTGACCAGCCCCTATAGTTACCCTGTTACAGGCATACTACAGTAACAGAGTTTTCATGTAGAATACTTGTGATTGAATGGAGACCTCCTGTTGGTGATCTTTTTTAGCTCCTGGCCATCTATTCACTTGACTTTCATTGCCTTTCTTAAATATAATCCTGAGGCCCAGTTATATCTCTTCATTGAAACTGACTATTTTATATCCTGGTTTAATGCAATCTGCCATGCTCTTCTAAGCAACACGCCATACAGCAGTGAGCAACCAGGTCTGGGCTCTGCACTGCCACAGGCTCTGTATGAGGGAATCGGGGTGCTTGCATATGTGTAGTCATGGAAGAAAACAGCTATTTCCCACATTTGCATGTGAGTCAGTATGCCCAGGCATCCATGGAAGCCATTTATATTTTGCCACATCCAAAGGTGAATTTGTGCTGGAGAAGTCTAGGATATTCTCAGCCAGATCAATTTACTATGAGTTTTCTGTCACAGTCTACATTGCTTCCCAGGATAGTACATATTTCATTTTGGTTTGTGCAAATTCCTTTCTTCAAAATGTTTTAAAGCCAGAAGGGACTGTTATGATAATCTAGTTTGACTACTCATATAACTCAGGCCATAGGTTTTCAACACAACTTGCATCAAGCCCAGAATCTCTTGTTGTTTTGAGGGACAAAACCTCGACTCACAGACTGCCACTGATGAAGAATCCAACCCATCTCGATGTATTCATACATATGCCCACACCCCTTTTTGTGACAGAAGATCTGTAATTCTGCAAACTGGAATTATTTTGTGAATTGAGCCATGGTTTGGCATTCAGTCAAGAAGGTTTTTAGCTTGCATACAGAATTTGGAGGCAGTTTTGGACTATGCCAATACATTTTTCACAGCAAATGTCATTTGGGGCCCACAGCTGAATCCCATTCAGTTCATTTGAAAGATTCCCACTGATTAGGGTGCTCACTGATGCATCCTCAGGATACAGGGCCATCCCTTTGGTGAGGGGTGGGCCTCCTCAGTCAATCAGCGGTGAGGGGTAGGGCTATTGCCTCAGCCAATCAGCAGCAAGGTCACCAGGCCCCTTGGCCAATTGGCAGCAAGGGGCAGGGCCAGCACAAAAAGGCCACCTCCTTCCTTCCCTTCCTGGCTGGGGCTGTTCTTCCTAGCTGTGTATTGTCCAATCTCTAGGCACAGCCAATAGAATCACGAGAACAAATGACTGACATATGTTTCCACCGGTGAACTGAAAAACAGGACTTTTTGCAGTCCGTTCCCCATTTAGAAACAGATAGGGGACAATAACTTTAAAAACAAGATGGTCCAGTATAAAACAGAACCAATGGCCACTCTACCATTGATTCCAAGTGGGACTGTGCCCTAAATCTGCTAGCGTATTAAATGAATGGGTTGGCTCACTGCCTTTAGTAATACTCATGGGAACAACACTCTTCCTCTGGATGTACAGATGCATGAAAATTGCCTGCTAGCAAGAAAAGTGAGATGCAACCCCCCATGCCATTTAAATTGTTTGCTTTGTTTCTATATGGTGCATGCCCAAAACAATTTTGAAAGCTGCAAGAGAAACTGGAGAGTTTTTATTTATCTAATTTACTAGGCCAAAGTATTTATATGGTACCAATAATGATGGTATCTAGGAGCCAGACATGAGAGTCAAAGTCAATTTTTTACTCCAAGTTGAATAAAGAAAAAGAAGTCACATATATTTATAGAAACTAGGTGACAACTCAGAGGGTTAAGGTGGGCCTGGGTTCTGCTTTTCCCAGTAGTGCTCTGGACTGAATATAGAGCCAGATTTACATTCTGCTTTCTGTCTTTCTCTTCAGAGAAAACTCTCAGAAGAGTTGATTAGCAAGAACAAACTGAAGATTTTTCTGAATGGAGCTGAATAATTCAAGCAGGTTTTTGTGCGGGCCGCCTCCCGATCTCGTCCATGTCGCCCTGTGTGAGCCGGGAGCGATATGCGGACCCGTTTTTGCACACGCGGGCTGGCCAGAAGCCCGGGCACGCAGGGTCGAAGAAGACCGGTGGCGAACTAGAATTAGTTACGGACGCGTAATGGTTGATTAAAAGATTGTTTACTTACACCAAAGATGGTCATGGTGTAGGCTGGACAGTTTTCCAGGCTCAGCTCCACTTAAGTCCTCGCTAGAGGACTCCGACAATTGACCCCAGAGTGGTTGAAGCTCTGCGGGTTCGGCTCGGTAATTGGCACCAGAGTGGTTGAAGCTCCGTGGGTTCGGTAGTTTCAAAGGAAAGGGATACGTCTTAGGATTGCGCTCGGCGACGGGGAGAGGCTAGAGGCCGTTTGGCCCCCGGAGTGGTTGAAGCACCATGGGTTCAGTAAATAGGTCCCCTGGAGTTGTTAAGACTCCGTGGGTTCGGTAAGTCGGCCCTCTATTGCCCTCTTAAGGAGAAAAAGAAGCTGGGTTCGACGGGATTAGCAGCGCTTAGAAATCTTTACGCTCTTTCTCCCAAACTCCAATTGCTTTCTCTCTCTCTCTCTCCAACTTGGGTGGAAACCTCCCAAGCTCTTTATACGGCTAGCAAGCCAATCGCTAGCCGCCACATGTGCATAATTTAGGATCGGCCAATAATGTGGTGCGAATCTAAATACAAATGGCGGGAACTCCTTTGCACCGTGCATCACTATGATGCAAAAGAAATGCACCATGCAAAGAAGGCTACAAACTGGCGGGAAATACTGTTTTTGCACGCGGGTTCTCTATTGCAGCAGAAAACTCTACCGTGCAAAGGAGCTGCAATTTGGCGGGGACATAATTTAGCGGTGCCGAAGCACACAAAAACAAAAAACCACAACTTTGGGTTGTGACAGTTTTGTTCTAGTTTCTCAGAGGCTATTGGCACACAAGGTCAGGTGTATATCAGAGACTTGCCATCATGGCCATGGTGATTGGGAATACAATATTTGTTGCTGCTTTGTTTCTTGTGACATTCCTAAACCAGCCAAATCACAATGCAGCTGTTATGGCATAACAACGATTTTGTCTGGTTCACTCACCAAACTCATATAAGCTATGTCAGCATCAGCAGTTTTTAGTAGAGTAAGCTGCGTCCACATTAGGAGGGCTTTGCCAGTCTAAAATTGCGATGGTACACTGGGCCTAAGCGTAAGATGAATGTCTAATTTACTCATGTGCTCCATTCTGACTTTTCCTCAGTTCTCATAGGTATTACATGGGATATTTGCTCTCCTCCTACTCTCACTAGCACACAAAATTGATAGTTGGTGTGGTTTAATTGTTTTGGGGTTTTTTGGGTTTAAAAATGAGGAATGGCTCCCCAGGAAAGTGAGGTGAATACTGGTATATCTGGGCTGATATCCTTGATAATCCCCTGATATTGCATTCAAACTGATGCCATGATCAGGTCTGTGTGTGGATATACAATACTTTTCCTGACTGGCAGGTAGCAGGGGGACTTGTGTTTCATGTGTTTGCTAAGTTCCTGCTGCCACCCTCGCCTCATAATCGCTTTCTGAAGACAATTCCCCTGGTTGGGCTCAGATGTCTGAAATTTGTTTTTGAGTCCCTATTATGTATTGCCGGGTGAGAGCTGGCAATTATTTCTTCCTGCATGTGTACCTGTGTTTTATGAGCTTTAATAAACATGTGGTTGGGCTGCTGCTGTGCTTTGTAACTATTAGCCTTGTCTGGGGCTGGATAACGGAAAACCAACAGAGTATAAATTAAAACAGACATTTACAGCGAGGAAACGATATCATGAGGAAACTCAGGAAGAGAGCTGGTGGCTACGTATTTTTCCACATCAAACTTACAGTATTTGGGAGAAAATAGAAAAGGAAACATTTTAACCAAAATTGTCTTTAAGAATTTTCTCCTTGGTCCCTGACAAGAGTTGTAGTTATGTTGTCTAGTGGTCCCATGGACAGCATTGCAGTAGCAATGTGATACCTGTGGGACCTGTGGGACCTCCCGATACGCTAATAGGAGTAGGAAATATAAACTGCATTGCAGGCAGGATTGGGGAGAAAAGGCATTCCTCCACTGAGATTTGCAGGGGCAGACTTGATTTATTTATTTTGACTGATCACACAATTCCTCCAAATTCTTCTCCATTAAGCCAATTTCCTCCTGAGTCCAGAGCAGGGCAGGTAAATAAACATGGGGACTTACTGCACCTCATTTGGTCTACAGTAATTGTCCCTGTGCACACACTTGCCCCTGTCACTTTAGTGAGAGCTACACGGGACCACGTAGCTCAGAAACAGGGCTAAGTTACACCAGCTTAGCTTTCACTTACTGTGGGGAAGTCACAGGCATCTCCAGTACAACAACCATGAAGAACTGGAAGAGTATTCCTGAATCACTATGTTTCTGGTTTTCAGAAGAAAATGGAAAACTTTTTTTGGTTTTATTTAAGGAACTGCACACATTTTCTGTGTCCTTTCTTTTGGCTGAAACCCCAGTTTTCTTTTATGAGTAGTTTAGATGGAAAATTTTCATTTAGACCTACCAAGAACCCTACTTACAGGTAATAGCACAGCTGCAGGTAGAGTATGGTATCTTTGGTCAAGGCCACTGGCTTAAAAGGGTTTTGGCTGAGATAAATAAGCACAGATTCAGCACATCCCTGTAGCGATGTGGAAGGAGTCCTGGTGCTCCAGCTGCCAGCGTAAACTGCCATAGCAGAAACCTATCCCAAGTCAATGGTGTAGATTAGAAGACCATCATGAGTAAATCAAGCCTGCCTTCCCTCATGGTAGAGAGAGATAATTAGCTGTGTTTAGTCTGAAGTTAGGCAAGAGACAGGGCGGGATGACACCATATAGACTGACTCGTTCAGAGAGGCATGAACTTTTATAGGCTATGGCCTGCTTTGTCAGATACTTGGAAGAAGGCTGTAGCCTACAGAACCTCATAACTTTCTGAATGAGTTAGTCTAGAAGGTGCAATTCTCCCCAGCCTTTTTTCTCAGGATGATTTTTTTTAATGAACTACCCCATCAGGTGCCAGGAGATGTACCAGTAATGGTGCATCTGGCATGCATTTTGTTAGCATAGCTAGAGATGATTCATAGATTCACACAGAGTCGGAAGGGACCCAGTGGACCATCGTGTCCAACCCCCTGCCCCTGGCAGGAAAGAGGACTGAGGTCAGATGACTCCAGCCAGGTGATTGTCAAGCCTCCTCTTGAAGACCTCCAAGTTAGGTGATAGCACCACATCTCTTGGAAGCCCATTCCAGACTCTGGCCACCCTTACTGTAAAAAAATTCTTCCTAATGTCTAACCTAAATCTACTCTCCACTAGTTTGCACCCATTATTCCTAGGTCTTGTTTTTTGTATTTCATCTTTACAATTCTAGGCAGCTGCTGTCTACAGAGTAGCTGCCACATTGTGAGGCAGAGTAGATGGTACAGAGATGATCCTGTGCCTTCTCTTTCTTATGACTTTGGTCAGTCAAGTTACTTCCTTTCTTTGTGCCTCTATTTTCCCTCTGACCTTTTGCCCACCTTGACTTAGTCTGTTCCATAGTTAAGAGAAAAAAGGGAGTTATAAATCTCTGATCTCAAAATTGAATCAGTAAAAAAAATGGGGGGAACAATGCCAAAAACATAAAAAGCAGGAGGGGAAGTCTACTACTTCAGTTTAGACTCTGTTTTTGGTGCAGAGGTCATCTCTTAGTATTATTGGTTTGTAAAGTGCCTGGCACAGTGTATCCCTTGGGTCTATCTTGTTTAAGACAGAATAAAGCAGAATAAATGCTAGAATAAAGTTAAAAATGACTTATAATAGTGCAGACCCATAACTTTCTCAGGCTTTGTTGTTTCCTTTGAAACATAGTAATTCTGGAATCTTATAAAAATAAGCATCCTGCTTAAGCATCCCACTGACATCCAGTACCCCATACCACTCATGCCCTGATCCTGGGGTCAGATCCATGTGAGCAACCCCCATCTGTGCAGGGGGTCCAAACAGATAGAGCAAGGGTCCATTCTAGTAGATCCAATTGCCGGATCAGAGCTTTCAAGAGGGGACAAATGTGTGTAGCAAATCATGATGTCAGCACTCGGGAGGGTTTGGCTAACGTGGATTATGTTGCTGCTAAAACCTCTTGATAGAATTAAACCTCATAATCTGAGTTTGAAAGCGCAGATGTATCATTGTTAAAAATGACAACTGACTTAGTTGTTATGTTTAGCTTAATTCTAGGGATCATTAACAAACTCAGTACACTGAAGTAGTAGGCTTCCCCTCCTGCTTTTTATATTTTTTGGCATTCTTTCCATCTCCCCTCCATTTTTTTTATTGATCTCATTCTGAGATCAGAGATTTATAACCCCCCCTTTTTCTCTTAACTATGGAACAGATTAATTTCCCTGACTTAAACCTACAAGAAATGCTTGTTTTTTTCCCCTCCAATAGGTAAAGATTAATCTAGTTCTTTTATGTCAATGAACGTTTTAGTTGTCTCAATGCTATTAAGTAAGACTTTCAAGATATTTTACTATTTGAGGTTGAAAAGTATGCTTGTCTGGGCAAATTTTGCCTATGCTTTGTTCCTTTGTCTAACTAAATCAATAAACTGATGTGTGACCCAGGGATAATGATTGTGTTTCATATCAGCAAGATCTTCAAAGAAACATGTAAATTGTAGGCTACAAAACTGTTCTGAAATATTCACAGAAATATTCCACATCAGGAAATATATACAAACCATCATTGAATATGTATATATCTTGAACACAGAAAAATCGTTTGTTTCTGAAAGAACAAATTGCTGGGAATTTTAAAAGATGGGTGAGACTAGGACTCCTGCACAGATTCTGGGGAAGCGATTAACATTCCCACAACTGTATGGTGTAGGCAAGCTTATTAATTAAGACATATTGGTTTGCTAGGGTGCCTTCTCTTCTAAGCAGCAGATCTGTCAAATTATAGTAGATTATAAAGGAGTCTTCCATGAATAACAATTCCCATTTTTCTAAAGGAAGGCTCACTCAAGCTTTATAGTAATTCTTCACTTTATTCTGATACTTGGCTCATAAAGTGAGGCTGTAATATCTTTGTATTTTGATGGGGCTCAGTATTATGCTGATTAAAATCAATGGCAAACTTTCCAATGATTATTGTGTGAGCAGCGCTGGACCCAAAATGTATTTCCTTCAGAGCTAAAAGTCATTTATTGTGCCCTTTCAATGCATAACTACCTAATTTATTCAGTGGAACTTCAGGTCTGTGTGCGCTTGTCTACAGTCCCAAGTTCCAGAAGCAGGATATTTATATTTTAGTCCCAAATGTATGTAGTTCTTGGCTGTTTAATGGGAAAAATCATGTTCCAAACAATCTGGAAAGGCCCTAAAAGAAATTGGACCACTATGCTATTTGTACATGAAGCAGGCAAGCTGGAGAGAAGACATGCAAAGGGGTCTTTGTGCCCCCTGCACGTTAAGAGCAATGTTGTGTCTATGGCAGCAGACAGGAGATATTAGATGGTAGGTGGGTGGCAGCCATTTCTCAGCCCTCCCTCAGCTTGCTACCTTGCCTTCACTGTGGGGGAATCCTGGGGCTACAGTCTGACCCCACAATCTCACAGTATTTTTGTTATTATTAAAATAAATGGCTGAACCTTAACCAGAGGCTGCAGCTATGAATAACTATCCTACACAAACAGTGTAAGAAGGAATCATATGTGACTGGATACAGGGCACGTTAAAGGTGATAGGACAGGGGAAGTTTAGGTTTTCAATGTGACTGTAGTCCTTCAGGCACTCCTAGAGTTGTACAAAGGTGCAGATTTTTATTTTTCAAGTGTTCAGTAACTTAGCTGAAAATGTGTGACTTATCCTTTGGGGCAAGCTGGACTCCTTTTAAATTGTCCCCAACTCCTTGAAAGGATGTGTACTTTCCTTTGTTTTCATGGATGGCAGCATACTAATGGGATGTTGCATAATCTAATTGTCTGAGAGGTGGTATGTGGGTCCATCATTTACATTCTGCATGCAGCTGTTGTCCCTAATGCTTATTTTTTGGGGAACACTGTTAATAATGAAAAGCATCTTTAATGAGAACAGAGTCTGTGGAGGGGGAAAATGCTATAAACTTTCAGGTCTTTGCTCCCCTAGCTTGCCACCATAGTTGAGGGATAGACATGAGTGCCCCTGAGAAATGAGCAAGAACATAATTTGGTCCTATGTAAATCCTCACCTGTAAGCATTTACAAGTGATGAATCAGGTGCTAGTCATGAAAAGACCAAAGAGCAAGCACAGCACCTATCGGATATTCTGCAAGAGTTCATATAAAGTACAGTTGTGGTGCCTGTCTGCTAGGAATGAGTCTGATGCCTTCTGTTCATCTCCTACAGATCACCACTCTACTGTCATGGGCAGATTGGGCTCAAATTCAACCAATAAGCTGGAGGTAAGACATCCTTAGTTGAGCTTTTTAAACTATTCATTATCTGATTCACAACTGGGAGGATCCCCAAACTCCCAGGGAGATTGGGTGTGTCTAGGATTAAGGATGGTTTGTTTCAGCTGGAAGTCTGACAGGTACTGTCTGGCAGACACAGGTAGCCCAGGTAAAGTTGCTCTGCCAGTGTATGGTATCGGGAGGGAGGGAATGCTCCTCTCTACAGAAAGAAACAGGAAAAAAACCTGGCCTTCAGATTGTAGGGGACAGTCATAGGGGTGAGTGGGAAAGTGGAAAATAAAGAAAAAGCCCCATGAAAACTGAAGCAGGAAGGAGAGACAGCCATACCTCAGCATAGCAATGGAGCCTGCGGTTCTGTTTGGACTAGCTAAAAACCATGCGTAGGTGTTTGCACTGCTTATACCATGCATATTGTGACATCCTTCAAAGGATCTCATAGCACCCCAGGTGGTACAGTATTCTAGTTGATACTGGTTGATACGGGTCTCGATAAATGCAAAGTGGGAAGGAAAACAGAGGCACAGGATGGTACCGTGCCTTGAAAAGAGTCAGACAAAGGGTCAGTGATAGATGTAGAAAGAGAAACCAGGCATTCAGACTCCCAAACTAGGATGCTGATGATCACAGGAACGCACAACTATTCTTCCTAACCCCATTCAGTTCGCTTGCACTCATGCTGTCGTGCAGTGCTTTGATTGCAGGTAATGCATAAACCCAAATAATAGGCAGTTTTAATTGATTTACTTTTAGTCAATTCCTAGAAACCTTGGCATTAACACTCTGTTTTGTAAAACGACCTTTTCTCCTGGCAAGTAGTGTTAATATTTGGCAGTGAACTGGGCACTTTAATGGCACTGTGTTAATACCTGACAACGTCCTTTTCAAATCTGTGTGTGTTAAATGAATTGCACGTTTGGATGCACATAACTTTTTAAAAACAACAATGGCAAAATGTAACTGGTGTAATAAAACATAGTAGGATTGTTATTTCCTGCAGAACTATTTTACTTGCAGCAGGTGTCTTCCTTGAAATTTGCTTAAAGACTAAAATATTTTTTCCTCATTATTTTTTAGTATTATACAAAGTGTTCTAACAGGGTCTGGAAGTTGAGTACTGTGTTAACAATCCATAATTTAGCAAATATATGCCCATATTGATGCTGAAGTCAATACTTGAGATTGCACAACCGTTCTGTATTCTTATTATACTGTAAGTACAGTTTCAAACATAATAGGATTTATTCATAGCATATTTACTCCACTGATGTGAGCATAAATATGTAAATGTCTAAAGCTTAGACTGGGAATTGCCTACTGATGCTTTCAAGTCATGCAGCATTCTCTGCACTCTAAATGCAGGCTGACAGCAGCAAAAGCAGAACCATACTTCCAAGGAAAAGTATTACAGAAGGATCAAGCTTGCATATCATTACCTTTCCAGTGAATTACAATACCAAATGACAGTGGGCACCCAGTTGTAGTTTTCACCACTATTTCTTTAATTGAGCAACTATATAGAGTAAGAATGAACATTTCTGATTTGGCAGAGTCCCATCAAAAAGTGCTCTGAAGAGAGCAAGCCCCATTTTTACAAGATACAAATTATTTTTTTGTTTCAAATCACTTTGTACCGAAAGAAACATTATTGAAGGGCTTTAATTTTGTTTTCAGGTTAAGAAGGCATAACAGACTGCCCTATGGAGGTAGTCAGGAAAATATTCTTTCTTTCTGAAATAAGTTGGGACAGAACCTCAGCTGGAGTAAATTGGCCTAACTCCACAGACTTTAGCTGTTAAGGTCTGTCCTCATCTCTCCTCATCAGCTCATCAGTAGGAGTTAGAGCAGGACACAGTATTAAAAGGTGAGTGCCTGATTATATTTCTGTGGCAGTTAGTCTTTTTTTTCTAGTAGAAAATATCAAGAAAAAAGAGGTACCGTAAAAAATTGCTCATGAAACAGCGCTGAAGCAAAGTTAGAGCAAAAGAGAATAATAAAAGCTCTGCGTCCTGGGCCCCAGGTCTAAGCAAATATGTAAGTAATGATCTTTTGCTCCATACACACTTTAATTCACACCTTTCTACCTACTTACTGCTTCAGGGCTATATATTTCTTTAAAAAAATGAATCAGTTGCCCATAAAAGGTGCCTGATTGTCAACAACTGTCAATACTGACAAGTGCAGGGTACTGCACCTGGGGAGAAAGAACCAGCAGCAGACCTACAGGCTGGGGAACTCCCTTCTTGTCAGTGCAGAGGCAGAAAAAGATCTTGGAGTCACTATAGACTCCAAGATGAACATGGGCCGTCAATGTGGGGACACGGTCAGGGAGGCTAACCGCACCTTGTCATGTATCCACACGTGCATCATGAGCAGGTCCAGGGCGGTGATCCTCTCCCTCTATATGACATTGGGCAGGCTGCAGTTGGAGTACTGCATCCAGTTCTGGGTGCTGCACTTCAGGAGGGATGTGGACAGCATCGAGAGGGTCCAGAGGAGGGCCCCTCACAAGAGAAGGCTGAGGGGGGATCTGGTGGCCATCTATAAACTGGCCAAGGGAGACCAGCAGGCAATGGGAGAGTCCCTGTTCCCCCGAGCACTACCAGGAGTAACAAGGAATAATGGCCATAAGTTGACAGAGAGTAGATTCAGGCTAGATATGAGGAGGCACTACTTCACAGTCACTGAGTGCATCCTGCCCAAGGGGTTCCCAAGCCAGTCTTCATGGAGACCCTGTCCACCTGCTCCATCTGATGCCCCCAGCGGTGGGTGCAGAGCAGATGGGCCTGGGACCAAATAAGATAAATTGTCATCTCGCTGAGCCACCCCTTATCCTCTGCCACCACGCTGAGTAGTGTAAATACCTGTGACAGGGTCAAGGCTCACTCAGCACCTCCTCCCCTCCTCCTTCCTGTTTCCCAGCCCTCTGGCCCTCACAAGCTCACCAAAACTCCGTAAGTGGCCCTCTAGCCAAAGTAATTGCCCATCCCTGAATTAGGCCTCTCTCCAATCAAAAGTTGCTTGGGGCAGGGAGAACATCATTGTATTTGCAAAGTACAGGGTAAATTTACAGTATCATGTGTGTTTTACAATATTAAAATTAAGGGGTCAAATCCTCAGTTGGTGTAAATAAGCGTAGATTTATTAGTTTTAGTGGACCGAACTGATGCCAGGATACAAAATCTGCAGAAACATGCTGCTTATACCCCATGAAGGCCAATGGCAACATGCTTCTCATTATAATCTTGCCTACAAGAATCCACCAGAATCTTAATACTAAATTGTCAAGTACTGAAAGAAAAGACAACAACTTAGAACTTAAAAAATAGGGTCTTTTTAATTAAAGGCTTTAAACAGTAAGAAGGCATCTATGTACCTTTCCCTTATCTCTCAGATAAAGACCTCTTGGGGTAAGCTTGGCAAATCCTTATCTGACTGATAAAAGACTACTATGATGGACCTTATCGCTTAATTAAATCCTAGTACTATGTACAATGAAGTCAATAATTTGTTATACAAGATAGCGCTTCAAATTCTGTCTGTATTGGACAATGCATCTCTATTGGTTGTCTGTACTGCAGAATGGTGTAATGGGTCATGTTTCATAACCTGTTCTCAGGCAGGAAGGAACTCATTATAAGCAAGGTGCCCATCTTAACATGGCTAGCTTGTGATAAATTAATCAGCTGGATTTACCAAACAAAATGTCCAAGGGAGAAACTCATTCACGATGTGAAGGGCCTGATCTCGTCAGAAGGCAGGGTAGTTTTGCACCTTATAGGCTAACTAAATCATAGATGCATAAGCTTTCATAAGCAGCGGCTTACTTCAAAAAGCCACTGCTTATGGTAGCTTCTGCATCTATGATTTAGTTAGCTTAAAAATGCAAAGATCTCCTGCCTTCTGGCTGACTTCAGACTTAACACTGCAAACTACCTCTCTTTGATCTTGTCGGTCATTCATGTAAGGAAGGCAGTGTGTGTTCTGCATACGGGAAGTTTTTAGGCCTTGGCACAAACAAAATGCAGATGCTGTTCACCAGTGCAGTGTAAAAATGAACACAACACAAATCCTTTAAAAAAACATTGTGAAATCAATGGGGCATACACAGCCAATTAGAAAGCAGATCCCAGAATGTGATCCCTGACTGTTCTTTGGTACTTACTTGGTTCCGTGTCAGTGATCATGTTAACTTCAGTGAACTCCTGTTTGAGATGGGAAATAGACCAATAATGTTGGGTAAGTATTATAGACATTAAGTACCATACCAGTTAACTCCTTTTTTTAATCAGTTTTGCATGACCACCAAAACCAATCCCAAATTATCTATTTTTTTTTTGTCCAAACAAGTGTGTTAGCAGAAAGATTTTTAATAATTGCCATACTTCATTTTAATTGCTTGATGTGTACTAGCATTGTCATTTATTTTTCATGCACATGTACTAAACATAACATTGCATAAGCTAGTCACTACACTTTTTTTTAGAGGGACATGATTGCATCTTACAATGCACAGATAAATCTTACAAGGTGCTTGGGAGCTCAGCCAGCCAACCAAAACAGACAAAATAAAGGGCTGACACTTACCCCAATTCTTTAATGAATAGTTTATTTACTGCTCTGTCATTATATACTACTAACTGAAACTCTCATACAACAGCCAAGACAACTTTGTACCTGCTACTCATTTCCCTCTTGCAAACCACCTTTCAGCTAACTTTTAATCAAACAAGTTACAACATACAGAGTAGGTGACAACAGGTATAGAATAAAAGCCCCCTACAGCCTGTAGCTGCTACTCCACCCTATGGAAATCTAGACTTTTAGAAAGCAAGTCCCTAAGACCTATTACTGGCTGTAATAGTTTGTGACATCTACTATGGATAGTACAGCAAGATTACTTATGTAGGTGCTCAGACACCATGGCAGCCAATGCAGTATTATCACCTAGAGTCGTATGGCGTTCTCACTGAAGTCATTGGTTTCTTTGAGATGTATTATAATTTATTGCAGTGGGGGGCCAACCTTTTTGGCAGGTGTGCCAGAAATTAAGCCCTGTGCTTTCCCAAATATCACTCTGATCCCTTTCCCCTGCCGGAACTTTTGCTTTGCTTTTTGCTCCCCACTCTGTGCTCCCTGCCCAATAAGCAGGGGGTTGGACTCGCTGACCCCCTGAGGTCCCTTCCAACCCTAATTTTCTATGATTCTACAGCTCTCCCTGTCTGTCCTGATGCTGTGCTTTCTGCTCTCTGCCCTATGTGCCTCTGTGATGCCTGCCCCTTCCTTGATCTGCTGTATGCCACACAGAGGTTTTCTGTAGCACGTGTGCAAGTTGGCCATCCCTGATTTATTTATTTATGGGTGGCAATGTACTTAGAACAGTGCAAGAATGAAAATAAAGATAATCCCTTATCACAGATGACTTCAGTAAAAGATCAATCAGGCCCCTTGCTAGACAGACCACTGAGCAACAGTCAGATGTTAGAGCTAGATTTGTGCCAAACTCAAAACAAACTCTCTCTCTTTCTAGACCCCAAGCTGCCTTGGGACCAAACCATTCACTAGTATTGAGCTGGAAGAGCCACAAGGTTGCTTTAACCAATGCCAGCTGGAATAGTCCTGCTTCGAGATCATTCCATAGGCCTGGAATGGTTGGAGTTTGATATGTGCTGGCTACCATCATGTCTCCATCAATATACCCCAGGGGAGCAGAGGAGTGGATAACATAACGTGTACTCAGGGAATCAGCAGCTGTGTTCAGTTTGGAACAGGTCAGGTATGTATGCTGCTAGAGTGGTGCAAACGGGGTTTCCTTGAGGCCAAAGAGCTCTAGCCCTTGGATTTCAAGGCCCGGTATTTCTGTTAAATTACACTCCTAGATATGCATTCTCTTGCCCCCGAGGGACCTGTGCATCCCTAACTCTTGCATACTTGGCAAGCTTCTCCCTATACACCTGCCAAATACGAAGAGCACCACATTATAATTTAAGCCAGAAATTCATGCTGAGCCAAATTCATTCTAGTGAAGCCAGCCCAGTTCCACAAGAGAAGAATTTGGCTTGGCAAGTTATGTTCTCCTTAAAACTTGGGGCATTCACAGCATAAATTAGCAGAACTAACTTGTTGTTGTGTGCACTGCGGTAGTGCCTAAAGGCTTCCATCAAGACAGCAGCCTCATTTAACAAGGTGTGGTACAACTATTAGCTCTAATTTAAGATCTTATATATGGAGGCAGATAGTTCTGTGCCTGTGCAGAATCCCACTGACTTCAGTGAGGCTCCACTTGTTTATAGGGTTATTTTCACACATGGATCAGGAACAGTCACAGAGGCAGCGGTTGCTCAGAGGAATTTAAGACCAAAATAAGATGCAACAAGTGGATAGTGGGCAAGAAGCAAAATAAAATGCAACCAATGGATTAACAAGATATAAAAGTGATGGTAGGAAATAGGATGTAGACTATAGTGATAAAAGGAGTAAATATATAGGTGGGTGCTGTACAACGTCTTTTTTCAGATTCTGTCTCAGATTTTTGTTTTATTTAATTTATCCTTTACCTGTTTCCTTTTAAATCACTTGTTATTCCCTTTCTTAAATAAACAGAATTGTTTATTTTTTATTTGTTTCCCAGAATGGTAAGAGAATAAAAGGAAATGTAGTTACATAAAATGTTTGTTTCATATGTCTATATACCTTTTATTGGGTACAGTCCCCACACCTACAGACTGAAGTCAGTGACTCCCACTGATGTCAGCAGGCATTGGATCAGACCCATAGGCTGTTGTATATCTTGCTCATCTTGTTAGATAAACCCAGCATTTGTCATCAGGTACAACAGATCATTTACTTGGTCACATGGCACTGTCATAGCAGGCAAAGATCTTTTGTTTTACTTTCAAACTTGGAAGGGTTTGTCTTGAGCTGCAATAAAGCTGAGTAGAAGACAGTGGCTCAGAGATCAGGCACTATTTTGAGAGGAATTAGAGGCTTCTGATTTAAGAGTTGATGAATTGGATCTAATTGGGAAGCATCAGTCCAGCCTGGGAAGATTAGAGGCCAAAGCAGCATGTTTTCTCGGGCAGACTAGGTGGGTACTGAAATACAAATTCATGAAGACAGAAGCAGGAGCAAGAATATGTCTGAGCATAATGTTTTTTCGTAGGCTGTTAGTATTCATTTTTTGGTAATTTTTATTTTATTTTATTAATTAATTTTTAAAAATGTTTTCTGGTAATTATTAATTAAAACCTCTTTAAACATTTAAACTTCTTTAAACTTCTATGTTTGTCAGTATTTAGTGCACAAAGTTTGTTAGATTTTTCCCCATTAATTTGAGGTTAGTGTCATTAACCACCTGAAAGTAATGTGGTGGCTAATACAATATTATGACTGCTCTACCAATCATCTTTGATTCTTTAGTTCCCGCAAAACTAAGACACAAGAAAAATTACTGAGGAGTATTGTAGTGATTGTGAGTTTTGTACCTACCTGGCTTATATGTAACATTTTTCATCTGTAGGACTCAAACCAGTTTACAGAGGAGGTCACTATCATTAAAACCCATTTCATAGAAAGGGAATCTGAGGCACTGAGAATAGCTCCTGGTTACAAGCGTATCATAGAAACTGTTTTTTCTAAATTCCACTTCAGTGGGATATTCATTAGACCATACTGCTTCCCTGAGTTGTGATTAAAAGGTCTACCCAACAGCACATCACACTACCATGGTTAAAGCACACCAGTTTCTATAGTCTTTTACTGGCTACTACTCATCTGGCTGCCTCTTAAAGCCTCAATGGCATAGTCCTCCTTTAGAGAGAGACTGACTTGGGGCAGCTGTCAGCACAAATGAAACTCATGTCACTGGAATTGTAAAAAGATGGCTGTATCTCTGTTAGCACAACTCACATTTTAAGTTAATCTTAACGAAACACAGTCTGCCATTTTTCTTGGCAGTGATGCCACTATATGGAGGAAGAGAACATTACTAAAAATGTAAGGAAAGGGCAAGAAGCAGAAACAGACAAGGTCACTGAGGTCAAGAAATTGTTCTAAATTAATCATGACATTTCAAAGACATTTGGGGACCAGAGTCTGAAGAAATCTTTGTAAAGAATAGATATAGAACCTCTATAGTACTTGGATATCAAGGAGCAATGAACCCAAACTTTCTAAGGGAAGACTTTCAGGTAAAAGTGAATAGTACCACTGTGGCAGCCTATGTCC
The DNA here is from genome assembly GCF_000455745.1 of Alligator sinensis. Taxonomy (NCBI): domain Eukaryota; kingdom Metazoa; phylum Chordata; order Crocodylia; family Alligatoridae; genus Alligator; species Alligator sinensis. The sequence goes on from NW_005841905.1 coordinate 1,281,818, forward strand.
GCATTTTTATTAAGTGCAAATTCTTTGGTAAAGTACACTTATACTGTTAGGAGGAGATGCAATCACCTGTTGCAACAAAGCTTAAGATGGCCAAAGCTATTGCTAGAGTCTGTTGTCAGCACTTCAAAAATAAATAACACAAACTGGATGCCATAAGGTGCCACTTGTTTAGAATGAGTACAGAACAGGATAGAAAATAATACTGAAAATATTGTCATGTTATCATATATAGCTGAACGCTATGTCCTCACTTGGCGTACTGTTTCCATTGAGCACTAAGAGGGAGAGGGAGGGTGACTGATCCACAGTGCAGTGTGAGCAAGCTCTCATTTTGATGCCCCGAGCGGGTGGCTTTTGGGAAATGCCACTGCTGCTTTTTTTTCTCCAGTCGCGGAGCTGAGCCCAAGGATGCAGCTCTGAGCCCATGGGTGTCTTCAAGCCATACGGAAGCAGAGGCGGGCAGTAACACCATCATCTTGAGCTGTGAGCAACACCTCCTCGGGGTGACTCCTGTCAGCAGACCCTACAAGAGCTTTGCCACTCTTTTATTTCTGAGTTTGAGCCTGGGGCAGGGGGGATGACTGAACCATGGGATTTCCACATTTTCTACTGAGGAACTTCAGAAACGATCCCCAAAAGTTCACCTTTTCTATTTTTTTATTTTTTTTTGCTGTAAACATTTCACCAGTTTGCAAGTCATCCTTGTGCATGGGGCCCTGCTACGTACAGCAACTAGCGCGTGGCGGGAGACGCCTGGAGGGAGGCTTACGAGCTTGCCAGCCCAGGCACTACTGGGGGGCTTTTGTAGTGCCGCAGTGAGTGCAGTCACTAATTTTGCCCATCAGGGACCACGAGTAGCTCGGAGAGGTTGCAAACGTGGCTGGCAGCATTCACGGGCTGCTTTGTAACTGCTGCCTATAGCCAGACTTGGAGTTTGCCATAGACAAAGCTGACGGGGAATGGGGTCTCCTCTGCTCTGAGGTGCACTAAGCCCTTTCATCCCTTCCCAGGAGCCAACAAAGACTACTTTGGCACTTTACCCTTTAAGACCTGTGTTTCCCCACTCTGCGCATGCGCATCGAAGCCTGGGCCTGTCTTCAATTAACCCTCAGTCGGCGCAGGCCAGCAGGCTCTTTGACTTCCTGCGCCTGCGCACGACGGCTCCCCCCACCCCCGG
>NW_005841905.1:1284457-1297951 GCF_000455745.1 Alligator sinensis
TTTTTTTTTTTTTTTTAAGTCATTTGTTCCCCCAGGAGGGAGGCCTGGAGGTGCTGGAATACCAGGCCTGCACTCAAAGAGCCCAGAGCAAGCTCTGACACTGGTTCTAGCACAAGAATAGGTTAGTGCCGCCTATCTGAATAAAATATACTATCCATGTTCAGTCTTTGTTAGCGTTACCTCTGTTTCAGGTCATTGTGAGCCACTATATTGCATACATTTCAACTTCCTCTTAATTCCCACAGCTGAGTTGTCCCTTTCTTTCCCATTTTCAATGATTCCTGTTTCTTCACCAAGCTTAAATGTCTGACAGACCTCACCAAAAAGTTCAACCAGAATCCTTCTGTTGGCCCTTCTTCTCCGCCTGTCACACATGATTATTGTGGGCCTACTCCCCCTGAGGTGGAACTGGACTAGGTTGCCTTGTGCCTCAACTACATATACATTTTTGGAGGATACCAAGACTTGAGATACCTGGCTCTAGTCATGAGATGGGGACTAATTAGCAGGCCGATCCTTTGTGGAGGCTATCTGGAGTATGCACACATACTGAGCAGTGCTGAGCTGTGTGGTCACGGTGACTTGACTTGCTGTTGACTGTACTGAGGTCCAGCCTAATGATCTCTATGGTAAATCATGAGCCTTTTGGCTTTGGGCTAATGCTGTTAGTATTATATATGCCAGTTTGTATTATATATAAATAGGTGCCAAGGTGCTACTTAAAAGTTGGTTTATTGAGTACTTGTTCTAAAACTTGCAATATTTTTGGTAAAAGTAAAATGCTTCAATTCTGGGTGAATTAAGTCTGTGGGTACTATATGGAAATTACTACAGCTGTGCTTATTTCAAGGTCTTTTTTTTTTTTTTTTCCAAACTTGTTCGTCACTTCCATGTGCTCAGAGAGACCAGGGTCTGACAGTAAGGAGGAGGGGAAGGAACTCCAGGGTGAAAAAGTTGTGGGGGAGGGGTAGAGAGCAAAGGGTATACCTGACCCCTCTCACCCTCCAAATTTATTTTCCCTTGTGTATCAGTGGGCGGGGGACAGATTCAAGGATCTTAATTATTGTGGGGTTATCTTATGATCAGGGTCATCTTATATTTAAGTAAATACGGTATTTTGCATGGCTTATTTTACAGAGACCTTGGGGCGAGTGATCAAATTGGCTCATTCATCATGTGGAAGTGAACTCTAAACTTGTGCTTTGTTACTGAAGTTTAAAAAAAATATTTTTAAAGGAGCTTTGCAGGAAAGAGAGAGGTGTTATTTCCTTTTTCTGCTATTTCTTGTGTCTAAAATTCTTAAGGTATCCTTTTTTGTAAGCATCTGCGCTACAGGTAAGAGCAAGGGGCTGAAGCTGGTTGGAGAAATGTAGTTTCAACCTATGCGTCTCATTGCTGTGTCTAGGAGGTTTAACCATAGATCAGAACCCCATTGTTTTAGGTTCTTTATATTATTTGGAATTGACACGTTCATAATGAACTAGAGGTTAATTGGACATAGTCCTTGGCCTAGTTAATGTTCATCATAGGCTGCATTTTTACTGCAAAGGTCTGCTACATGCAGAGAGTTATTTGGAAGTAAACGTCTAGTGGATAGAAGTCACCAGTAGCCTTTATTTCAATGGGGCTAGTTGAGGTAAATCCTGAGTTGGGTTTATTTAAGATGTTTTAATATATAAATAGAAACATATATTCCAAGGAGCTTGAAATATGTAGTCTTGACATGTCAGTCACAGTATGCAGGGAAGATGTTGAGAAGGACAAAGATTGAAGCAGTGATTAAATGGTCACTTAGTTTAGATATGTATGTGTCTTTGTTGGCCAAATAATTTTTAACCCAGGAATTATTATTGTAGACTCTTGTTGTGCCCGTTATAGAAGTGGCTTTAAGGAACAAAGATAGGGGTGTGCCTGGATGGTTGAGTCAATGGACAGCACTGACTGAGGGTGATATAGGAAAGAGACATGGAGATAGTTGGTAGAGAAAGACAAATGGGATATCAGTAGTAATTACTTCTACCCTGTTATGACAATACAATAAAAGGCTATTTTAGTTGTGACCTAGAAGGCGGAAAGGAAAGTTTAAACCTGATGCGGGAAAAGGGGAACCAGTGAAATTGTTCAGAGAAGGAATATGAAGTGGTTGGATCTAGCCTGATAACTTGGGGAAGTGTTTTTTGATGAGCTGAAAGGGAAATGATGTTTCAGGGAAGCTTTTGATGAAGAGGTTAGAGGATAAAGGAGGATTGAACATATGAGAGAATACATATTCAGATGGTCAGCTTTCAAGAAGACAGTCAACATGTATGCCTCAGCTGAACTTGAATAGGTTAAAGTATGGTAAGGGGCCTGGAAAACATGAGTTATGAGGAAAGTGTGAAAGAACAAGAATATTTAGTCAGAGGAATAGAAGGCTGAGTGGGGATTTGATAAGAATATTCAGATACCTGAAGGGGTGTGCTTATAAGAAGGGGAGGGACTAGTCTTTGCAGCTATAGAGACAGGGCTAGGTCTCAGTCTCAAACTGCAGTAGATGAAATTTAAATTGAAGGTTAGGAAGAACTTGTTTGCTGTAGGATGGTTAAGCATTGGAACAGGCTACCTAGAGTGGTTGTGGAATCTCCATCCTTGGAAATGACAAAGAGCAGATTCAGGGATGATCTTGCCTTGAGCAGGGGATTGGCCCAGATGACTACCTGATGTCATCTGTGGTGGTTTTGTGAGTGATTCCAGTACCCGTCTCAAATTATTACTGGCCCAAGGATAGTGATATTAAGCAACATACTATGGACAGCATTGTACTTTGCTCCCCTTGACAGCCTCAGTTTTTAATGCCTGTGTTTCTGAGTGCCATTGGAAGGTCCTGCATGCAGCATGCTGCCCATGAGATGTGTACTGTTCTATTATAACTATGACAGCCTGTACATTATTATACCAACAGATTGATTCAAAACTGGAAATATGAACTGGTGAAGAACAATTGAACATTTGTGCAAGGTCTTTTAAAACAGTTCTAAAATGAGCTGCCGCATTTTTTGTTTCATAGTTTCATAGTAGCTAGGGTCAGGAGGGACCTGAACAGATCATCTAGCCTGACCCCCTGCCACAGGCAGGAATGAATGCTGGGTTCACAAGACCCCAGACAGGTGATCATCCAACCTCCTCTTGAATTTGCCCAAGGTAGGGGCAAGGACCACTTCCCTGGGAAGTTGGTTCCAGATTTTGGCCACCCTAACTGTGAAATATTGCCTTCTGATCTCTATTTGCCAGAGTAGAGTCGGTCATTTTCATTCACAAGGTGCCCTGCCTGAATGCCAAGTGCCAGGAAAAGCTGGGGCAGTGCGGGGCTGGGAGTGGAACTGCAGCGAGATTTGGGGTGGCTGCAGCTTCCTCCTAGTGCCACTGAAGCCTGCTCTGATCCCACCCCTGGCAAAAAAAAGCCCTGCGCAGCACCGGCTCTGGCTCCACCCAGCAGCTGCTGCCTGCCCTTTCCTGTGCAGATCCAGGGGCACTCCACCCTCCCAGGGTACAAGCAGTGGCAGGAACTGCCCCCACCTCATGAGTGGCACCTTTGTCCTGTGGGGGGGGGGCCTGCCCTCTCTCTCGCCATGGGGGTACGTTGATGGACCTTCCCTCCCTCCTCCCCTTCCACTTACCAGCCAGAAGCAGTTCTCCATACTGCCAGCTCTGCTTTGTGCTGCGCTGCAGATTTATTGGCCAAACTATTGGCCCCATCAGGCTGATATCCAATATAGACAATTTTCTTTATATCGGTACCGATCCGATATTGGGCTGATGTATCAGTGCACCTCTAGTTTATAGCGTTGTAGCTTTTTTTTTGTTTTTTGTTGTTGTTGTTGTTGTTGTTGTTGTTGCCAGACATTGCATGATTCAGAGGTGTAGTACACATCCTTCCATGTATAATCACAGGTCCAACTGAAACCCAGTTTACATATCACTTCTCTTTCTGCTGCAGTGTACAGCACCTAGACGCAGGTTCTATTTTTATGCAGACAGTTAGGCAAAGTCCTTTATATTTGTTTTCCTGTTTCTAAGATGCATACTGCCTTATTATGCTGTCTGACTCAACATAGTACTTGTGTGTATTCCATTATAGCTATATTGAAAAAGCTATATTGTTCCTGGTGAAAAAGGTCTATAGAAATAAAGATAGCAAATTGCAGAGAGCTGGGGCCAGGGACAAAAAAGGCATTACTACTTTGAGGGACAAGTAGCAGGCAGCTTTCAGATTTCATTGTCTAAAAACAAATCTCTTTGTGTTTGGAAAGCTGTTCTCAAAATCATTGTTCTGATTACTATTTTGCTGTCTTTCCATTCTGGTTTAGTGTGACCTTAGTATCAGCTATTTTGATAAGGTGTAAGTATGCAGCCAGGGAAGACATATGGAGGCAATGGTGACTTCTATCTGCAAGATTATGTCTGGCTGTGGTGGCAGTAGTTTTTCCCCATGCCCAACACTTCCCCAGCCCTCTGGCAGCTTCTGGGGCAGCTGCCTCTGTCACCCTGCCGTAGTTATGCTACTGATTCTACTGCTTTAAAAACATGGCCCCTCTCTTTTCAGATAGTATAGAGCTTTAGGCCCATGTCTTCAACCTTACTTGGATTTAATTTGAGAATCTAGGGACATTTATACACGTACTTCTTTTTTCTCTGCGATGGGCCGGACATCTGCCACTTCGGAGCAGACTTGATTAATTGAGCTGAGATGAACTGCGCTGCGCTGCGTGCTGTTGTGTAAGTGGCAAAATGTGCACTTTTCAAAGTGCCTAGCGCTGTGGCGCTTGCACATGTAAAAATACCCTAGGGTCTGTTGGATTTGAAAGACGGAGTATGAATAGTTAAAATAAGATGGGGCGGTGGATAGGACCTGGATTTGCAGAGGGAGGGGTGGCTCCCTGCTGCTGTGCGCACCCCCCAGAGGAAGCATGGGGGCCACGTCCTTTCCCAGATTTGTGTGTGGAGCAAAGGTGGATTGTCCGCTTGGGGCCAGGGCTATGCCAGCCTCTTCCCAGCTGGGTCTGTGCTTGGGGTGATCTGGGCAGTGCAGGGTGGGCTCAGCTGTGTGGGGCAGGCAGTGGCTGTGATGCTGGGAGTAGTGGCTATGTTAGGGGGAGGGTGGGCGGGGAGGGTGTGCTGAGCCTGTCCCTCCCCCACCCAGCCTGTGCGCAGCCCTGGCCCAGTCTCTCCTGCTGGGAAGAGTATTAATGTTAAAAGACAGGGAAAATATATTGCTTTTAAATATTTCAGACTTGTGTACCTTAAAGCAGCTTTGAAGAAAAGCTCATGCAGTTGCATAGGACATTAAGGAAAAAAAATTCTTCTGTCAATCTGTATACTTGCATCTTGGAAATCTGTGGCTTACTCTGTCTCTTTTTTCAATTAAATGTGTAGGTAAATTGTGCTAAAATCTATTTTAAACCCCTCCACCCTAGTGAATAAAAACAGCAACAAAACTTTGGTAACAGCATTCAAAACATTATTCATAATTAAACTGGATACTACTTGAAATATAGTAGTAATTACTCAAATGAGCATATTTAAAAATGGGACTAGGGAGTAGGATTACTTGAGTTAAAACAATTCTAGTATAATAAAAGGCTTAGTCTGTGTATCTGTATGTCTGTCTGTCCATAACACTTTCGGACAACTGCGCATACGCTGCTGAGAGTGGGGAACGATAGGCTGCACGTGCCCAAGTTGCCAGGGAAGTTTGTGGTGGTGGGGAACACGCCCTGGCTGCCCAAGCCCCCCCCCCTGTCCCCCTGCCCCCCATCATTCTTGATGGGCAATTTGCTAGTGTGTTATATGCATCATTATATTACAGTGGCTGAAATAGTTATTTTTCTCTGCATGCTAGTTGCATTTTTCCTGATTTCTCTCCATTAAAAATAAAAGCAAACCCTGCCTTTATTGCTATGAAGTTTTGCCTGCTTGATATTCTATTACAATGCCTGTTGGGGAAGGAATGGTCTGTAAGCAAAAGCAATTAACAACACTTATTGCTTCTTAAAAATTGGATCAAGTTCTAGAAAAGATATTTCTCCCAATTTCTTCCAATTAATAAAACACAAAACAGAAGGACATGGTTATATGGTATCCAATTCATCTAGTCTGGTTGGCTGTAGTGAAATGTTAAACTAAAATGCAAAGCTTATTTCCTCCAACAGTTTGAATGCAGATTATTTCTATTTTTATTTAGGGATTCAGTGTGAAGATGTGACGGAAGGATGTGGTCAGATGTTTAGCTTGGAGTAGAGGTCTGAGCTATCCCACCAGAGTGCAAAACTTAGGTGCTACCTCCGACTTAGCAACAGTTGCTGTGTAGAAATACTTATTTTAATAGCTCTTGCGGTTATATTAAAGCAACATTTACTGCCTTTTATCTGATTTACATCTTCCAGTCCACTTCTCTTTAAAAAAAATAGATTTCTTTGTAGTTCAAGACAAATTGGCAAATTTTAGCAATGACTTGTATTTACTAGAGAAGATTTTATTTGAGAGGGAGCTTGTAGGGTTGACAAGAACCATTAGCAGTGTTGAAAGAAAAATGAGATGCCCTCACTCAATGGAAGCATTTTCTTAGGAAGTGCTTATGACTTGCTGTTCCCATTAATCAGGATAAAACTTGTACACTTTATCTGCCTCTCAGGAAAATGCCTTGGAAACTAATCAGACATCTGTCATTACCCAATGATTGTGTACACGCTTGGGCACTGCAGAATTATTTCCCGCCACATGGAGCTTTCTTTGCATGGTGCAATTCTCAGCTGCAGAGAGAGAACCCCGGTGCAAAGGAGTTCCCGCCGCTCACATGCAAATTTGTGTCCCACTATTGGCTGTTTCTAAATTATTCCCACGTGGCGGCTAGCGATTGGCTTGCTAGCCGTATAAGAGGCTTGAGCAGTTTCCGCCCAAGTCGGAGATCTCCGGGGAGGACCTCATTTAGGAGGACTCCGCATCCATCTTGTGGAGAACTCTGGGCCACGCGGTAGAGCCTAGCAAACTCTGCGCGTGTCTCGGAGCCGACCGGTGGTTTGATCACCCATCATGAGTCTCTCCCCGTCGCCGACTGATCCCTCGACGTACCCCTACCCTGTGCGCTCGTCGAGAGTCACCTTTCGGACTCTCATTTTGGTATCCAGAGCTCTGCCCAGTTCGTTTTACGGAGCCTAGCAAACTCCGTGTGTGTGTGTCTTCGGTGGAGCCTAGCGAACTCCATGTGTGTTTATCTGTAACTGCAACGCAAGCAAGTTTTCCTGCCTGCACCGCGACCATCTACGGTGTAAGTAAAATAATCTTTAATCAACCTCCACGCGTCAGTGCCTAATTCTAGTTCGCCGTGCCGACTTTCCCTGGCCCATGTGCCTGGGCTGCTAGCCACAGCCCCTCGGCCCCGACAACATCCAATGACACAAGTATAGCTATCATACACCTGCAGCAGTGCTGCCATCACGCCAGGCAAATAATTATACACAACTATTAGTCTCATACAAATAAGGCACACATTATTAACAATGTTTATGTTAAGAAACCCTAATAATTACCAGGATTGACCAAATTTAAGCTGTGCATACTTAGGAAATGGTTGCCCAACAAAATTTTGGGCAGTGGACATATGTTAGTGCAATGACTGCACTCTTTCATGCAGTAATGAGTAGGGATCTCCACAAATTGTGCCAGAAGTGCCCTTGTAGCAGCTTAAATGTCTTTCATTTCATCATTTGCCGCCCGCCCCCCCCCTTTGGGCCTGTTGGGGGGGGGGCCCCTGCCGGTCAATCTGGGCCTCAAATAATGGCCCAATCCAGCTGGCAGGGCCCATCTGCCAGTCAGGGTTGTGGAGGGGCAGGGGCGGGTCAGGGCAAGCAGTGAAACAGAAAACATTACAGGAGCCACTGGGGGGGAGGGGCACTTTCAGCTCAATTTGTAGAGGGTCTTACTGATGATGGCTTACTTATTACTACTGTAGTGGTGGCAGTGGGACACACAGTGGACCTTTTTTCTGCTGATATAACTGAAGCTTATACTTCTGTTAGGAAAACCAGGTATTTTTCAGGCCTGTGACTTGTCTTTTTTTTCATTGCTGGCTGTGACTTACTATAGGCTGCCAGTGCCCCTCACCAATTCTTGCTTATTGAGTCTTAGTGAGTCTACTGTGAAGCGCCTGATCTTGTCCTGGGTGGAAAGAAAATACTTACCTTGTTGATGCTGTACTTAGCTTACAGTAGTGATTCTCAACTCTCTTGGACGCAAAGTGCCATCTTTCATTTGTTCTTTGACTACAGAGAAATAGTAGAACAAGTCTTTTGTTGCAAAGAACTCTGAAGACCATAATGTTTTTGACACTTTGAATTCCTGTTTGTTGTCTTTGAATTTATCTTGGGAATCGTATATCAATGTTTGCGTACCTAATAGTGCTAATATTGTGCAGCACCCTGCTGTGCCATTAAAAGGATCTCATGGCACACACTGAGAATCATTGCAGTAGGAGTTCCTGATAGTGATACACCACTACATCGGTCCCATATTGGATCAGTACCGATATAGGGGAAAATTGAGGGTATGAGCAGTTGGCTTTTTTTGCCTGATGTGGCCCATAATGCCACCAATTAAATGCCCCGTGCATGCACGCAAGTGCAGCATGCGGACTGGCCAGGAGCACAGCCCAGTGGTTTGGAGAGCAACAATGGCTGGTAAGTCTGTTGTAGGGGAAAGGATGTGGGGGAGGGGGGCGGATAGAGGCCCCTGCACTGAGGGAAGAAGTAGGGCAGGGGCAGGATCTGCACAGCTGGGGTGGGGCATGGAATGGAGCTACAAGTGGCTTGTCTGGGAGGGGGGAGTGGCCCCTGCTGCTGAGCGCACCACCCCAGGAGGGCATGGGAGGCATGTGCTTCCGGAAATGCATGGTGGGGCCTGCCAGTGAGGGTTGGGGCCAAGGCAGTGCTGAGCTCTTTTTGCTGGGGATCTGGGCTGTGCTCAGGGTGGGCAGCAGCAGTGCTAGGAGCAGGGCTACAGGGGGGCTGTGTCGAAATTTTGTGTGGCTGCAGTCCCCTGTCCCATTCTCCACCCCCACCCCCCACCCCTGCACTGCTGCCCTCCCCAAGCACAGCTCCAGTCCAGCCCATTGCAGGGAAGAGCCCAGTGCAGGCCTGGCCCCTGCCTGCAGTGGCAGTCCGCCCTTGCCCTGCACACACATCTGGGGGCATACTGCCCCCATGCCCTCCTGGGGTGTGTGCAGTCATGAGAGCCACCCCCACCCCCCGATGAGCTGTTTACGGCTCTGTCCTGTGGCTTGCCCTGTCCTGGCTGAGCAGTGCCTGCCCCACTCCCTCCCTCGCCGTGGGTGCCTTGATCTGGACCCCCTAGACCTCGTACCCCACACCAGACTTACCAGCCCAGTGCTGGTCTGCAAGCTGCCCAACAGCATATTGGAATCTGATCGGTATTGGCCGATATGGCTCCTTAAAAATCAGCCAACAGTATTGGCCCAAAAAATCTCTGTCATTGCACCCCTAGTTCCTGAGGAAGAATGTATGCAATTATGTTGGCCATAGATGGTAATGTAAGAATGGGTTTAATTTTTTGAACCTCGCTGGTGCAGCTTGAGAGTTGCAGAAGATGTTTGGTAGTCATTCTTACAGTTCTTGTGCTCCTCTCTTCTCTCTGTACGTTACATTTTATAGGCATGTAATCATGCTCTTGACATGAGCACTTAACTGTAAGGATTCTACAGAGTATAATTCACATGCACGGCAATGTTTGCTTTTCTTTTTGTATTTCCTAATACAAATCGCTAAAAAAGAGGGGAAAAAGTTGTTCTAAAATATCTGTAGGTTCAGAGAAGAAAAAGAAATTAAGCTTGATGGAAGCAGGTGTTAGATAGAACTGCTCGTGTAAGGGATTGGTGATCATCTAAATGTTTGATGTCCTGCAAACCAAAAGTACTGGGCTTCTCTCTCATATCATTTTCATGAGTCCCTTTTAGACTATACAAGTGCTTGCAACCTTCTTATGGGCTCTTCATACACTTAAAAATATTGAGGCGTTTTTAGATAGTACTAGGGCAATTTGCAACTCACCTTTGGTTTATATGCTGTTTGTATAGTGCTCAACAAAGTATAAAAATGGCGGGTGGGGGGGAAAGTCCTGTTGCCCCTAAGAGCTTACAGTATAAATGGATAATGAGATGACAAGAGAATGCAGCCATCCATTTTGAGGGGTGAAAGGTAAGTGAGACAGTTATGATTCTTCTAGTATTCTGTGGTAACTACATAACAACTACCTAGTCTGGTGGGTCTTAACAGAGCTTTTACTGTACCTTGATTTAAAAGGTTATCTGGCATATTCTCCTCCCCCCCCCGGGGAATGGGGGATGCCAGATAACAAAACATGCTGGTTAATTGAGTGGCCCCAGCCGGCACTTTTCCTGCTGTGTCTGGGGCTTTCCTCCGCCCCTCCCGTGGCATCACTGCCTGTCCTGTGGGCCCCATGGGACAGGGAGGCCGGCCCCATGCAGCCTGTTATGCCCCTGGGCCGTGGGGGCTTGGCAGTGCAGGCTGCTTTGCCTCTGGCCGCGGGGGCTCAGAGAAACTGGAAGTGCTATGGTGGGCACTTCCGGTTTCACTTTATCTTACAAGCCGGAATGTCAGTTAGTAGAGCATGCCGGCTTGTAAGATGCTGTACGACTCAGAAAATACTCTAAGCTTTCATTTGTTTCTTGACTACACCAAATAATAGCAACTGTTCTGTTTCAAAGAAGTCAAAGATCACAAGAAATCCAAATGTTCTGGGCACCATTGATATTGCATTTCTGTTTGAAATACCTCAGTTAATTTTGTGAATAGTGTAGGAATTTACACACAGAACAGTGCTAATATGATATAACTCCCTTAAAAGAATCTCACAGCTGCAGCACCATGGTTGAGTCATTCACTGGTTTAGTCATTTAGGTAGAGGTGATGGGGTTTGAAGAAACGTATAATGTAACTTTGGATTTTCACAGGGACCTCTGCTTCTGAAGAAGACATGGTGTGGGAAAAAGTGTAAAGTTTGAGATGGATAGGCAAAATAAACTGTCTTTCTGGGTAGCAAGGACCAGATCAATGCTGGAAGCCTGCCAGTGTGTCATTGTTGATTAGGGGAAAATGTTCTTCCCTTGTTACAGTCTGTCTACAGAAGACCTGTTGTAGAAGTACCATATTTACTCAAGTATAAAATGACCCTGAAAATTGGATGAAACCCCAATAATTAAATTCTATGTATAAAAAATATATTGTTATAATTTTCTAGGTGTAGAACCAAATTATTATCAGAGATTTTGCCTTGAATTTGTCCCTTTCCCACTACTACAGCAGGGAAAATAAATCTGTGGCGAAGGGGGGTACCTGACCTCTTAGAACCTGCTCTCCCTGAACACATGGAAGTAAGGAGCAGATTTGAAAACAATGACTTTGAAATAAACATGTCTTTACTGTGGGTACCCATAGACTTAGTTAATCCAGAATTGATGTGTTTTACCTTTTCTGAAAATGCAAGTTTTAGCATAGGTATTCCATAAATATACTTAAAGGCAGAGCTTTTGTATCTACTTATAGATACTACAGACTATGCATGACATTAGTGCAAAGCCAGAAGGCTCATAATTTTTGAGTTCATTGGGCTGGGTCTCAGCACAGTCAACAGCATCTCAAGCCATGGTGACCCCATAGCTCAGCGCCGTAGAGCTATGTGTGTATACTCCAGATACCTTCCTCCCCCAGCCTTCCAAGGAGCCATGTGTTAATTAGTCTCCGCTCATGACGAACTAGATATTTTTTTAATAATCCTCCAAAAATGTATATGCAGATGGGGTGCAGTTTCATCCTGGTCTGGCTTCACCTCATGGAAGATGGAGCCACACTAATCGTATGCCACAGACTAAGAGAGGGGGTAACGGGATGAACTGCTTGGGACCCCATTTGGTGATGTTTTTAAGGCTGGTGAAGAAACAGAAATCATTGGAAATGGGAAAGAAAGGCACAGTTCAGCTGTGGGAGTGAAGAAGTCAAAATATACTGGGTGTAGTGGCTTACCATTATTTGAAAAAAAGTTGGGGCTAAAGGGGACTGAGCATAATGGGTATTATCATATATCTTATTCAGATGAGCTGCACTGGCCTGCCTTTTTGGTAGGTTACTATCGGCATATGAAGTGTGACATGTTTTTGGCACCATGGTGGAGGCTGTCAGGGCTCACTTTGCTCTTGGTGCCAGCTGCAGTACCCCCAGGCTCAGTGCCAGTTCCCTGTGGAGGGAATACCCACTGTTGGTTTTTTGTTTTCTTTTTTTAAGGGGCAAAACAAAACAGAAAAAGCTTTCTGTCTGCATTTGCTCCTCATGGGCCATGTGCTTTATAGTCGTGTTCAGTGTTGGCTGCATTTAATCAACTTCATAGTTTGCTTCCATTACTGAGCCAGTGCTGCTCTTGGCAGCAGTTTAATGATAGACCGTGTATTGAGGTTTCCTTGTATGCGAATGCAAGACGAGTAGCTTTTTTCTCTATGCTGATTGCAGGGGAGGGGGCCTTGTCTTGTATTCAAGTAAATGCAGTAGTTGCACTGACATATACACACTTTTGCTAGTATAACTTGTTTGGAGAAACAGTATAAGCCATATCAGCAGAGCACATTTGCTGGTATGAGCTTTGTATGCAGTAGAGAGGGTTTGCAGATACCCAGTCATGTGTTTTCAAACATGGACCTGGTAGAAGTAAAGTATCAGTGGCTCTGTGCCACATAATCAATTCTACATATTTTTAAACCATGAAGAGCTGGGTCATGTCAAATTACATGACATTTATTGGTATACCCCCTCAGCTGGATCCAGTTAAACCAGTATTGCTCAATGTCCCACAGGAAGAGGGATATACTATAGTTAAATAAGCACCTTTTATCACTCCTTTTGAGTTTTCCATAAATTCTACTAATGACATTTTCACTTAAACTTTACAATATTGAGGTAAAATATGCTTTTGCCATTTTGCAAAGAGAAGATTTTTTCAGGAGGACATCAGTTTGAGGTAGAGGAACTGAAAATTTCAAAGAATTGTAGGAGGAAATTGAAAATGAGGTGGGTTTTTTTGTTGTTGTTTTTTTTCTAGCTCACTTCAAACAGAATATTAATTTGACAATGGCCCTAATCCTACCTATGGCTACACTTAGACAAAGTAAGTGCAGTCAGTGGTCAGGGAAATGACTGCAGAAAATGTTTGTATTGCCTGGTTTTGTACTACAGGCAGCCCCTGCTTAATGCAGTTTCGATTAGCGCTGTTTCGCTATAGCGCTCACTTAAAATTGATATCTGGTTTCACTGAGCGCTCAGCTAGTTTCACTATAGTGCTCAGTGGAATCGGCAAGTTTTTGTGGGAAGGCGAGGAGAAGCAGCGGTGGTGGCAGCAGTAGCAAGTGCAGTGAGTGGCAGCAAGTGAGGGGGTGGGTGG
>NW_005841905.1:1297961-1298438 GCF_000455745.1 Alligator sinensis
GGGAAGCTAGGCTCAGCTGGTGAATACAGACTGGTGGGGTGGTGGAGCATCCCATGGGAGGGAGGGAGGTTTTGCAGCTGGCTGGGAGGGGTGGGGTTTACAGCTGGCCAGGCACCTAGCAGGGATGCTGCAAACCCCCTTGCTCCCAGCCTGCTGCAAACATCCACCCCGCTCCTGTGGGATGCTCTGCCACCTGAGTTTACCAGCTGAAGCAGCGGCGGTGGTGAGGAGTGTGGGGCCTGCATCCGGGGTGGAGCAGCAGTGATGCAGGACCCAGGGCCAGGGCCTGCAGGGGCCCATGCCCAGAGTGGGGCAGCAGGAGTGCCGGTGCCCAGGCTGGCATGTGGGGCCAGTGGGTAGAGGCGACGGTGGTGAGAAGCAGTGA
This sequence comes from Alligator sinensis, assembly GCF_000455745.1. Lineage (NCBI taxonomy): Eukaryota > Metazoa > Chordata > Crocodylia > Alligatoridae > Alligator > Alligator sinensis. The sequence goes on from NW_005841905.1 coordinate 1,298,347, forward strand.
GTGGTGGGGACGGGCATTGGCACAGGGCCTGTGTTGGTGCCTGGGGCCAGGGCTGGTGGGGGCCCAGGGTGAAGCAGCAGGACTGCAGGCTG
>NW_005841905.1:1298469-1306926 GCF_000455745.1 Alligator sinensis
TGGGGGACTGGGGCGGCAAGCGGGCTAATGGGGAGAGGCAGCGGCGGCAAGAAGCCGTGGTAACCAATAACCTATATTTACATTCATTACTATGGGCAAATGGGTTTTGCTTAGCACAGTTTCGCTTAGTGCTCAGTTTTTCTGGAACCAATTCAGAGCATTAAGTGGGGGTTGCCTGTGTAAGTCTGGAAGGAACGGATTGTTCTGACATGAGGAGTACAGACTATCTTTACTCCTCTGCTAGTCCAACAATTTGTGTTTGAACCTTTGTTTGCCTGCATAGAAGCCATTAAAATGATCATAAATACCAAATTTTTGTGTAGCCTGTTTGTTGCTGTACATGTTGGTCCAGTTGGATGGAGGTGAACAACTGTTTTCTCTTCAGAGAGAGCTCCTGTGAAGGGCACCATGAAGAGAACAAATGGGTGCAGCATGTTTCTCTTGCCTTGTAGATAAATGGAAGACTTTGATTTTAGAGCTGCAACATTATCCCCATTTACAGAACTGGAACTTAAAATACTCCTTAGTAGATCACCCCAAGCTTTTTTAATTGTTGAGAAGTGAAAGGTAAGCATGTTCTTAGGTTGGTTTCCCAAAATGGAGTGTCATCCTACAATTAGGAACTGTTTGCAAACCTCTTTGCAACAGTGGGCCAACATACTCTTGCTTACCTTCAGTGTCTCCAACATTGCATTCCTACATTAGGAATCTTGTGCATCTTAAGGCATTTTTTGGTAATTAAGAAAATATTAAGGCACATTATTTAGCTAATAATTTAACATGAATTTTTCTGAAGAAATTGCTATAAAACCAAAAGAACATAGCATCAATCCCTGAACAGAAACCATTGCATCAGAATTGGGGAAACTGCTTCATGTGCACCCTTAATATGCGAGTAAGAATTTGTTTAAATCTAGTCTTTTTCTTTACAGATGATGACTTTGATCAGTTTGATAAGCCTGGTGCAGAAAGGTCTTGGAGGAGAAGAACTGGAGACGATGACTGGGACAGGTAATTAAAAAATGTTGGCATTCAGACACTATATTGAATTGTATTAGCCTGGCTTCTTGAGCTGGCAGTTTTTCTAATTCTTAAGATTGCAGTTTCGGATACTGATTTAAGTTTTTGGCTGCTACATGCATGTCAGCAGATGCTAAATTGTAACCGGTATATACCTGCTATGTGTTGCCCCTAGAATTCTTTTTGCCAGAGACCCCCAAGAATTGACATGGCCCCTCATTCGATTTGGTATCAAGTGAACTTCAGTAGTAGTCTCTAGGCTTTATTACAGGTTTCCTCCTTGTCTAAGGAACCGCTTGCCAGGTCGTATTGCATTACAGCAGTGACCTTTGGTGGTACCGGCCTTATATCCTCTGCTGGGTGTGTGGGATGTTAGTTTCTGGTTCCTTGTTGTTCAAACAAGAATTCCAAGGTTGCTCCTGTCTCCCCAGGGTGGCAACAAAACACGCGTGTTCCTTTTTGTCCATCACTTTTGTAACTTTTCTCATCCCAAATTGTCCAGTCCCCTGGCTCTGTGCCAAGCATTCCTTATATGGTACACCAGTCCCCTGGCACTGCCAGCCACATTCCTTATAGGGAAACTTGTGCTTTGCTTGCCTAGTGCCTGATCTCAGCACATTCGTCTCTCAGTGCCACAGAAGGTGCTCTGTTCAATTCTATTGCTTAGTTCTGGGAACGCCTGGACTATGGCTGAAAGCCTTAGTATAACACAGTTTGCCTGCTACACTGTGAAGAACACATAGTGTAGTGGCATGAACAGATGTGCAATATGGAAGCAAGCATAACATTTTGCAGTCAGCTTTTTGACTGCAATTTAGCTTCCTTTATGTAATAATAACTTATTCTCAATAGTGGCTGTAAACTGTTAATAACTTTCTTTTTTTAGCGCTTGCCAGCTTTGTGTAGGTATGCGCGTGTATTTAAATTTAGCCTTTAAGCTTGTGTGTCGGTTTTTTTAATGTTTTGATCATCTTTGTTTTGGGGAAAGAATGTTGTTTTTTTTTTTATATGTAATTCAGTTTTCTGTTTACAAATGGCAATATTATTTTCAAGATAAATTGGGAGGCAGAGGCATGCTGCTTACTGTAAATTTTACACCCCAACTACAGTTGTCAAGCTATTTGGCAAAAAACTGTTTAGCTTTTCCCATACTAGCATGGAGATTTGTTCAGACTTCAACTGTATTCTAACTGGTTTCACTACACTACAAGTTCCAAATTGATTTAATGCTTTTCATTGATCGTTCATGCTGTTTATAGTTATTTAAAAAATTGTTATCTACTGTAAGCTTTTTTCCTACTGTGTTAACCTAGAAGTATATCACTTACTAGTTGTAGTACTTGTTTCAAGGGAATTAATTGTATCCCTTTTGCCATGGCTCAGGAGAGGATGGTGGAAGTTGTCAATGCCCTGAGCAGGAAACTCAGGTTCTTAATTTGCAGTCTTTGCTTCTAGTAAATAAAGAAAAGAACAGATTTGATTTGATTTGATTTTAATTTCACTCCAGTTCCTTCTTCTGGGAATTAATAGGTGGCATTCCAAAGGATGACTAGCTTTCTTTTTATTCTACCCTCACAGCTGCCACTATCCTTGCAGTTTTAAGATTTATGGGGGAGGAGGGGAAGAAGAGCACTTCCTTATGAACTTCTTATAGTCAAATTCATAGTTTCATAGTTTCTTCTCAGTGAAACTTCTTTTAAAAAGAATCAGGAGTCCAAAACCAAAAAGTGCTCAGCTTTTTAGAAGGGTTAAGTGTGTGTGTGTGTGTGGGGGGGGGGGGGGGGGGGTAAAGAACCTCTTCATTGTCATTGTGCTTCATTATTTTTTTGTTTTATTTATCATGTGAAACAGTAGCTTCTCAGCACTAAGGGGAAAATACAGCTATGGTAGCCTGTTTTATTCATGCAATTTATAAAATTTTCTGCTATAAATTTTATTGCTGGTTGCTCATAACTTAAGGCAGTAGAAGAACTCGGATTACATAGTAGGGATGTAACAATCGTTTAAAAATTATCCATTTAACCTCCTCTAGTTATGTTGGTTAAACAGTTAATCCATAACACAGCAGCTCTGACAGCTGCTGCTGGGAGCTGCTCCCAGGGCCCTCTGACTGGAGGAAGGAGGCTGTGGCAAGCTCAGCCAGATACCACAACCCACCTGAAGCTCCAGGCTGAGAGGAAGAGAGTACCTGTGAAAGAGCAGCTAATTGCTTAATTGAGTCATTAGGCTGCCTGCTTATTTCCTCTTTAACCTCATAGGCTTATGAGTACTAGTTCCCTTTGTCCTTCCCCATCCCCTCCTGCCTGCCCTGCCACTTCTGGGGCACTGCATTGCTTCCCTGCCAGATTGCGCTCCACCCCATGCTTAACAGTAACCAGTAAGATAACTGGTTATCACTGGGCTTCTTGGTTAAACGATTAACCATTTAACTTTTCACACCCCTAATATTTAGTAAGGTATTCCATAGCAAAATGATTTATTACTTTTTATTAATAGGGTGTAGCAATATTCACTACATGACAGCAGATTCAGGCTTCAGACCTTGCTATTTCATAATATGGGAGAGGGGGTTGTCACAGTAACATGTAGTAAGGTGTTTTTTAAGAAAATGGTAAAAACAGCTTCTAAGAAATTAAACTCTTGTAGTTTTACTTGCATCCTTGACTCAACCCCCATTCTGCTACTTTTTTAATCCTTGTTTAGTCAAATCTAAAGATATAATGCCTTTGAATTCTTTGACTGCTTTACCTTTCCTTTGACATTGGCTTGTGATAACCAGGAGCTGGAAGGCCCCAGGAAGACATCTAGGGAGCATTCCAGAAGATTAATGGGATAAGGTTCTTGGAATTTGTTTTCCTTTAGATTTTTTTACCATTGCCATTCTGAAACACTTCGTTCTTCACTGCTATTCTTGCTTAATGAGGCTTGCTCAGTTCATAAAGTTTGAGGGCAAAAGTCACCATTACACCATCTCATTCGACTTGTGTATCACAGGCCATTGAATTTCATCTAGGTACCTAGCATAGAGCCCAGGAGCTTGTGTTTAAGAAAAACATGTCTGTCTGAAAGATGTCTAGACTTGACTTGAAGACCTCAGAGGGTAGTGAATCCACCCCTACCTATGACAGTTTGTTTCTGTAGTTAACTGTCCCGTGTATGGAACGTCTGTGCTTTTTCATGGTTTGATTTTATTTTTTCTTTATTTTTCCTCATGACTAGGAACTCAAGTCAGTCATACTTTTTGATATGAAGTTCTCTATTAGATTAAAAACTCTGTCAGACCTTGGAGGTATTTTCTTCAACCTTCAAGTAAGTTCTGTGGTGCTCTCCATCACCTACAATTTCTCCATTGGGCTAGTTTCAGTGGCTTTGCAGGCCATAGATTGCTGACTGTCTGTCTCATTATTTGCTACTCTACTCATTTTTGTCATCCCCAACTTTTATGAGCAGTGATTTTTGCTTGTTCAGATCATTGATGAAAACATTGAATAGCTTTGGCACTAGTAATGACTGAGCTAGAACCCCACTGTAAAACACCTTTATATGGTGTTTTTCCATTGATGACTGCTTTTATAGATCTAGTTAACTCTTTGACATGAATTTTTGATATTGTCCATTGTTAATTTTTCATCACGGTGTCATGCAGTACTAAGTTAAGTACCTACAAAGGTCTGACAATAGTATGTGTATGCAGCTATTTTTATCAACCAAACTTGAATCTCATTGAAGTAAAATTGTTAGATTAACAAGGCCTACTTTTTCATAAAATAGAAATTAGAAGTTTTTGGTGTTAAGTATATGTCTATCTTTTAATTCTTTATCAGTCTTTCTATTACTTTGCCTGGGATTGATGTCGGGATAACTGACCAATACCAATAGTTACGTGGGTGAATTCCAATATTAATTTGTTAAACATCTTCCTTCTCTGCATCATTACTACCAATTTTACCATTTCCATTTAGTAGTGGGCATACAACATGGCTAGGATTTATTTTGTTCCTTAGTAGTTAAAAGAAGAAATCTCCACTCTTTAGTGTTCTTATGCATGCTTACTAGATGAGATTTTTTTCCCCCTTAATGCTCATAGTTTTATTTATAAACTTTCCCTACTTTATAACTTCTAATTGTATATTCATTTGCTCCATTTGATTTCATAGACATTTGGGCTGGAAGGGACCCCAGAGGATCATTGAGTCCAGCCCCCTGTCCCAGGGGCAGGAAGTCAGCAGCGATCATACTATCCCAGCAAGATAAGCATCCAATGTGTCTTGAAGGCGTTCAAAGTGGGTTCTTGAACCGCCTCCGGTGGCAGTCTATTCCAAACCTTGGGGGCTCGGATAGTGAAGAACTTCTTTCTTACGTTCAGCCTGAGTCAGTCGCGGCGGAGTTTGTGACTGTTCAATCTCATCACCCTTTGGGGCTCTCTGGTGAACAGACATTCCCCCAGATCCTGATGAGCATCCCTGATAAATTTATAGGTGGCCACCAGATCACCCCTGAGCCTGCGCTTTTCCAGGCTGAAGAGTCCCATGGCTCTTAGCCTCTCATCATAAGGTCTGTTTTTCTGACCTGATCATGCGCGTGGCTCTCTTCTGCACCCTCTTGAGCTTCTCCACATCCTTTTTGAGTTGTGGAGCCCAAAACTGGACGCAGTACTCCAGCTGTGGCCTCACCAAGGCTGAGTGCAAGGGGAGAATGACGTTCTGGGATTTGCTTCAGAAGCATCTATGGATGCAAGCCAAGGTTTTGCTCGCTTTACTAGCCGCAGCATCACACTGAAGGCTCATGTTCATCTTGTGGTCAGTCATGACCCCCAAGTCCCTTTCGTGTGTAGTGCTAACCAGTGTACGACTGCCAAGCCTATAAGCATGCTGCAGGTTTTTCCTCCCAAGGTGGAGAACCTTGCATTTTTCGATGTTGAACACCATCAGATTGTCATCCGCCCATTTTATGAGCCTGTCAAGATCTGCCTGGATTGCCCTCCTGTCCTCAGGTGCGGATGCCTTACCCCCAGAGTTTGGTGTTGTCGGCAAATTTGGCCAGTCCACTTCTGACACCAATGCCCACATCATTGATGAAGATGTTAACTATTATAGGCCCTAGGACAGAGCCTTGAGGGACCCCACTGGTGGTCGCGCACCAAGACGATTGGCTCCCGTCGACTACCGCCCTCCGGGTCCTGCCGCGGAGCCAATTCCCCAGCCAGCGAATCGTGGTGAGGTCGAGGCTGCAGCTAGCCAGTTTAGCCAAGAAGTGATTGTGGATACCAGATTGAAGGCTTTTTTTCAAGTCAAGATATGACATCAATCTCTTCCCCCTTGTCCAGGTGATAAGTCACCTGGTCATAGAAGGAAATGGGATTGGTCAAGCAAGACCTACCCGTAACAAACCCATGCTGGGTATCTATCCCTCAGTATATTGCCTTCAGCTAGTCTGTTAAGGATGGCCTCTTTGTTGATCTTTTCCAAGACCTTCCTGAGGATAGAGGTCAGGCTGATGGGCCTGTAGTTTGCCGGATCTACTTTCCTCCCTTTCTTGAAGATGGGCACAACATTGGCCTCTTTGGGCACTTCACCAGAGTGCCAAGAGCTCTCAAAGATCCGTGCCAGGGCTGAGCTATGATGCTTGCCAGCTCCCTGAGTATCCTTGGGTGTAACCCATCAGGGCCGGCTGACTTGAAGGTATCCAGCCTGTCAAGGTGTTCCTTCACGAGGTCAGCTTCAATGGAGGGCAAGGAATCTCCCTCACCTGGGCCTCCCTGACCCACAGTGAGCAGGGCCATCCCATGGGACTGGTGAAAAACTGACAAAGTACCCATTTGCTTGGTTTGCAAGTTTTCTTTTTCCTGGGCATCAGTTATCAGTTGTCCCATCTGGTTTAGCAGGGGTCCAGTGTTGCCCTTGCTTTTCCTCTGGCTCCCAACATATCTAAAAAAAAGACTTTTTATTGTCCTTGATATTTGTAGCTAGCCGGAGTTCCATCACAGCCTTGGCTTTTCTGGCTTGCTCTCTGCAGGTCCGGACCAGAGCAGAGTATTCCTCCTTGGTGGTCTGCACAGCGGTGGGAGTCCCCCTCCCCCTCAGACAAGCTGCAACTCCATCCCATTAGCATCTGTATACACTTGATCCATTTGTCATTTGCCTTTCACCCTCCCCCTTCCGTTCATTCCATTTCTATTTTATTTCTGACTTGTAATTTAACTTTACCACTTAACAGACATGGGTTTTTGGATCAGTCATCCTTCTCTTCTGATTTATAGAACTGATTTTTTTGCCTTCTGAAACTCTTAAATAATTCCTTGTGTTCTTTCTAAACTTTTCATCCCACTAAATTTTGATCATCAGTTTCTTCAGATTTTCACAATTAATTCTCTCGAAGCATACATATAAGCATGCGTGTGAATTACTGCGTGAACATTGTCCTCCTCCATATAAATGTAGCTGAGTATTAATCACTGGTTCTAGGTAGTGACCCATTTCCAGTCCAGTGATTAATTCATTTTAATGAGATCTAAGAGTTCATTTGTGGTGAGAATAATTTTGAAAAATTATCTTTATTGGAGAGCAGTGTCCAGTGAGCAAGTCTGTGGGGGACAGAGGGGGAAAGGGTGTGGGGGAGGCAGATGAAGACCTCCATGATGAGGGGGGAAATGGGGCTGGGTCAGGCAGGCTATGGTGGGGTGGGGCCCCTTACCTCCCCGTGGGGGCCTCAATCTGCCTTCCCCACAACAGAATTACCAGCTGGACACTGCTTTCCAAGCTGCTGGGCTGCATATTGCCGATTGGATTGGTATTGGCTGATATGGCTGGTTAATAATGGGCCATCAGTATTGGGCCAAAAAATCTTAGCAGTGCACCCCTATTCTGTAGCTGATAACAGGATGCCACTAGTACAGGGGCGGGCAATTATTTTGGGCGGAAGGCTGCTTACCCAGTTTTGGCAAGCCATCAACGGCCTCATGATAGGTAACCAGGGGCAGATAAATATTAATTTTCTAAATTTTTAGGGGCCCCATGGGCCAGATAGAATAGCCTGGGGGCCACATCCAGCCCCCAGGCCGCATTTTGCCCTTCCCTGGCATAACTCCTAAGAACTTTTCACATCCAGAGCATTACCCAAATAGCTGTAATAAAAGACTACATTACCCCTGTCACCCTGCTCTGGGCCCTGCTGTCGCTTGCCCTGGGGCACCATTGTGGGCCCCGTGCTCCCACTGGCTTCCATCCCACTCACACCCAGTGCCCCCCAGCCCCGTGGTACAGGCAGGGGGCAGTGCTCAGCCCCAACCCCCTGCTCGCCAGCAGGGAAGAAGCTGGTGCTGAGCATGGGGGAAAGCGGCCCCTCACCCACCCCATTGCTGGCGCTCCCTGCTGCAGCTGCTCGCAGCCTGCGCAGGGCTGTCCGGAGCAGCGACAGGGAGGCCCCGGGCTGCACGCA
>NW_005841905.1:1306984-1308411 GCF_000455745.1 Alligator sinensis
GGACCAGCCCCTCGCCCGCCCCATGCCCGGTGCCCCATGCTGCAGCCACTTAAGCTGGCCTGGGGCTGCCTGTGCCTGCTCCTGACAGCCCACTGTTGTTGGAGCCCGCCGGGGTTCGCCTGGGTCTTACTGCCCTTGGTTCCTGTCATTTTTGACAGGAACCAAGGGCAGAGAAATATTAATTTTTCTACATTTTTAGGGGCCCCGTGGGCCGGATAGAATGGCCTCGCGGGCCATATTTTGCTCACTCCTGCACTAGTACCTACTTGTGGGCTTATCTTTTTGATCTGTGAGCATTCAAGATACTCTAGTTCTGAAATATCTGTCACTAGAGCTATTGGCCTATTCATGGCGCCTCGCCCCCATTCTTTAATATATTTGTTCTTATGGCTGACTACCGGGTGTGTTTGTTTTTGTTTAGCATTTTTTTTAATTCTGGTCAATTGAATCAATCTATAAGGTGTCAGTAATGCCTTTTGTCAGCTTTATTTTCATCAGTGAGTAATTTGAGCATTTCTTGCTTGTTATCCAGAATCCTAGCATTGGCTTATAAGCAATTAAAAATTCCTCATGTTCCTGTATCCTGTTAGTTCAGTTTGATTACTCTCCTGTACCGGCTAGGTACAGGGTATCCTGTTCAAACCTCTCTTTCCCACTGGAATTTGCGTATACAAAATGTTCAGCCTTGCATCAGTTGTCCAACCAGTGATTCATCTCTGTGCCTAGAATGATTTTATGAAGGTTACTTGAACTTTCATACTTTGCTTCCCTTTCAAGATCTTTGGAGACATCTGTAATCTGTTTAGTTTCATGTGAATCTATTAGTGGTTCCAACATACATCATCACTGGTGGAACCCTGCCAGACAGCTCCATTAAATCTATCCAACCTTGCTTTAATATTTATTTTTTTTTATTCAGGGAGATCACACAAACCTGCTTCTCTTGGGTTCCTTACTGAAATTTCCGTTCACCCGTAATACCTTAGGATGACTGAAGAACCGTTTTTGATAGCTGTTTGTTTCGTGTCACAAGGATGTCCAATGAACTGTCCTCTGTAGCCTTCTAGTCTATTTCTCTAGAGGCAGGTACCTTTATAGCAGATGTGAATTGTTGTCAGCTATTCAATACCTTTTAGCCATCTTGAATGCCTTTAATTCTTTTGGTTATGACCACGAGTAAGTCTTGGTCATGAGTTGTTAGTCCACTTCAGCATGTAGTCCATCCTGTTCTGTATTGGGGTAGGATAAAGATTAAATCCTAGGTCAATGTGTCATTTTCAGCCCAATATCCTCAATTGATGCAGATTGAAACCATATCAACAAAGATGTGGGAAACAGACTGAAAGTATTAGAGTAGTCTTTGGCACCTTTAATTTTTGATGCACAGAGTTGTTTGAGAAAGTGTGATGGGATAGTAACTTTTCCCT
>NW_005841905.1:1308442-1322242 GCF_000455745.1 Alligator sinensis
AGATAATTCATTATACTTCTTGATTTCTCTCCTTTTATATAGAGGTATCTGCCTTGGTGTAGTGGTTTGGTCTGGCTCTTTCACTCTTAGTTGGTCAAAGACCAGGTGCCTTCTATTTTCACTCCTGTTGGTTGTTGAGTCATCCATTTTATCCATAATTGTTTGTTAGTTTAAGGACATTTGTGGGATTAATTTGCTGTGTGTGTACAATATCTTCTTATTATTGATCTTTTGATATTCTGGGAGGCTTTTTAAATTTTCTCTGGCTAGAAAATAAGGCTGGTGGGAAAAGAATCTCTCTTCTTCCTAGGAGCAGCTCTTCGATCCAAATTGAATGAGCTTCAATTAAACTGAAATGCCCTGCCATGTAGTTCTAGCTAACTCTCAAATCTAGTAATTGCAATCTAGATTTTCTGTTGGGTATTCAGGTAGATTACTTGAACAATTGGCAAAGATTTATCCTTTCCATTACTCATGTGTTATCAACAGGAATTTACTTCTCTGGTCATTTTACATCTGCAGGTTTATTTTACATTTGTTTAGGTGCCTAAGCTTACTTTGAGGGGTTGTATAATTCGGGGGGCGGGGCGGGGGGTGTGAATAGGACAATGTCAGTCTCTTGCTAGGTTCTGCTTCCATGTAAGGAAGCATACACTCAACCCAAGGCAAATTGGAATCCAGTATGCAAATCCAGCAAATGATATCGGGGTTTAGAGGATACCAACACAGGCATTTCTAGAATGGTAACTTAAATTTATCCTGTTGCCATAATGTGGGAACTGTGCGTGCTGCCACTCCACAGTTCTCTGCTGCCACTCCACAGTTCTTTCCAATCTGTCTTCCTCTATAGTTGGGAGAGACCATTAGTCAAGCATGTCATCAGAAAGACATGAGCAGATCCAGGCATTACACTTTTACTGGGTGAGTTGCTGTTCCCTTGGTAGAAACTACAAGCATATAAGCATTTGCTCAGTTTTTCCTAGAGGAAACATTGCCCTGTCCAGGAGAAGGATCTTCTAGGCATCAACTTAAGTGTGATACATAACTACCTTTCACATTTTATATATCTATATTTTACAGTGAGCTTGAAGATGATTTGCTTGGAGAGGATTTGCTCGCTGGTAAAAAGGTAAGACCTAGCTCCATTTAATGTTTGCTTTTAAAACTGAAAGGAGTTATTTCCGGAACTTGTACGCCCTGGGAGGGCACGGGGGTGGGGGACACGGGGAGGCATGTACCCCCTGAATCTGTGCGGGGCAGGGCGGGCTACAGCCGGGGCTGCACAGGGCTCTTCTCGGCAGGGGCTGGGCTCGGAGCGGGTGCCAGCGGTGCTGGGAGGATGCTGTATCCACCTCAGACTTTGCTGCAGCCCCCACTTCCCAGTGTGTGGGTAGAGGCAGGGCATTGAGCTGGGGCAGTGCCGGGCGGCTGGTGGTGGTGGCAAAATCTGGAATGGATGCAGCATCCTCCCAGTACATCCAGCACCCGCTCAGAGTCCAGCCTCTGCAGAGAAGAGCCCTGCACAGCTCCAGCTGCGTCCTGCCCAGTGCAGATCCAGTGGGTGCACGCCCCCACGAGCCATGGCTCTGCCACTCGCCCGCCCTGCCTTGGCAGTGTCTGCCCCTACCCTCTCCCTTACTGTGGGAGGCATTGACTTGCCCCCCACACCCCTTTCCTCCCCCCCATCCCCTTCCACCACACCAGACTTACCAGCTGGAGGCAACTGTATTGGAAATCGGATCAGTATTGGCCAATATGCCTCAAATATTGTCTATCGGTATCAGCCCCCAAAATCTCTATTGGTGCACCCCTACTAGCTAGTGATTTGCATCTCTTCCCATTCTGTTGAAGATGAACCGTTATGTCCTGGGGAAGATAGATGAGAAGATGGGTAGCCACAAGGGCTCCCAACCATCTCCTTTGTTTCTGTGCATGTGTCAGTTTTAAGATATCTCAGGTTCTTTGACTGCTAGTAGCTGTGATGGTATGATGGGACATGGATCACTCTATACGTGCCTTGTTATATTCCTCTTAAAGCAAGTGCTACTTGTTACTCTTGAAATGGGATACTGGGTTATGTGGAACTTCAGTTTGTCCCTGAATGGCAATTCTTATGTTCCTACAGAGTAGTAAAATGTCCATTCTGTTTCCCACAGTAGGTTATCCATAATATCAATTAACTGGAGAGCAAGTGGTGCTGACAGGACTGATAAGAGGGGAGAACAAGGAATCTTCTCTTCTTCCCATAGACCTGTGATTTTTGATTAGATGCCTGTGCCCCAGACCAGATGGGTGTATGGGAGGGGGGGTCGGAAAGGTGCGGGCGGGGGAAGGTATGGGGGGGCACATGTTCCCCAGATTTGTGTGCAGGGTGAGAGTGGAATGTCTGCTGCCAGGCACTGCGCTTGCCTCTTCACAGTGGGGGCACTGGGCCAGGGCTGTGCTTGGGGCACGGTGGGCAGGTGGTGGCTTTGGGACAGAGTGTTACGGGAGCAAACTTTAGGGTGGCTGTAGCCTACCCTGTAGCCCCCCGTTCTTAGTGCTATTGCTGCCTGCCCCACCCTCATCCACCCAGAGTGCAGCCCCAGCTCGGCCCCACCTCTGCCAAGAAGAGGCCAGCACGACCCTTGGCCCCGAGCCCACAGTAGGTAGCTTGCCCTCACCCCACATACAGACCTGGGGGGCCCTTTCCCCCATACCTCCCCTGGGGTTGTGCACAGCTGCAGGAGCCACCCCCTGGATGAGTTGCCCAAGGCTTCTCACCCCAGCTGGGCAGTGCTTGTCCCTGCCCCATCCCCACTCCCTCCCTCTCAGTGGGGGCTTTGATCTGCTCTCCCCATACCCCTTCCTCTCCCCACCCCTTCCCTTTCATAGATTTACTGGCCGGACGGTGTTCTCCAAACTGCTGGGTTGCATGTCTGCTCTTGGATCAGTATCGGCTGATATGGCTGGTTAATAATCGGCCATTGGTATTGGCCCAAATAAATCTGTATCGGTGCACCCCTACTTGTATATTTAAGTCATTTTTCTCCTTTTTAGGAGTGGTGTTGGGGTGGGGAACGATTCAAGTAACTTATTCAGTTATGTAGTTGGTTTTTCTATATAGTAACTTTCTTTATTAAAGATGTGACATTGAAAAGAGGTCAGGAAAAGACAGCAACAAATTTATGCCTGAATATTTTTTTTCTCTCATCTTAACTCGTCTTACTTTTGTCCTACTTTCTGGCCCCTGTATCCTTTTCTAGTATTTGTCTCCTAAATTTCTGTTTCATTTGAAGTAACATGTTGTTCTCCTTTATCCTGTCTGTGTTTCTAGATCATTAATGAAGTTGTTAAATAAAGTAGGTCCTAATACCAACCATTTCAATACCCCCAGGCACCCGCACCCTCCCCCCCCAGCTCATTATATTGCTTGTCAATCATTACCTTTTAGTTTATTGTCCTTTGGCCAATTTTCTGTCCCCGTGGCAGTGTTCAAATCTAAGCCAATTTGAATGCATTTTACAAGTTTTCATGAGAGACTATCAAATGCTTCACTGAAACTCAGATATGTTTTCCACAGCATTCCTTTCATCATCTGATTATAAAAAATTTTTTCAAAAAGAAATCAAATTTGTCTGGCCAGTTTTTTATTCATTATGAAAGCATGTTGCTTATTGTTTGAAGTTTTTGTTTGACAAATTATTACCCTACTTTTTTTGTATGTTTTAAAAAATGTCATATATTTTATAACAAGAACCAAATGTTCACAACTCATCTCTTATGTTAACCTAGAATCAGTCTGACTTGTCAGATGAAGAGCTGAACGATGATCTTCTACAGAGTGACAATGAAGAGGAACAAAATTTCAGGTATCCATTTCTTGGTTTCTAAATGTTACGGATTAAATTTAATTTGAATAGTTTCCTGCCGAATGACATGGGTAAACTTTTACAATTAGAGCATTAGAGCTGTTGGACTAGAGATCAAAATAGAACTACTTTATCAAAATCCCTCCTATGCAGAAATTTCCATTGTCAAAAATGGTTTGACCGCATAATCCAGTTTAAAATGGCTTCCTTCTAATCTAGGTACAATGTTTACAACATTTTTATATTTGCATTGTATTTTTATACATTTTTTTTTATTGTATTTTTTTTGTGAAATCTATTTTGATTTTATTCTTACTGTATCAGTGGTTTAAAAAACTAGCTCTGTAAAATTCTGTCAGTGTCTTGTATTGCTTATGCTTTATTCTCTGGCCATCATTGAATAATGAGTGTTAGGGCGTTTCAAATAAACTGTTAAAACTGTCAGTTAATCTCGTTTAAATAATGTTTATGAATATCTACAAGCTTTGATTCTCCATCCCTTCCATGCCATAGATACAAGCCATTCTTCTGCAGGGCCTTTGGAATACCCCACTTAACTTCTCAAACTGCATCTGATGTCCTTAGAGCCTTTGGCAGTGGTCCCAAAGCATGCAAAATTTGAACTGGGGTGGGGGGAGGGGATGTAGTTTAAAATGCACCCTTGAAATTTGCTACAAAAAGTGAAGAGTTGAATAGGCCAAGGCATTCTCACCCAAGCTCATTAAAGTTGTGCCATCCATGTTAGTGCTCTGTGCTAGTATGCATTTAGGCAGAGAGAACCTGTGGCATTTCCATTGAAAATATTGGCAGCTTTAGCTTTAACTGCTGCCCTTTACACACTGAGGTGGGAGGGGTGCGGGATGCTGTTCCATACTGCCTCCACATATTACTCTTTATGCATTGTTAGGAGTTCTACCCTAAGCATTTTGTTACAGTACTTCCCTACTATAAGCTGTTTTTCCCCAAGACTCTTTCCACCCACTTTTTTTTTTCTTTTATCTTTTTTAACTACTTTTTTTTCACCAGTGGTAGATTTAACCTTGTTTGTGAAATGACTGCTTTTCTTTTTCTTTTCTTCTTCCCACTCACACCGGTGCACCCTGGAAATCTGTCTGTATTTTTGACCTCCAGATTGTGTTTATTATAAAATAAATAAAAAAGAGAAGTCTTGTTTTTAAAATAATTTTTGGAATTGTAGTGTGGCATGGGGGGAGGTTTAAAACTGCCTCTCTCCAAATGCCTACCTTTTCAAACCAGTACCAACCCATTGTAAATATATACACTTTCAAATATCTTGGGCTTCTCTTGATTTTGTAATTTGTCACTGTCTTAAGATTTTCTTTTGTAGCTGGCTGTGATAGCATCTGTTATAAAGCAAAGATCCAATCTTAAATTCTAGTCTTTCTTTAAATCTTTTCAAATGAATTGTTATTTTTTTAAAGGTCCAAATGTACGCTGTTATTAAGTAACTGTTTTAAGCCTTTATGAGTCAACTTTTTAAAACAGTTCCTGTCTATATGAATTGCACTTCATTTTCAATGAAAAATCAAGGCTACCACAAATACAAAATTGAAATCACAGTAATTGTGTGCTGTCAATATTAATATACTAGTAAAAATGATTTGTAGCTTAGTTTGAGATATTAGAAAGCAGATGCAGTTGTAATCATGTTGTATATTTTTGTTAGTCTGGGAATTAAAAATTGAATCCAGTCTGCTTGGTTTACTGTGCAGGACTTTTGCCAAACTGACCTGTTAGACCATCTGGTTGGTTTGATTCCCCTGGTCAAATAGCCTGCAGCTGGTGATAAGCTGGGGTATAGTCTGCATTATGAATTTATGGCATGCAGTCAATTGGTGTGCAAACTATTTTTTCTTTACTAATCTAGACAACGTGCTTTTTTGGCTTCACTGAACTAATGCTCACAAACAGAGGTAACTGATATACTTGACTTCTAGTCTGAACCTTTTTTTCTCTCCCCCTCTTCTTTCCATCACCACTGTAGTTCTCAAGGTGTCACAATTAGTCTTAATGCTACGACTGGCTTGATTACATCATATGGACTATCTGAGACCACTAATGATCAATCTATACAACATGAGTCAGAGTATGACCAAGGGGAGGATGAAACAGATTATGACAAATCAGAAGATCGTGAGATGTATGCTCAGGAGTATGCAGAGGAAGGACAGTATGAAGGCAATGAAGCTGAGCTTACAGAAGACCAAATAGAGTATGTGGAAGAGCAGGGAGAGGAAGAAATTTACAATGATGAAGTACTAGACCTTGAAATCAATGAACCTCTAGATGAATTTCAAGTGAGTTTCTTTCTATTGTATGTCCAAAGATAACATTGCTTCACGTGCATAGGTTTTTAGACTGATTTGAAATCTGTTTACCTCCCTAGGGAGGTGGGGAAATTAGACCTATTATCACTGTCTGCCAGTTTCTTTATCTAGGCTGTGACAAAGTTTGTGTTGACAGCTTGTTTGGCGGTAGGTAATGCTCCTTTGTCATGCTGGAAGGCAGTTGAGAATCATGACCTTGAGGATTGTATCCTTAAGGAAGAAAACAGCTTTGTGTGGTGGAGATACACTGCCAATTGTTAGAAGTACTTAATGCAAAAGCTTTTATCCAGGCTTTAGACAAGATCTGATAAAGTCCTTCGAAGGTGAAAAGATTATTGACCTGCTAAAGACATCTTTAAGGTGCTAATATTCCAAAGTGATTGATGTCCTGCTCATTCATCCTTTTTTGTAACTGAGAACTGTCTAACCCTGAATAAAGAGATTGGAGGTTAGTTCAGAAAATGTCACATGCATAATTTGATATCATTTAAGCAGTATATTAAAGGACATATACTAGCTTTAATGGCTAGCAATCATATGATCACAACTTAAGCTGCATGCACTTAATGCATTTTAAAATATTAATATTCTTGTTCAGAAAAGATTTTGCCCTTTATGTTTGTACAGCATATAGCACAATAGGACTATGATCTTGTTTAGAGCTACTAAACAAGATTCAAATGCAAATCAAAAATTGCTGTAGAAAATTGGCATACTATTTTAAACTCTTTTAAATGGCAAAAAAGAAAACTAGGAATAGATGCTAATGTGTGAAGTGCTTTCTGTGCTCATAGCAGCATAGACAAGCAATTAGTTTGGAGCCCCCTCCAAAGAATTTGCGATCTAATAGCCTGTCAAACTAATGGGGCGTCACTGGCAGCTAGATCTCAGTGTGTTAGTTCCCTGCATTGCCATACAGTGTTTTACAGGTAATTTAATATTTTTTTCAGTAACATTGTAACTGTTAGAGCTGTTTAAAGATCCTTTCATTATATCCGGCTTAAGCTTGATTTGACAGATAAAAACACTTTTTCTTGAACTCATGGTGTAAGGACAATGATATAAACAGGTACCTTGCCTAACTTCTTCGTATGTTTGAATTTTTTACCCTGTATCTTTCTTTTGTAGGATGAAGAATATATGCAGTCGTATAATGAACAGCAAGGAATGGAAGACCAAGAAGACTATGTAGCTGAAGAGGAACTGGAAGAAGTTCCTGACTCCCAAACACCTGGAAATGAATCTGAAGAGGTATGTTGTTTTCCAGTCAAGATTTCTGGAAGTTCACAAGTTCTGCAGCCTGCAGCTATTGTAATTCTGAACTTGTCCAAGCTGCTTGCTAAGGACTAATGCCAGTACTTGTGTGTGAACAATTTGTCCTTGATGTTATCCCTTCAAAATGTTTGTTGTGATGCAGAAATATTTGAGACTACTTTGTCACTTATCAACTGTGTTCATTTTCTTCTAACAGTGGTACAGAGTAAGTATTTTTCTTTTTTTGCTGAAAAACTGTGAGGTGGTAGTAAAGTGTAAATATCCATATTTCCTTTAGTGTTAAAAGAACCGTTTGCTGTCTTCTAGAAGTTTTAAGTGGAAGAATAATGTGATGTCTGGGCTGTCTTGGGTTCCATTCTGCCGCAACAGCCATCGCCTCCTGTTGGTGGCAGCCAGGGCTCAGGTGCTGTTGCAGGGGACAGGGGGCTGTGGACCTGGGTCTCTGGCCCTGTAACCTTGGCAGCTGGAGGCCCCCTCTGGTAGGGCTGGGAGGATGGGGGACTGTGGGTGGGAAGTAAGAGGCACTAGTAAGGCCAGGGTGGCGTGGTGGGGAGTGAGGGACCTGGACCTGCATCCTGGTGAGTGAGCGGGACAGGGGGTACTCTGATTTTTCATGACTTAAAAAAAAAAAAAAAAAATATCAAACTCAAAATCAAATACCAAAATCTATAGGTATTTAGAATTGTTTTAGTTATAGTGATTGAGGCACTAGTAGGCTTCCAAATTATATACACGAATTTTGAGGTTTTTAATTAGAGAACTTGCTATTTTTTAATTTTTTTTAATCTGAGGATTTGCGATTTTTAAACAGAAAATCAGGATCCCAGTCATCAGAATAAAAGGAGAAGCAAAGCAAGCGAGATGCCTAGTACTTTGTTACTAGTTCCTCTAAACAAAGTTAGAGGTTTACTGCCGAAAACAAGCATTTGCTCACAGGTGACAGCACTGAAGCATCTAACAGAATATCCTTTAAAGTTTGAGTTACATTTCCCTATTTAGATCATTTAGCCACTGGCAAACTTATAGTTTTTTGAGCCTCTTGGAGTTATTCTTTCTGTAGCATAATTTGTTCTTAGACCTGTTGTCTGCAGCTTTGCTAGTTGTATCAAATACATTAGAATAGAACAAATGGGTTTTGACAGGTTTAATAGTCACATAGGATGGGAAGGACTTGTCTGGGACAGAGTCAAGTCTTCAATTATGACAAGCATCATGAGACGCCAGTCTGATTCCTAAACATATCAAGCTCTGTCTTTAAAAGTAGTTAGCTTTTGCTCCCCTACCTTTGTGGCAGGTCCAGTATTTAACAGGACCTACAAAATGTCTTTCAGTTCTTTTTTTATAGTGATATTTAACCTTAGCTGTAAATTACGTGCCTTTCAGTAGTTAAAGGAACTCTAATGCTGTTGACCAGCCGCAGCTAAGTGCTGTGAGTAGTTGTCTTTTCAGCGACTAGTCATGTTAGTTTAATTGGTTAATTTTACATATACTTACTGCTTCTACAATTACCACTTAAAAATAACAGGGCTGTGTGAAGTTTTGGTCGCTGATTTAATCTGGAGGAGATTGGGCCCAGTTCAGCGGCTGAATCTCTGAATCAGACTAGAATCAGGAGGCCAGTTAATTTCTCCAAATCTAATCGGAAGCCTCTGATTTCAATTCAGTGAGATCTGACGATTCGGAAATAGATGCAGCTTTATATATATTTTTTTCTACATACCTCAAGGTACCAGATGGCTCATGAATGCTGAGATGGTGGGGAGGATGAAGCGTGGGGGTGGTCCTCAGTACGCTCAGCAGCAGCCCCGGAAGTGGACCAGAAGCAGTTCCGGTCCACTTCCCGGTCTGCCATGGAGCGTGTGGGGGACCTTCCCCCTCCCTCGACCCCTGCCTGGCTCACCAACTGGTGCCGCCTCGGTCTAGGGGGGTACTTGGGGTCCCCCCACGGCCAATTGCCAAGCCAGGAGGGACGCGGGGGGCTCACCCACGCTCCTGTGGGATGTTCCATCCACCCCACCATCTCAGTGTTCACAAGCTGTACCTGGTACCTCAAGGTATATAGAAAAAACATATAAAGCTGTGTCTATCGCTGATTCTCCAAATCGGAATCGAATTTTTGGATTTAGATTTGGCGTAATTGGATTGGGACAGTGATCCGATTTAGTGAATTGAATCGCTGTCCCCTGAATTGGGCAGAGTCCAAATCCAAATTGAATATGGCCTGCTTAGCACACCCCTAAAAAAAAAATAAGATGGACCACAATACAAAACAGTAAAAATTCTGTAACCAGAACCGAAAATGTATTGGCTAAATTTGTCCTTTTTGGGACAACTGGGAGCATCAGTTTCCAGGTGTAAGACTTGAAACATTTGGTTTAGAATTGTGCCCTTCAACCTTCTGAACTTTTGCATTTTGCAGCTTTCTTGCTGTTGAACAAGGAGGAGGGCAGAACAAAAATAACTATCTATGCACTGATGACATATAACTTTTCTATTTAGTAGTGATAGTACATTGGAAGTGAGATTGTGACACTAGCAGATTACACATTATATGCAAGATGAATTATTTTTACTGTTTGAGACTTGTAGTCTCAGTAGTTCTTACTGAGATTCTGTTGGACACCTGATGAAAAATAGGAGGCTAAGTGAGATCAAATCAACCACCATGGGTACATGGTATAAGAAACCTTGTAGGAGTTGGTTTGCTGTTAGGCATAATATGTCCTAGACTCTTTCTTTGCTGTTAGGTATAATATGTCCTAGGCTCTTTCCCAAGAACAGCAGAACATTTAACCAGTTCAAACCTAGGGGGAAAATGAGACAACATATTGTGAAGTTAGAAAAGACATAATTAGTGAGCTTACATATGTGCACCTTTTTATCAACTTATTCCATCAATTCAGGTCTTTGGGGATTCTTTTTAATAATTGATTTAAACAGATGTTGCTGTCTGTTTTGGACCAAAAAATTGACCTACCTTAAAATTCGCTAGAAATGTTCCCTGTAGCCTACATTTTAAGAAATATGTCAGGGTGCCTCTAATTTATTGAGGACTTCCTGCCTGCAGTGTTTAAGCAGCAGCAATTTCCTAATGAATTCTGTTCCTTTATACAGCAAGAAAATAGCAAATGTGTGGTGTCTTCTTATATGGGCATGATCGATCTTAGAGGTGTTTATGGTCTTGGTGTTGACAAAATCAAGCGTTTGCTGTTAATTATCAACTTGAAAGTGTGGTGTGACCAAACACGAGTAGCAGAGATTTCTCTTCCCTCCCTCCCTTTTTAAATACATGATGCTTTGGGTTTTTTTCACACTGCGCACTTCTACCTCATTTCACCCTAGGCATGGAGCACCTTTCAAACCGGGAGTGTTTTTGGGTTGTCTTATCTTCCTGCTGTCACTTACCCCACTTTCGGGCCGAAGTCTGCCGGTAGAATTGGCTTGTGTTTGTTCTTCTGTGTGTGTTCTGTAATAATCTGGTACTGCTTTTACACAAAATAACAGTATGCCAATTAGACAAAGTAATGAAGAAGAATTAAACTTCATTCTCCATCATGGCATTGAATATTAATGTTAAATTGTCTAGGGTGTTAGTAATTCAGTTGTTTATATGTGACTAATCAGTGGGTGTATTGTACTTTTGTCCCTTGACACTGATGGTTCAGGTATCAAGGCAAGCTCTCACTTAGTCAATGTTTTGATGTTGCTAGAGAAGTAAGTGAATTGAAATGACTTCTCATAATGACATCTCTCTTTTTGATTACAGTGTTTGCCTTTTTTTCCATAATTCTTTCATCCCCATTTGTGGAAGTATGTGATTAAGTCCATACCTGGAAAGGCAGGCAGTTAATTTCTGATTTGTGACTGGTAGTCTGTCAAGGAATTGTGAAGTGTATCTCTGCCCTTCCCCCTTGAGGTTTCCTCCGAAAGTCACTTGCTTTTATGTTTAGTCCCTACATGATGAGATGCGTTTTTAAATTTTGAATTGTATTTTATTGTTTTGTAAATGCATGTGTTAGTATATTGCTGTTCTTATACTTAAACATTTCCAAGAATCTTGTAAGAATAGTCAAGTATAATTTAACTTAGATATTGTAATCCATGCTCTCTCTAAACTATGTTCATATATACCTGCTGTGGATATATACACTTAAAAAAAATAAATTCACTGAATATGCAGGGATACTTTTGATGGCATAAAAGAGCATCACTAGAGATTTCCACTCCTGGGTGTCTCTAGTGGGTTATGAAATAGAGAAAATCCCACACAATTTACTGATTCGTTTTGATGCACTGGCTGGAGGAGTAGTTAGCTGATTGCACGATTTCACAATGATTACACATTTAATTTATACAACACAATTTTATTTTAAAACGCTTTGCTACGTATATAACACTGCTTAGCTTTAAGAAACACCACAAACATTAAAAACACAATAATTGCATATATCAGAAACAATGCTCCAAATGCACTTCCTTCCCAAACAATGCTATAAGAATTAGTGCTACAAAAACAACTACAATTACAACTAAAAGTTAAATTTGAATCAGTACTGTTATTTTTCATAATATACTTACAATCCTAGAATTCCGAGAAGCCAAATACCAAAATATGGTTTCATTCCTCAGTAGTACAATTTAATGGGTTGGCCTCAGTAGTACGGTTCAATAGGCTGGCCTCAGCAATACGATTCAATGAGCTGGGCTCACCAGTGATAGGACTACGTCCCCTTCCTTCAGTCCCTTTCGGGCGCTCCGCAGCTTCAGCGTGAACTAAGAGATTCGTGTTCACGGAGAGGCTTGATTAGGCGATCAATCTAATCAGACCTTATACTTGCGATTCTTCCTTCATTGTTCTGCAAGTGAAGTCACCTCCAAATTGGGACAGTAAGTTACAGGTTTTTATTGAGTGAGCTGCCGTCATTGGGCTCCTCCTACTCAATTCATCATAACTCCCAAATTTGGGCTCGGATCTTACTCAACAGAAATTACCTTTGTTGAGCATTTTAAAATTATTCTTGGGGAGACTTCAATATCACTGTAAATACTCTTTTCTTAGCAATTTGGTTAAAAGGCCTTAGGCTTTGATGTCTCGGAATTTAGGACATTTACTTTCTTTGTAAAAAATTTCTAAAGGTACAATTTAGATTAAGGTTTTAGGCGAAGTCAGGACATTTCGCACGTAGCTCCAAAACAATGAGCTAGATAAGGAGATAGATTCTATCTTGTTCCTGAAACTGGCTAATGGGCAATCTTTACAAACATTCAAACTATTTCATTCAATATGACACTGGGTTTAAAACCTCGGGTATGAAAATTCACCTACACGTTATCACTTGAAATAAGTTAGAATTTTTGGAGGGGCAGCATATCAGGTGACTAAAATGTACTCGCAACATCACATCCCTTGTCAGTTACTTTTCAGGCAAAAAAGCTAATACAGTTCCAGCTCCCGCAGGGATGCTGTGAGTTTTGCTTGTCTAGAGATACTGCATTTAATGAGGTATAATTACAGAGAATTCTTCCCTTACTCCACACTGGGATTTCCTTACCTCTGTCCTACTGGAGAAATCCTAATTTAAAATGGGATAAGGTTTGTCACAAGACACTTCCAAAATAACACCCTTTTGTTCTCAATGTAAGCATGTTTCAAATGTGGTAGGTAGCTGCTTCTATTTGTAAGATTGTTTGCTGGCTTTGCCAAAGGAGGACTCATTCCAGTATATACAATCAAATATTCAGTACTGGGTTTTGAAATTTAAAAGTCTTCCATGGTGTTAATTTTCCCTGCACAGAGAGAACTGAGAGACTTTAGAGAAATGTGGGGTGGTTGTTGGATTGTTTTGTTTTTCCTTTTTAAGACTGCTCTTATAAGGCTAGAAATATAGTCCTGCATTTTAAACAGTTAGGAAAAGCAAAACAACAGCAAACCTTTTCCAGACCCTTCCTTCCACCCTGGTTTTTTTTTTTTTTTTTTTTTTTTTTTTTAAGGCAAATATTGTATCCCTTGCTTACAGGGACTAAGTACTGCAGTTTGTTTTTTGTATTGTGGTAGTTCCCAGAAGTCAGCCAAGAATAGGTTTGTCTTAACGGGTGCCGCGCATTTGAACAATGATATATTTTCTCTGTCCCATCTTACAATAAACATGTTAGAGGAAAGGACCATAACATACAAAGAGAGTTTGCAAATATCTTATTTTTTATTTCACAGTACTTTAAAAATTCTTTTTCGTTGACGTTTTTTTAAATACTTGAAACAGAGAAAGGAATGCAAAAGGACCATTGAAGAGCTCAGGACAAGATGGAGGAAGGAGGGACAGAGTGGA
>NW_005841905.1:1322273-1350738 GCF_000455745.1 Alligator sinensis
GAGCATTGAAGAGCAGTTGAAGTGAAAATTTGGGAGGAAGCGGCAGGGGAGGTTGAAGCCTTGTAAGCAATGCAGAGATGGTGGCTAGGTCGAGGTGGGCAAAATATCGTTTGTGGGCTGGATCTGGCTCATGGAGGGACTTTGTCCAGCCCATGGTGGGTCCCAGGCACTGTCCAGTGCCCCGCTGCCCCCTGGTCATGCACTGGGAATGGGGCAGTTCCACAGCTAGACTGCTTTTCTAGGCAGCCCAGGTGGTGGTGGTAGCTCCTTTCAGGTGCTGTTGCCACTGTCCTCAGCCCCATGGTACTGGCAGGTACCCATGCACACAGCTTTAACTCTCACCTGCCCTGTGCCTGCTCTGGACTCTTAACCAGCTCCGGACCAGCTGGAACCCACGTGCACAGCCCTGACCCTGGCTTGCCCTGTGCCTGTTCTGGACTTGCCCACCCACACCAAGCAGTGGCAGCAATGGCGGTGGCCGGGCAGAAACTGCTGCTTGGAGCAGGGGAGAAGTAGCCTCTCCCCCTCACTGCTGCCAGGCCCTTCTGGCTGCAGCTGCCTGTGCCCAGGCTGCTGTGTGGCTCTTGCACTGTCACTGCTGTCCTGCTGTGTGGCTCAGAGGTGGTGGTGATGACAGAAGAGAGGAGCTGCAGGGCAGGTGGCTGTAGCAAGAAGGGCCCAGCAGCAACGATGGGGAGGGGGCTGCTTTTCCCCAATGGTGAGCAGCAGCTTCTGCCTGGCTGCTGCCGCTGCTCACCCTGGGTGGGCAGTCCAAAGCAGGTATAGGGTGGGCTGGGTTTGGGGCTGTGCATGCGCATTCTGGCTGGTCCGATCTGCCAAAGTGAGTCCAGAGTGGGCGCAGGTTGGGGCTGTGCGCTGACTGGCTCGCAGCTGTTCCCCGGAACTGCCTGTGTGGCCCACAGGCCCAGATAATTGCCCGCCCCTGGTCTAGATGCATTCTAACACTTGACATTTCATTCCAAGAAGCCTTTACAGTGGAGAAATCTGATAAACAAATTGCCCCTAAAATGTATAGATGTTTCTTTATACATCATTTGTTTTAACTTCCTTAACCTACATAACAAAATCCAATAGCTGGAAGTTCTGGCCACAAGGAGCCAAGCAGGCTTGTCACTTGCTTCGGAGTTATAACTTCTGAAATGTTAATGTGTTTGTTTTTCTGTGGAAGTGATGTTAGGGGTTAATATACAGTATTTTTTTTTCTTCAAAAAAGCAGGACTTTCTTGAAATTAGAAATTGCTAACATCCTATTTTACTTGTTATTTCAGTCAGTTTTCCAACTGGTTCTCTGAGTTCTGCTTCAAATTTATATGAATTACTCTTTTTGGTACAGAAGAACACACAAGCTTTAAAAATGCCGATAATCAACAACCTCTTGGTAAAACGTGTCAGAATAAACCTCCGAAATTGGGTATGACTTAATGAGTCATTTAATACTAAAATGTCTACAGTGGGCACAGGAAATGAACGGTGGATTGCAGATTTCCCTCTATGCGCAGGTTCTTTATATGCGAATTCGCCCTTATGTGATGAGCATATTTAGTCCCATGATTCATTATATGTGAGGTAAATTTGCTGTTGTGCAATCAGCATAGATGCCCCCCCCGTAAGTCTGTGGGGGGAGAGGAAAGGGCCGTGGCCCCCCACACCCCAGCCCCGGCTGCAGCGGCCCCAGGAGTGGCCAGTGCCAGTTGCCTGCAGCTGCTAGGCTGTACTGTGCTCTGCCTGTCCCCTTGTGCCTGGGCTAACTCCAGCTCCCAGGCTGCGCTGTGCTGTGGTGCAGGCAGCTGGTGTCAGCTGTTCCTGGGGCTGCTCCAGCATGGGCTGGGGTGAGCGCAGACAAGCAGAGCCCCTGAGCAGGGGGTGCAGGACTCACCCCAGCCCCGGCTGCAGCAGCCCCAGGAGCGGCCGGGGCCAGCTGCCTGCACTGGATTTGCCGCTCTGTTCCCGCTGCTTCACTGCCTTGTGCAGTCCTCTGGAGCAGCACCCTCCCCCTGCCCCTTCCCCCTAGTCCCAGCCTCACTCCCTCCTCCCCTCCCTCCCTCCCTCCCTCCCTCACCGCCATGTAAACCTGTCCCTATTTGTTACATTGTAAAGTGGGCTAGCTTTATGCAAATTTGATTTATGCTGTTCTCCGGGAATGCATGGACAGCATACGTCATGGGAAACCTGTACTTCAATTCACGTAGGCTTTTGTCTGTATCCCATAATAATTGAAGGGTTTTTTTCACGTGTGGATTGAAATGTTGTTGGAAATGGAAGAACTCCTTGTTTGGGTCTGATGATACGGCGCGAGGTTCTCACATTCTTACAGATTTTCTTGAGCATCAGTGTTGGACTTTTGGGTCATTCCACTCTCCAGTTTTGGATAAGTGATTGTATTTGCTGGCAGTGATTAGTCTCTACCAAGCTGTTGCTGAAGAGTGCCTAAACTTTGGTTTGCAAGAGAGGTTGCAGAGTTGACGGTGAGACTACTGTGCAGTACTTGAAGGTGTCTGCCTCCTTGCACTGTTGATCTACATTAAGTTTTCTCTGCTATGCAGTGCCCAACTCAGAGCAAAGGGGAGTTTGGCAAGGAGGTTGCACAGCACAGATTTAGTTTTCTGTGAGAAGTAATTAGATGATATATATTTTTAAAGTAATAGTTTCTCATAGCCCATTCTTCTAAAAAGTTGCTTGGTTGCTTGTAACTCATTATATTATTACAGTTATTTGACAACCCTTTAGCCAAGATGCAACTCTCAGGGATTGCCTTCCTGAATCCCATAGGCTCCTCTTGAAGAGTTCAGGAAAAATAAGCCTCCTAACTTACTGGACCCTTTAAACAGGCCTCTCCAACTTGGCTGGGTGCTGCCAGGCCACTCACTCTGGGCTGCATGCCCTGTAGGCCTCAGGCTGTGCTGCATAGTGCCTGAAGCACCACAGAGGCTGCTGGAATGCACTGTGACCCCCAATATATGCATATGCCACGCTACATAAGCCCCTGACTTTTGTCCCCCCCCCCCCCCCCACCCACCACACCCCCCACCACCACCAATGCCATACCACGTGAGCTCCTGTTGCTTCCCATGGCCCTGATGTACAAACCCGCTGAGTATGTGGACATGACACCTGGTGTGGTCTTGCCATGCAGCCCTCTTTCCTCCCTGCCGCGCAGTGAGCAACTCATTTCACACTGTACTGATGGAGATATTGCATTGGGTCCTTTGGTGCCCCCCCCCCCCCCCCACCCCAAGCCCTCTGGCCATGAGCTTCCTTAAACCCAATGGTTTGGCAGGCAGCAGAAGCTGGAGGAGAGGGTGGGAGCCCAGGGACTCCAGAAGAAGCAGCAAGAGAGCAAATGGGGGAGAACAGTGCCCAGTTGCAGTTTAATCCTTTGGGGGCTGCATGCGGCCAGCAGACAGCCCTGCTTTAAACTATAATCTTAGGTGATGTCAATAGACAATATAAAATGAAAACTTTAAGTGAAAAAATATTTCTTGCAGAAATCTTGTATAGCTGCTGGGGTTTTTTGTGTTTTAAAGTTTTAATTCTATCAAAAGAAAAGGTGCCATTCATATTTTCTGTATGGTGTTCTCATTGGAAAATTAAAGGAATTTTTGTTTTAATTGTTTAAATTTATTCTCTGCCACAAATATTGTAACAAATTTGAGAAGTTTGTTTTTAAGAAGAAATAAGATGTAAATTCATGGCAAGTTCTAGTAGTCCTTCCTAGAGCTAAGTACAGAGGACAAACTGTTGGCCATCAAAAGTTTGTCTCCATTACAACCAATATAGCTCTTCCACTAATTCATCAGGTTTTAGATTTGCATATGGGTCAGCTAGTTAACAAATCCTGCCTTGCCTTGGTTGTTTTGTGCTCCAGCTAACTGCTGTCAAGGTAGCAGTAGCAGTTCAAAGGGCACCGCTTCTGCAGTTGGCTGTGTAGGACTGATGAGCTCCACCTGATTGGAGAATGGCACCCTTTGAATCACAAGTCAAAGCAAACAGCTGAGTAGCTGATTTATTTTTTTGCAATCCACTGCGAACTAAGTGGGTTGCAAGCCACCTCTGTGCAAAAAAAATCAAAGTTTTTTCTTGTACTATATAACAATTTTAATTTTACAGAAGTGTAAATCAAATGCAATCTGTACATAATTATCTGCAAGGATCCAGGTTTTCTGTTTTCTCTGTTTTTAAAAACATGCGGGTTTTCTGCAGTTTCCCATGTTTTTTCCCCTTTAAAGGAGATTTTCCCTTGCAGGTGATGCAGAGCAAGCAATGTGGCAGGGAGGTGGGGCGCAGATTTCTGTGCCCACTGCAGGGCATGGGGCTGCAGCTGGGCTGGGCCAGCTTTGGGCAGGAGCCACCTTCGTGGCTCAGTGGGTGGGACCAAGGAGTGCTGCTTTGCCACGGCTGCCAAGGTTTGGTGCCCCCTGCCCACCCAGCAGTAGCAGGGGGCACAACTCTGCTACCACTGTGCCTTGCTACGGCGGTGCTCCTTCATTCGCACAGAGATGATTCCTGCTTGGAGCTGGTCCTGTTTGGTTACGGCCCCACGCCTTGCTGTGGGTGCAGAAATCTGGGAGGCCACGTGCCTCTCTGCCCCCTAACATGTCTCCTGTACCCACACCCTTCATAGCATCATAGAAAATTAGGGTTGGAAGGGACCTCAGGAGATCATCTAGCCCAGCCCCCTGCTCAAAGCAGGATCATCCCAGCCAGAGCTTTGTCTAGCTGGGTCTTGAAAACCTCCAAGGATGGAGCTTCCACCACTTCTCTGGGTAACCTGTTCCAGTGTTTTACTACCCTCTGAATGAGAAAATTCTTCTTAATATCTAACCTAAACTTCCCTTGCTGCAACTTGAGACCGTTGCTCCTTGTTTTGTCACCACTGAGAACAGTCCAGCTCTATCCTGTTTCAAGTGCCCCTTTAGGTAGTCGAAGGCTGATATTAAATCCCCTCCAAGTGAAGGAAACAGGGGGAGAGCTCTGATTTTCCATGATTTAAAAAAAAAAACAAACAACAAAAACCCCCCGACAAAATCAAACACCAAAATTTATAGGTATTTAGAATTTGTTTTATTATAATAATTGAGGCACTGGTAGGCTTTGATACTTTAGAGAGAACCAGGTTTCCCAAATCTGGAATTGAATTTAACTATCCCAGGAAAAAGAACTGAGTTTTTTCAGCAGAGGTCAGAAGGTAGAAGTGCTGGCACTTGTGATCTCTCCTTTATTGTTTACGAATGGGGAAAAAAAAATCATTTTCACTAGGGGACTTGAAATATGATTGAAGAACAAGGTCATAACATTTCCCTATGCAGATTGGGCATATTTAAATTGGGTACTGTAAAACAGTATTCTACATCTTTTTTTTATTTTGTGATGAGTAACTGTACAGTTAACTTGGATTTTCTATTCCTTGAATATTTCCTTCAGACAAGCAAGATTGTACCCAATCAAAGAAATAACTTAAAAATGTGTAAGGTATCTTGTCTTTTATACCACTTAATGCTATTGATACTTTGTGACTTAAACGCTAAGGATCGTTCCTTTAGTCTTTTTATTGTATTTATTCAAAGGAGATGGTATTCAATCCTCAAACAAAAAACTTATGTTTTATAACTTATATTTTATACATTTCAGATGTAGCAATATCATATATTGTAACCAAACAAACGTAAGATCTCTTGAATCTGCTCAATTTGAAACTTTACACAATGCATACTTTATAATACCAGAAATGTACATGACGTGGAGTTCACGAAGTGTTTTGTCATTTGCTCATTAAGTTTTTTGTTAGTTTGTTTTTTTTAAATAATATATATTTTTTTAGCATGTTGAAAACCTAATTTGGGCAGTACCCACTTTTTTTACATCCTCTTTATCTTGTGATGCAGGTGACCAATGAAACATTGGAATTTCAGGAAGAAACAAAAGAGGAATCAGATGAAGAGGAGGATGCTGGTCCTGTTTGGTTACGGCCCCACGCCTTGCTGTGGGTGCAGAAATCTGGGAGGCCACGTGCCTCTCTGCCCCCTAACATGTCTCCTGTACCCACACCCTTCATAGCATCATAGAAAATTAGGGTTGGAAGGGACCTCAGGAGATCATCTAGCCCAGCCCCCTGCTCAAAGCAGGATCATCCCAGCCAGAGCTTTGTCTAGCTGGGTCTTGAAAACCTCCAAGGATGGAGCTTCCACCACTTCTCTGGGTAACCTGTTCCAGTGTTTTACTACCCTCTGAATGAGAAAATTCTTCTTAATATCTAACCTAAACTTCCCTTGCTGCAACTTGAGACCGTTGCTCCTTGTTTTGTCACCACTGAGAACAGTCCAGCTCTATCCTGTTTCAAGTGCCCCTTTAGGTAGTCGAAGGCTGATATTAAATCCCCTCCAAGTGAAGGAAACAGGGGGAGAGCTCTGATTTTCCATGATTTAAAAAAAAAAACAAACAACAAAAACCCCCCGACAAAATCAAACACCAAAATTTATAGGTATTTAGAATTTGTTTTATTATAATAATTGAGGCACTGGTAGGCTTTGATACTTTAGAGAGAACCAGGTTTCCCAAATCTGGAATTGAATTTAACTATCCCAGGAAAAAGAACTGAGTTTTTTCAGCAGAGGTCAGAAGGTAGAAGTGCTGGCACTTGTGATCTCTCCTTTATTGTTTACGAATGGGGAAAAAAAAATCATTTTCACTAGGGGACTTGAAATATGATTGAAGAACAAGGTCATAACATTTCCCTATGCAGATTGGGCATATTTAAATTGGGTACTGTAAAACAGTATTCTACATCTTTTTTTTATTTTGTGATGAGTAACTGTACAGTTAACTTGGATTTTCTATTCCTTGAATATTTCCTTCAGACAAGCAAGATTGTACCCAATCAAAGAAATAACTTAAAAATGTGTAAGGTATCTTGTCTTTTATACCACTTAATGCTATTGATACTTTGTGACTTAAACGCTAAGGATCGTTCCTTTAGTCTTTTTATTGTATTTATTCAAAGGAGATGGTATTCAATCCTCAAACAAAAAACTTATGTTTTATAACTTATATTTTATACATTTCAGATGTAGCAATATCATATATTGTAACCAAACAAACGTAAGATCTCTTGAATCTGCTCAATTTGAAACTTTACACAATGCATACTTTATAATACCAGAAATGTACATGACGTGGAGTTCACGAAGTGTTTTGTCATTTGCTCATTAAGTTTTTTGTTAGTTTGTTTTTTTTAAATAATATATATTTTTTTAGCATGTTGAAAACCTAATTTGGGCAGTACCCACTTTTTTTACATCCTCTTTATCTTGTGATGCAGGTGACCAATGAAACATTGGAATTTCAGGAAGAAACAAAAGAGGAATCAGATGAAGAGGAGGATGATGATGAAGAATCTGGACGACTGCGTTTCAAAACTGAACGAAAAGAAGGAACAATTATTAGGCTTTCAGATGTTACAAGAGAGAGAAGAAACATTCCTGAAACTTTGGGTAAGATTCTGTGGCAGTCACTACAAAAGAGGACAATAGTAGAAGGACCTAAAAGATTAGGTGGTTTAAAACTTTATTCACTATTTAATGTCTTTCCAAAGAGGAGAGAGAACAAATCTCTTCCATTAGCTTGCTTTATAACCAGCTGTTCTTCTGTAGCAGTATAATGGTATGCTGTAAGAAGCGAGTGCAGTGTTTACTCATTGAAACTTTGTAGTTCCTTAAACCAGTACAGCAGCTGCCTATACACTTGGAATAATCCATTACTGTTCTAGTATGTATACCTTTTAAATGTTCAGAGTTTTCACTTGATAATGTTTACAATTATGATATGGTTTTAAACTAGAGAAAACTAACTTAATGGGTTTGTGTAGCAGCACTGAACATATATTTGGTACATCTTTTTAGTATTTAAGTGGGTAAAGGCATTCTTTGGTTAATCCCAGTAAGACTTTTTCATCAATTAGCTAATGAACTGATAGAGCACTGTGTGCAGTTTCAGTAAAAATAAAGAATTGATTTTTAGCTGTCCCTGACTCGACCCTGTTTTAGCTTGTCTGTGTAAATAAAATTACATTTTGTTAGCTTTTAAGGGTTTATTTCAAGGCAGCAGATTATTCCCAAGGTGTTCAGTTATGATTTTTTAATATTTTTTTACCGTATTTAGTTGAATACAGGATGAGGTGTGCCCCCCTCCCCCCAATTTAACATGGGGGGGAGGGGAGGAATCCACTCATTTTATAATCGCATACAAGGAAACCTCACTAAATACTAGAGGTACACCTATACATCGGTCAGATATTGAATCAGTACCGATTTTATGAAGAAAATTGTCTATATCGGCCCTATGGGGAAAATAAATACCCATGCTGGGCGCACCTGCAGCACAGCACAGAGCAGAGCCAGCAGTGTGGAGAGCTGCCTCCAGCTGGTAAGTCGGAAGGGGAGGGGGCAGATCAATGCCCCCTGCAGTGAGGGAGGGGGCAGGGGCAGGCACTGCCAGGTGTGTGGGGGGGTGGTCGTGGGATGGAGGTACGGCTCATGGGAGAAGGGTGGCTGCTGCTTGCACCCTGGGAGGGCTGTGGGGAGGGTGAGAGGGGACATGTGCCCCTGGATCTGCGCAGCTGCAGCCCACGCCGCAGGGTGGAGCTGGAGCCGCACAGTACTAGCTCTTCTCACCAGGAGCTGGGCTCGGAGCGGGCTCCAGTGGCACTCAAAGGAGGCTGCAGCCACCCCAGATTTGCCTGCAGCTCCACTCCCAGCCCCATGCTGCTGCCTGGTGCAGCCCTGGCTGAACAGCCCGTCTCCACCCAAGCGCTGGGAAAAGCTGTGGCTGCCGTGGGCAGCAACATAGGGCTGGGAGCAGAGCTGCAGCAAGATTTGGGATGGCTGCAGCCTCCTCCCAGTACTGCCGGAGCCCACTCTGAGCCCAGCCCCCGGCAAGAAGAGCCCCTTGCAGCACCGGTTCTGGCTCCACCCCACAGCTGCAGCCCACCCTGTGCAGATCTGGAGGCACATGCCGCCACCCCATGAGCTGTGCCTCCCCTGCCCTCCCCCTCACTGTGGGGAGACATTGATCTGCACCCCCACGAGTCACTGGTGCCTCCTGGATCTGAGGGGACACCTGCAGAAGCTGCCCCATCACGGGGGTTACCAGCCCTACTAACAGTATCTTGTCGGCCAGCGGGGCCGGTGGCTTCTGCAGCGCCATGTCAACCCGGGGCGTTGGACCAGCAGGCCGGCCGGGCACCACTCCCACACGATGGGTTAGTGCAGCCCATCTGAACAAGATATATATGGTAGCGCTCAGTCCCCTTCAGCGCCAACTCTTCTTCGAGGGTGCCACTACATTACATACATTTTGACTTCCTCTTCACTCCCACAGCTGAGCTGTGCCTTTCTTTCCCATTTCCAGTCATTCCAGTTTCTTCACCTGCCTTAAATGTTTGGCAAACGTCACAAAACTAGGCACAAAACAGTTCATGCAGAATCCCTCTGTTGCCCCCTCTCCTAGATTGCTACATCTATGTTTTATTTAATGTTTATTGCTTTCAAATTGGTTCCTCACATCTATGTGCTTAGTGAGTGCAGGGTCTGACAGGAAGGGGGAAAGGGGCTGCCAGGGGAAAAAGGTGGGGGATACCTGACACCTCCCCCAGACTTTCTTTCCTTTCTCTAGCAGTGGGAGGGGGACAAATTCAAGGCAAACCTCTGATAATTAGATTCTACACCTGGAAAATTATAAGAAAATTTATAATTTTTTTCCTTGTATAGAATCTAATTGGGGGGGCTGTCTTGTAATCAAGGTAGGCTTCTATTCAACTAAATAGGGCAAACATTTTGGTATTTAATTGTCCTACTGGAGACCACTGTAGCTACGACTCATTTAATAGTTGCAGAACATCTAGCATCTTGTAGTGGTATAAGGAACACCAGTATGACTAGAAATAAACGTGAAATGAAGCAGATTAGCTGTGCCAGGATGTGTCCCATCAAAACAGACGCATTTCATTGAGTGAAATGCATGGCTTTTTTCATCCTGCCTGCAGATGCTTATTGACTTAAGCAAGGCTTTTGATATGGTCTCCCGCAGCATTCTTGCAAGCAAGCTAAGGAAGTACGGCTTGGATGAGCAGACTGTAAGGTGGATAGAAAGCTGGCTGGATCATCAGGCTCAATGGGTAGTGATCAATGGTTCGATGTCTACTTGGCAGCCAGTATCAAACGGAGTGTCCCAGGGGTCAGTCCTGGTTTTGTTCAGTATCTTCCTTAATGATCTGGGAGAAGGGATGGAGTGTACCCTCAGCAAGTTTGCAGATGACACCAAGCTGGGGAGAGTAGTAGATGTGCCGGAGGTTAGGGCTAGGATTCAGTGTGACCTAGACAAATTGAAGGATTGGACCAAAAGGAATCTCAACAAGGACAAGTGCAAAGTCCTGCACTTACAAATCAATAATCCCATGCACCGCTACAGGCTTGGGACCAACTGGCTAAGCAGCAACTCTGCAGAAAAGGACCTGGGGGTTACAGTGAGCAGTAAGCTGGATATGAGTCAACAGTGTGTCCTTAATGCCAAGAAGACTAACAGCATGCTTGGCTGCTGTTAGGAGCATTGCCAGCAGATTGAAACGGAACTAGGTTCATCTAGTTTGCAGAAGAGAAAACTGAGGGGAGGTTTGATAGCAACCTTTAACTACCTGAAAGGTGGTTCCAAAGAGGATGGAGCTAGATCAGAGGCAAGCACAGCTTCCATGCAGGATTGCTGCTAGACCAGGGGCAAGCATTAGTTCTGGGTGGGATTTTGCTGCTGCTGCAGCCACCCGGGGAACTGCTCAGCTCCTCCATCAGCACCTCCTGTCACTGCTGCAATGCTCCTGGCAGCAGGTAGGGTGGGAGCATAGGGCTTGGGCCTGCGCCCAGTGGTGTGGCAGGAGCACGGATCCCAAGTCGGCCTGGTTCTATCATGCAGGGCTCCTTGCAGCTAAGGTGCTGCTCCTGGCATTCGTGCACCACTCGGGAGAAGCTCCACATGATGGTGCCAGTGGCCTTCCTCACTCCCTGCTGCCACATGCAGTTCCTGGGACTCTGCTAGAAGTGGTTGGGAGTCCTGCTCTATGGAGCCGAGCCAGGCCAGCTCAGCCCTACTTCACGGCAGAGTCCTGTGAGTTGTATGTGGGAGCAGTGAGCAGGGCCAGGCCAGCAGCTCCATAGTGTGGGCCTCCCCGCTGCAGTGTGCAGTTCTGATGTTGTTCCAGGAGCTGCACACGAGTTACTGGGAGCCCTGTGTGAAAGAACTGGGCCAGCTTGACCCTGCTCCCTGCCGCCACGTGCAGATCCTGGAACTGGCTGGAGCCATGTACCACTGATGGGCTCTGCCTGTGCACTTCAGGAGGGATGTGGACAACCTGGAGAGGGGCCAGAGGAGGACCACTCGCATGATCAGGAGGCAGCAATGCAGGCCCTACGAAGAGAGGCTATGGGACCTGAACCTGTTCAGCCTCCGCAAGAGAAGGCTGAGGGGGGATCTAGTGGCTGTCTACAAACTAGTCAGGGGCAGGGGGGACACACACGGACCAGCAGGCATCGGGGGAGTCCCTGTTCCCCTGAGCACTACCAGGAGTGCCTAGAAATAACGGCCATAAGGTGGCAGAGAGTAGATTCAGGCTAGACACAGGAGGCGCTACTTCACTGTCAGGGCGGCTAGGATCTCGAACCATCTTCCAAGGGAAGTAGTGCTAGCTCCTACCCTGGGGGTCTTTAAGAGGAGGCTAGATGAACACCTTGCTGGGGTCTTTTGACCCCAATACTCTTTCCTGCCATGGCAGGGGGTCAGACTTGACGATCTGCTCAGGTCCCTTCCGACCCTACCAACTATGAAACTAGGCCATGAGTGCCCTAAAGGCCTATCACCTGTTGCTGCTGCCGCCAGTGCAGGGGCTGTGTGCAGTGGGAGCCCACACACACCTACTCCACCCCCAAACACTATATACAAAAGAAAGACTTTATTTGGTCTATTATGCAATCATCTCTATATACACTATGCTAGCATTTCTCAACTCATGAGTCGCGACCCAAAAGTGGGTTGCAAGACTATATGAAAGGGTCACAAACAAACTTTAAAAATGGATTCTTCTTTCAAAGAAGAAAACTGTGGAAAACCGTGGCTCTTCCTTTTCAGGCTGGCAGAGTTCTAGCCGGCAAGGGGCTGCTTTGGGGTTCCCTCTGTCTCGCACACTGTGGGGTGGGACCTGGGGCAGGGTGTAGCAGGTTGCGAGTAAGGGGCACTGGGTCGTAACTGGCCATTGGTGTTTACATATGGGTCCTGCTTCAAACAAGGCTAACCACTGCACTACGAAAATGCATGTAAATCGGGACAAATATTTTTTTAAAATAATTAAAATATGTTATAATAGATGTTTGGGGTTTTTTTTGGGGGGGGGGTGTTGGAGGAATATGATTTGGGTTTTTTTTTTCTGGTTCCAAGATGCCAAGCCCCACCGCGGAGTACTTCCACAGACAAGAGGAGGGGGACGTCTGGTGGCAGAGGGCAGGGGTTAGGGTGCAGAGCACCGCCCAGCACCTGCCTTGCGGCCCTCAACAGCTCGTCAGAACTCATTAAGTGGCCCTTCAGCCAAAATAGTTGCCCACCCCTCAGCTAAACATTTCTCTGTGGTGGCAGGTGTCAGAGCAAGGAGCCAATTGTCTTAAGTTGCAGCAAAGGAAGTTTAGGTTGGATATTAGGAAAAAGCTTTCTTACTAGGAGGTTGGTGAAGCATTGGAACAGGTTACCTAGAGAGGTGGTGCAACCTCCATTCTTGGAGGTTAAGGCCCAGCTTGACAGAATGATCTAGTTGGGGATGGTCCTGCTTTGAGTAGGGAATTGGACTATATGACCTCCTGAGGTCCCTTCCAGTCCTAATTTTCTATGATTCCACTCTTCTGGGGCTGGGGCCACTTCTGGGCAGCTCTGAGGTAGTCGAAAGGTAAGTGGTGGGGAGGAGCAGGAGGTGGGTGGGCAGGCAGCAGGGTGTCAGATGTAGGCTTGAGGGACAGGTGGCAGGGGGTAGCCTCGGGGAGTGGGGGGGAGGGACGGGGACAGGGTAGGAGGGTTGGATTAGGCATTGGGGACAAGGGGTTGGGTAAGTGGCAAGGGAGGCAGGCACTGGGGGGAGCTAGTGTAAGATGTGGCAGGGATGGAGGGGGCAGGTGACAGTGAAGTAGAGGGGTAAGTATAAGGGTAGGCACAGGCATTGGTGGGGGGTAAAAGTTGGGGTGGTCTAGACCCTCACTGCTTCCTTGGAGGTGGGGGTTGACTTCAAGACTCCTATAATTTTCCTTGTGTAGAATCTAATTATTGGGGCCATCTTAAATTCAAAGTCATCTTGGATTTGTGTAAGTATAGTAATTGATTTTTTTTAAGGGGAAAAAAACCTGAAGGTATGCCTGTGCAGTACAATGCAATGATAATCTAACAAAGCTTTCAGTTTTGGGTATCCAAAGCTAAATATTTCAGAGGATGGTACTGCATTTTTCTATGATGTATATTTAAAAGGAGACATTTTGAGCAACATGAAAAAAATACTGTGGTGTCATTATGAAGTTTTAATCAAGTTTTACGTACCTCTTAGACAAGTAAGCGGATGCAAGCTTCAGAATACAAGCTATTTATGAACTAGCTGCTCTTTGTTTGGTATTTTATATTTTGGTTTGCTAATGTCTTTGTTAATTAAAATGAGGTTTTTTTATGAGTTTTTGTTCTGCTAATGAAAGGGGCTATAGTAACTGCATTCAGTGGTGAAGTAAGCAGTACAAAACGTGTCACTTGCATGCAACTGTCAGCAGTACCTGTGGAATTCGTCGCAGTCTTTTTTAACAGGTACGACTGGTTTAAAAATGAAACTGTTAAATAGCTACTACATCTCTTTACTTTAAAATCTGAGCATAGTTGAGAAAACACTTAAAGAGAAATTAACATTTCAGTTGAAGTTACAAACGTAATTTCCATCCTGTCACATTTTGGTGACCTTTTGTGACAGCTTGTCTCTATTGGAGGAGTGCTTTCTTACTTGCTGATTAAAGATGTCATTTGAAACCATTTTATTACCAGGGATAGTGAAATTAATCTTGACATTTTGAGCCACTAGAAAAATAATTGCTGATTCACTGCATTAACTGTGTGTGTGTGTGTGTGTGTGTGTGTGAGAGAATTATATAGTCAAGATTAGAAGTGGGTGCTAGTATTAAAAAAAAAAAAAAAAAAAAAAAAAATCTTTCATGAATGGATTAGAGACTTTCCCTAAATGTTTCTTCAGCTATGAATGTGGAACTGGTGTTTTGGATAAGTTTTAGGAGGGTAAATATTGTAGGAATAATCTGAAATCAATTTCTAGGGATACTGCATTCATCTTTGGGGAGGAAGGAAAGTGTTTTACCACATGCGTGTTTACTATGATTAATTCTTTAGTGACTGTAGAGTTCCCAGTGATTTATACAAGAGACTTATTTCCTTATCCCTTAGAAGGGTAAATAATTGTTGTCTGTGGCTTGATGCTGAAACCTAAGATTATTCTTCAATCCTGTCATTCTCCAGGCTCCTCCCCTTCTTTGAGTGGTTAAAAACAAAATATTTGCCTCAGTTTCCACAACTGTCTCTAGAATTATAGAAAGTCACAAACAAAACTACAGCTGTTAATGTGTTTAGTGGTATTGATCCCTACTGTGTATAATATAATCTACATGTGTGAGGAATGACAGCTATTGCTTTTAATAGATTGTGGTTTTTTGTCTGAAATGTCAGCTGTTAATACTTCACTATTTGTCTTTTTCACATGCATGTAGAAACGTATTGTGTTATAAGATCAGGAGTTGAGTGCTGGAAAAACAGAAAGTATAAAGCAAAAAGTCACATAATTTAACTTTGAGGCACCCTTAATGCCACTCGTTTTTAAGACCGTTCATGGTGTGTGTGTGTGTGTGTGTGTGTGTGTGTGTGTGTGTGTGTGTGTGTATACACATTCAAATAGAATTATACTCATGGTATTTTTATTAGAGGTGCACTGATACATCGGTCCGATATCGGATCGGTACCCATATAAAGAAAATTTGCTGTATCAGAAATCGACCCGTTGGGGCTGATAATTTGGATGATAAATGCCTGTGCTGCATGCGTCCGCCCCCCTGTAGGGAGGGGGCAGGGCAGAGCAGGTGTGGGATGGAGCTTCGGCTCTTGTGGGGCGGGGGGGAATGTGCAGGGCTCTTCTTGGTAGGGGCTGGCCTTGGAGTGGGTGCCAGTAGCTCTGGGAGGGGGCTGCAGCCACCCCAGATTTCACCGTAGCCCCGCTCCCAGTGCCACTGCTGTGTGCCCACCCAGCCCAGCCCCGGCTCAATGCCTCGCCTCCATTCGTGTGCCAGGAAGAGCTGGGGCTGTGCCGTGGCAGCAGCACTGGGAGTGGGGCTAGGGCAAAATTTGGGGTGGCTGCCACCCCCCCCAGTGTCCGCTCTGAGCCCAGCCACTGCTGAGAAGAGCCCCATACAGCCCTGGCCCCAGCCTGGAGCTGCAGCCCACCCCATACAGATCTGGGGGCATATCCCCCGCTCCCCCCATGGGGTGCAAGCAGCAGCAGGAGCCCCTCCCATGAGCCGCAGCTCCGTCCTGTGCCTGACCTGCCCCAGTCCCTTCCTCACCGCGGGGGGGTCCTTGATTTGAGCCCCCCCATTCCCCTTCTCTCCCCCCTCCCCTTACACTGCAACAGACTGACCAGCTGGACGCAGCTGTATTGGAAATTGGATCAGTATTGAATGATATGCCTCCTTAAATACCAGCTATCAGTATTGGTCCCCAAAACCTCTTATTGGTGCACCCTGAATTTTTATGCTGTACACTGCAGTTACACCCCCACACACAATTAGTATATCTAGATACACTCTCTCTCTCTCTCTCTCTCTCTCTCTCTCTTTCTCTTTTATGCTGTGCACTGCAGTTACACCCCCACACACAATTAGTATATATAGATACTCTTTCTCTCTCTCTTTACAATATATAAATATATCTTACAGTGTGCAGCATAATACCATGGGGATAATACAGTTTTAACACATACACGTGTGTGTATCAGAGGTCAAAATAGTCTGTGCATGCACTGAGAATGAGCTAAGGCTGTTAAGGGAACCTTAAATTATTGTATTTGATATGAGTGCTTAAGGCAAGTGAATGTCCTGTAATCCTGCATTGTTTCCTGATGGATATGATCTAGAACTATTTGTTGGGATAGGATCTAAGCTAATGACCTTAAATTAATTTTCTTGTCATTTTAAAAAAGAAAGGGAATTAAAGCTTATCATATCTCCTGATATCTAATGCATGTTTTTGCTCTCCGAGAAATTTTTGGTGAGTTAAAAAAAACTGGGTGAAATTCACAAAAATCCTATCCCCATAACTGTCATCTTCACAGCGCGTGTAATAGTGCCTAAGGTAATTAATGTGGCAAAACCCTGTTTTTGCATATTCATACTTACATGAGATTTTAGCCTTTGTATTGAAAAAGCTGAGCGTGCGACCTATACCTAAATGTAAAATGCTGGGCAAAGGGATATTGCCTCATTTCCTTGCCAGGCATAAGAATTCTTAACCCTTTTCCCCCAGTTCTCTTAGGGCATATCTTGCCCAACCCCAGTTCCATTGTGTAATGGAGCAGGACTCTTTCAAAATTAGTAACAAACTAGGTGCATGGCAGGCTGTAACAACATGAACTTTATCTCCTAACCACCTGCTAGGCTGTCTGTTGCAGGGAAGATTAAAGAACACTCTAGGGCGAGAGATTCTTTTCAGCCCCGAAAAAGGAAACTTGCATGACGCATACAGTAGATTCCTTCCAGATTGCAGGAATAGGTGGAGCTGTTGCTTTCCACACAGTGGAGCCCTGGCTAGAGGACTTGCTTGACCATGCCATGGGTGCACAGGGCTCAGTTGTTCCCTTTAGAGACTCAACAGTCATTTGTGATGCCTCCGGGGTTTCCAGCTCCATCTGGGGCCATGGTCTGGATGACCTATCTTTGGTTCTTTGGTGGTGGGGCCTTGGCTTGTCAACACAGCCTCAGAATCCAGACTTCCAGAATGCAGCATTTTTCCCCTGCCACTGAGTGTTGAAAAACTAGAATGTGATCGTGAGCAAGGGATCGGGGTAGCGGGTAAATGGCAGCGATGTTCATCCTTTGGTTTCTGAAGCTCACTGACAAGCCGTGTAGGCCATGATTTAACCATAGTGGGTGGCCTGCAGGTTGTGGGCTTGCTAGTTGGACAGCCGTCAGCTAAGTTTTCCCACTTCCTAATTTAGTAGGAAGCTGAGATCCCTTAGGTATGGTGGAAGGGGAAAAAGTCAGAGAACCCTCTTGCCTCTGCCAAATAAGGCAAAGTCTTTCTACCTATGATGCTTGTGGGAAGAAAAGAGCACAGCATCTAGTGTCTCCAGTTACTTTTGGAGAAAAACGCAGGGAGGAAAATATCCTTTCTTCTTTTCAGCAACAGGCAAAAGCAGCGTATGAGTATAATGCATCTTGAAATTTCAGGGTTTCTGCAGTTTTTACTGCATCATACAGTGCTCAACAAGTTCTAAATAGTCTGCTTTTCAGAAAAAAATGGTCTGAATGTTGTTCAGGCTTCAACACTCAATAGTTAGGCCACTTGTTCTTTTTTCTTGCAAAAAAATGCATCCTTTGCAATTCAGACATGGAATTGTATCCAGCAACATAGAAACAGCTACAGCTATGGGCACAACTTCCCACATATATTGCACCTCAATCAGTTGTGGACTTTAAGGCTTAGTTGATACTATTTCTAAGTTTGTTTAAAAAAACAGTGATTTAAGTAGCTTTACGTCTTCTGCCAGTTTTGTGGCTAGATATTCTAGTGACTTTCCAGGACTGTCACACTACTACAAGTTAGCTAAATCAATGCAACTTTTTAACCTTGCATGAGACATGCTCAAGTTGCAGTGATGTTTTGCTACAGTTGTATCACTACAGGTACACATGGAGATAACTGTTGCATTGTGCTGATGCATCCTGTGGCAGCTCCTCATCCCCTTTTAAAGCAGTTACGTTTACTCAAGACTCTCCTATTTAAATTCTGGCATTAAGAATTGGTTATTTCTTTTAATTCAAAAGTAGAATTCTCATGTTATTGCCGTGTGTGAAAATGCACTTGTGTATGAACTGTAAGTACACACATACTTTTCAGCATACAAAAAATACCTGGGCAAAAATGTCAACATTAGCATTGTTAAAGTAACTGACTCGGTAAAGAGAGGTTAAGGTAATTTTCCAGAGCAACAAAGCATAATTTTGTGCATATGTAGTAATAAGTGTATTAGGTTTATTGAATGTGTCAGAAAATGTACCCCATTCAAATGTGCTACATAGCCCGGAAAAATGCTGCTTACGAAACTTTCACTTTGCTTCCTTGAAATGTAGCACAGACTTCATTATTAGAAGCATCTGTGCATCTGTAATTTGATCTCCTGACTCAGTTATACAGTGGTTGCTCCTTGACTTGGTTTTGGGTATTGTTCTGGGCTTTAACTTTGTTATAAGGTCCTAGTTGATTACTGTCTACCACATTTAGTCATGTAAATGTAGGGACAACTGTATTAAAATTCCCAACTATAGGCGAGTCCTAAATCTGTAATGCCTTTTATATGTTTAGTGGAGAATTTAACCATGTATATAGGATGTTGCATGGTTCTTCCTGCTGCTTGAAAAATGGGATAAACTGAATTTGTTTAAACATTCAGAGAATGTCTTTGGTAAAGAACAGACCCTGAGAGCAGAAAGTCAAACACAAACCTAAGTTATGACGGAAAGTGCAATGTAACCTGCAATGTTTGCAGATGCTTCCTTTGTGCCGTGTACAGTTTCCAGTGCCGGCAGTCTAGCTTCTGTTGCATCATGTAAACAACTTGTATAACAAGACAAACTTTAGTAGTATAGTAACGTTTTCTTTCATGTTTTAATTTCATTCACTGACACTATTTATCTTTGCAAAAGGAAACAAATATGCCAAGAAAAAAATGTTCTTTTAATGAAATGTTAACATGCCACCTGAAGGAGATCAAAGAACATGTACGTTTTCTTGTGACAGTTTTCTCTACTCCTAGTGGTGTCTTCCCTAATCTTTTCTGTGTCTTTTCAACATGTATCTAAATGTACATTTTTCTCATGTAACAGAACTTTCTGCAGAAGCCAAAGCAGCATTACTTGAATTTGAAGAAAGGGAAAGACAGTTTAAACAAGGACGGTACGGCTCAAGGAGAGGAGGGAGGAGAGGAGGTTCAGTAATGTGTCATGGAATGGGAGAACAAAGAAGAGACAACAATGAAAGGGGAAGAATGAAGGATCACAGGCCTGCATTGCTGCCAACGCAGCCATCAACAACGGTACCTTTTAGTGCATAGTATTTCCTATTTGAATATGCTTCAAGAAATCATTTACAGGGGATAAAAAGACATTATTCTAACCTGTGAATCATTGTGCAGTTCTTTTTTCAAAAATTGATTCTAGCTTTCGGAAATTATCTTTTTATAATAGTTTACAGAGATTGTAAAAAACGTGAAGCGGCATCTGCTGCTGTCCTAATGGAGCTTATAGTAAAAGGGTCCTTACCACGGAGTAATCATGGAAATATGAGGAACCTTGTTTCTGCTTTGTAGTTACAGAAACCTGATATTACAAACTCTGCAAATTTTCAGGTACACAGCAGATAGATAATGCAGCTACTTCACTCGTTACTATTCTTCAGTATAAACAGATAAAGTATTTTTTCTAGATGTTTGAGACCCTCTTTAGTTCTGTATTACT
The DNA here is from genome assembly GCF_000455745.1 of Alligator sinensis. NCBI lineage: Eukaryota > Metazoa > Chordata > Crocodylia > Alligatoridae > Alligator > Alligator sinensis. Next base: position 1,342,133 of record NW_005841905.1, read on the forward strand.
GGTTGCTACTTTCCTTGAAAGGAAAATATAATTCTGTGGAGCGTTCCTGTCTTTCAAAATGTTCAATTAAAAAAATGAGGTTGCATTAAAAACATAGTGGAATATTCTTATTTCTAACATGGCATGTTCTGACAGGAGGCAAATAAATACCTAAATGAGATTATGCACACATCAGAAATGTAGTTGCGGCAGCTTTCTGCTCCAGCAGTTTTGGGTAATAGTCCTTGGACTGCAGGTGAGTTAAGTTCTGTAACTGCAACTACAAGAGAAGGACTGTTGGCACAATAAGGATCACAAACTATTAAACCTTAATTTGTCTTAATAGTCAAATTTAAGGTTTGTCTTATCTAAGAATAGTGCCAGTGATCAAGAAATAAATATAAAGATTTATTTTTGTTGTTCTTCATGATCTGCCATCTGCATCTCTAAAGTCTTTTTGGCTGATGAGTGATGAAATTTGAATTACTGACAAGTGAATGGAATATTCAGTGGGTAGAAAACCAGACTTCTGTTTTTGTAGAACAGACTAGGAGGAGGAATAACAAATCAGTTGCATGCTTTATTTTTTTTAACCAACTTGTGTTGCGATATTTCTCAGTTTATTTTGATTTTAAATAATATTACTATTGTGAGCATCTCTGCTCTTGTCATGCTCCTGTCATCTCACACATTTCTGATCAGCTTGGCTGTGTTCCTGCAGGTGTTAAGGTTACAGTCTCGCCATTTCCCATCATCTGGTTTCCTATGTGCCTGGGTCAGGGGTGGGCAATTATTTTGTGTGGAGGGCCACTTACTGCATTTTGGCAAGCTGTCAAAGGCCACGTGGGTAGCCCCACCTCCTGGTCGTCATCTTGGAACTGGAAGCCCTGCCCCTAACCTCTGAAAAAAATTACATACTAAAAATCAAACACCTATAATACTGTATTTTGATTTAATTAAAAAATATATTTTTGTCCTGATTTGTGTATGTTTCTACTGTATATGCAGAAGTGATTGTTTGTAGGGATGTATATGTGGGTATAGGAGCCAAGTAGTATGGAGTGGCCGGGCAGGAAAGTTGGGAAAGTGGCGGGGGGGTGGGGAGGAGGATGCATATGGGAGTGTGGGACCTGTGCTCGTGCCCTGGAGTTGGTGCCAGCAGGGCCTAGATTGGGGTGGCAGAAGCGTGTGTTGTGGGTTGGCAGGAGTCTGTGGAGCCAGGCTGGGCTGCACCAGCAGGGAGAGGGGGGCGGAGCTGACCCGGCTCCATAGAGGCCCTTCCGCCTGGGACCTTGCGCTCCTGCTACCCTGCTCTGGCTCCTGCTGGGGCTGGCCTCGGGACACTGGCACCACACTCCTACCTGGCTACCACTGGTTCCCGCATGTCCGCTCGCTCCCAGTGCCCCTGCCCCAGCCCCGTGGTATAGCTGGGGATGGGTGCACAACCCACCCAGACTGAGCAGCAGCAGCAGCCCTGCTGTTGCAGGAGCCTGCCGTGGCTTCCCCTGGGTTCTATTGCCCCTGGCTCCTATCATCTTTGACGGGAGCCAAGGGCAGATAAATATTAATTTTCTAAATATTTTAGGGGCCCTCCGGGCTGGATAGAATGGTCTGGCGGCCCGGATCTGGCCCGCAGGCCATATTTTGCCCACCCCTGGCCTAGCCATATGTTTTGTATGCACTTTTTTGTATTGATGTTTTACATACTGTACTTGAATTTTAAGTCCCATTAATTATGGTCTTATATGTTGTTTCTTAGACTCATTCACAGAGGTTAATTCCTCCTCATCAGCAGCCTATTAGAAGTCTGTTCCAGCAACAACAGCAGCAACAGCTACAGTCTCTGCTTCCTATACAGCATCAACATCATTCTCCTCCACCTCCAGGGATGCATATGCCCCCGCAAATGGAAACGCCTAGAATAATGATGACTCCACCTCCAGTGACGCCCCAGCAGCCGAAGAATATACATATAAATCCACATTTCAAAGGGACAGTAGTGACACCTGTGCAAGGTTAGTTTCCCACCTGTACCATGAGGTTTGCATTTCTGTGCCCTTATCCCTGTACTGGTAATGTTTTATATACATTGATTTTTTGGATAGTCATTCAGTTGTAGCTTTTCAAACATATTTTGCCTGAGTTAGACATAACATACAATATCTTCTTGCATACATCCCATACCTTTTCCCCAAAAATCAGCCCTCCAAAACTGGGGTGCTTGTTTAAACCAGGGACTGTGCTTCTTTTCCAGCAAAGAAAAAACTTGGAGATGCTGTGCATGCCATGCAGCTGGCAAGATGAGTCCTGTTAGCCCTCTCACAGCCATAGCTAGTGACTGAGTGTCGTTGATTGTGCCTGAAGCAGCAAATGAGCTGCTTGTAGTGTCTCAGTGAGGTTTGTCATGTGGAAACAACACTTTATTTACAGGAACTTTTTATATAAAGAACTGTTTACAGTAAAGAACTAACAGTTCTTGCTACTGCCCTCGTAAGAGTCTGGGGCCTAATCTTGTGTGACAGAGTGTGTGGGGAAACATTGAGGCTGCTTACAGATGTCGAAAAAACACAAAAACCCCAAAACAGTGTTTTATTTTAAGCTTGGTGCACCCCCACACCAAGCGCAAGGCATGCCTAGAAGAGACATCGCATTAGTTTAACCCAGCTCGCCTAACGTCTATATAGAGAGTGAGCACTTCAGCAGGGATTTTTGGCACTTCTGTGTAATAGCTAATTGAATCAGCTTTAGCTAACGGTGCTAAAAAGCCCTGCTGAAGCGCCTGATCTACATAGGTGCTGTGAAGTCACATTGAATTAACATGCTTCCTCTTCTGGTGGTGCCAGGCTTTTTTGTTTTGTTTTTTCATATCTGTCAGTGCGCAGTGTGTCTAGGAAGTGTAACATCCCAGGAGATAGTCTGGGTAAGGCACCTGGCACCAGGAACTTCCTTCTGCCACACTTCTGGGGCACTCTGTGACAGGAAATCTTCCTGAGAACAGAGTCAGCCATGACTCTGTTAAAATCTTTTCTCTACATTCTGCCTTCTAAAACATTGTATCTATTTTATTTGGGGGCATTTTGTATACAATAAAATATGGTAGTTTGACCATGGCCATTTGGGAGAGAGCCTTTTCTACTGTGAGTTAGCTTGAATGTTAGTTCCATGAAAGTAAAACTTGCGAACAGGTTTGGTTGATTTGTCAGTAAAGAGAACCTATTTTCAAAGTAACATGTTTGTTTTTGAAAACTGGGCAAGACTGCAGTTGTAATTTTTCAAGTGATAATTCCAGCTTTAGTCTGGCACTCTTCAGAACGGCCACAGCTGTTTTAACGTCATAGACGAAGGTTGCATACAAACATTCATTACTACTGGAAGAAATTTCTTCCAGAGCAGCTCCAGCGGGGCCCGTGGGTAAGCTCTGGGAAGAGTAAGTAGTATGTACAACCCCTGCCTGCTGCTCAAACCAGGAACTCAGGTGTGAGAAGGAGGCAGTGGCTGCTTCCTCACCCCTGTCACTGGGACACTCAGAAGTAGATGCCCTCTGTGCCTTCTCTAAGCCAGTAACCCCAGTCTTGGGAAGGCATGGGAACCTTTCCCCTGGCTCCACTTTTTCTGGTGGAGGAGTTAAGTGGAGGAAAAGTGTGCAGACATTCCACATTTCCCAGGAGAAACTCTTCTAGGAATGACTTGACTCGGTTATTCTTGGGTTATTTTTCTCTCGGTGGCCATGTTTGTTTGCTCCAGGAGACAAAGCTTGAAGGTCTGCATGGTTTTTGTTTTCTACTGGGAGAACAGTGCTTTTCTTGGTAGAAATGGAACATCTGTTCGTAGCCTAAGACACCCTTTGAATGTCTCTGTAAAAGGTACAAGCCAAATGCTCTTTGTCTGATATTAATGTACATCTCTCTTATTTTACTCCATTTTTGGAGATTATTCAGTTCGGAGCCTGGGAAGCAAATGCTTTTTTCCTGTAGCTCATTTCGTACAAGTGTCTTTATTGGGCAGCAGAACAGAGAGCTTTTAATAGAGCAATATAATTTGACTACTTTTTGGCTGTGTATTGAATCTTTAGAATAGGGAGATACCTGCATCGGTTGATGTATGTTTGTGCTCTTGCCAGCACTAACAAAAGCAGTGTTTCTACCTTCAGGCTTTATAAGTATATTTTTCGTCAAGTCAGCATGGGTACAGGCTCATGACTAATTTTTCTGAATAGGTAAAAAGTTGGCAGGACTAGACATCCCCAGTTGGGTAAAAATCTGTTTAGTCAAGCATGTTTCTCACAGTTGGCTTTATAGTGGCTCTTTCCTAGAGATTATTTCACTTTTCTGCCCATTTAATAAAATCAGTGGTTCCCACCCAATCAGTCACTACATCTGAATATTTGGAAATAGTCCAAAGCTCTTTAGTTTTGGATGAATAGTTCTAGCATTTCCAGCATGACTGTTCTAGGTATTTGTTAAAAGAAAAGTAAAGACTAGATGTTAGCCTGTCCCAGACCTTTGTATGATCCCTCATCCAGTGAATAATTTTTCTACATCAGATGGACATCTTCCACCTGTAGGTAATGCCTTATGGGGATTTTTGACCCCCAAGAGCAGACCAGCACAGTTCCATCCACCTTTTATCTAATTTTAGTTTTCACATCAGTAGAGACTATGGATGCTGCTGCTGTATTATTGTACTGTGTGCCTTGTTGAAGCATATGTAGTATTTTGAGCATGCCAGTGGCATATCATTATCCTAAATACATCATTTGCATTGTTAATTTGTTGGCCCTCCTTTCAACAGATCCATATAACATCTAGTCCTTTTTCCAGAAGACATGGACCTCAAGAATGAGTGTGGTTTTTGTTTTTTATGAATACTACATTTCAGTGCGATGTTGTTTGCTAATTTGTGTTGACATGAGTTTATCAGTCCTCTCTACGTCAAAAAAATTAAAGTCTCCTTTGTTAAAGAGCAAAAAGGGAAGCTTAGGGTTTTTTTAATGACCTTAACTCGAATCCAACTATATATCAGTTTTTCATATTGTAGTAGGAGGGCCACTTCACTTGAATACCTATAAATTGCATGATTATTGAAGATTGCAGCGGGACTTCAGTGATGCATCACTCCTATCCAGCAAGATTTGTTGCTCTGAAGAAAGACACAATTTTAGTATTTCCAGCACTATACAAGGGAGAAAATTTAAGGAGTCTGATTCAGGCATCAGTACTTACGCTTGGATAAATTAGGATGATAGGAAAATAGGCCTGGAAGGAACTTCATATGGTCATATAGTCCAGACCCCTGCACAAGTTGGGATCGTTCCTGGCTAAACCATCCCAGCCAAGTGTGCGCCTAACTGGCTCTTGTAAATTTCCAGGGATGGAGAATCTACAACTTCAGTTTGTGATCCATTATAGCCCTCAGGTCTTTTTCTGCAGTACTGCGGTCTAGCCAGTCTTTCTCCAGTCTGTATTTGTGCATGCCGTTATTACATCTTAAGGACTTCGTAATTTTCTTTGTTGAATTTCATCTGATTTTGTTTTGAACCATTTTACCAGTTTATCTAGGTCATGCCAAATCTGGGGCCTTCACTCCAGTGTCTTTTTAATTCTACCCAACTTCAGTTCATCTACACATTTGCTAAGATTGCACTCAGTCCCATCAGCCAACTGTGCTTGTCTTCTGGTAGCTGGTTTGATTCATGAAGACCGAAGTAAAAAAAGGCATGAAATATTTAAACCTTCTCTTCATCACCTATAACTAGATTGCCATCTGCATTCTGTTAGGTACCTCTTACTTCTGACATACTTGTAGAATCCCTTTTTATTGTCTTTTACATCCCTTGCTAGTTGCATCTCAAGTCATGCCTTAGCCTTCCTGATGCTCTCACTTCTCTTTCCTCTTCTCCTTTCCCCTGCCCCTGCCCCCTCCTGTGCCCTCTCTATACTGTTATAAGCTTGGTCACATCACTAAAGAAGAGTATACTTTTTGGAGGATTCTCTTTTGTTTCAACTCATTGCAAAGATTGCTGTCTCACTAGGTTGGTCTCCTGTTGCACTTTTCATTATTTTGCATTGGGATAACTTGCTCCTGCGCCCTAAATACGGCCTCCTTAAAGAGCAACCAGCTCTACAGACTCCTTTTTAGCTTAGACTTGCTCCCAGACAACCTGGCCATCATTTCCCTGAGTTAATTACAATTTTGCATTTTTGAAGTAGGAAATAAAGATTTCAGTGCTAGCAAAGGAAATGGAGACCTGTTTTTCCTAAGCATTTAGCATGCAACTTAATGACTGGGAAGGATAAAAGAACAAACTGGAAAAGTAATAAAGAACAATTTGGTTTCTTGTTGCCTGCAGATGGTATTCTGCTCTCCTTAACTTGTTGTGACATCTCAAGATATACAGAGGGTGCTTACATACTACAGTGTCTGAAAGTAGGACATGGGGGGGTGGATTTGTATGATTATATAGCTGTGTTTTTCACCAGGTTTGTTAGACTGTGCTGCTTTGAAGCTGAAATACCAAGACTAGAAATTAATTTGTAAATTAAGGCTCATGGTGCCCAAACTTGCAGATTGTGCTAACAGCTAATGACAACAGTTCACTTAGTTTTTCCTCAAAGCACTCTTTGAGAACTGCTAGGTAACTTTGTCAGGGTTGGGTTCAGGTACTTTTGAGCATCTGCATGAAGGACATTGTTCTGTTTGCAAATTGTAGAAACTTACTTTCTCACCTTCCTATTTTTTTTTTTAATTTTTTCATGGTTGGAACCAGATGCCCTTCTGAAAGAGTTTCAATATCTATAGTGTAATTGGTTATGAAGTTGCCATTTCAACAGTTGCGTCAAATGAAGTGGTCTCTCTAGTGGCCATGGCTTTGGCCTAAAGAAGGATCTTGAGTCTTTTTTCCATTGAGGAGCCCTGTCAGGAATTGTGCTCATCCCAAAGATGAACATAATTTTTTATATTGGAGAAGAACTTGTCTTTATCTCCACATCGCTTACGTCAAAGAAGTTCCCTTCGTGGGTGACCGAGCTTGGGATCCGGGAAGGGGTCGTCTGGGTTGTAGCCACAAACCCGGCACGTACAGAAGGGTACTTGTGACCGCTGGAGTAGAATTGGGCACAAACGTGTACTGGTTCAAACAAAGATGGCTTTACTTACACTGTCACGATGTACAGCGTAAGGAGAAAGTTAACTTCAAACTTCTGTTCCAATCAAACCGAGGAGCTCTTATAAGACAAGATCTTTAAACCGGGTAACTCGAGCATGCAGGACACGGGGGTACGTCGGGGGGGTCGTCGACGGGGAGTCGTAGCGGGTGATCAGACCGCCATGTTCCACTCCGAGACGAGCACGGAGTTCTCCAACCTGGGCGGAAACGACTCCAACCCTTTATACAGCTAGCGAGCCAATTGCCATCCGCCACGTAGGAATAATTTGAAACTGGCCAATTAGAGTATGTGCATTTGCATATGAATGGGGGGGAACTTTTCCACGCCGGGGCTCTCCACTGTGCCGAGAATTTCCCTGTCTCACCGTGCCTTGTGCTAGAAAGTTCCACTGTACCGAGGCGCTCAACTAATCAGTTCTGACATGCCCCCTTGCCGATGGTACAGCTGGAATTTGGAGCACACGCACGCCGTCTAACTCATCACTCCTCTAGAGAGGTAACCGGCTATATACAAAAACATACAACGAAAAAAGCTTGTCCTCAACGGATCGAATCAGATAGTAACCAATACAAACACACATAAGTACGTTGGTCACAAAAAGTTCAATCACGAGGAGTTCAATAGGTGTTATGGCGAAGTCACACGTCAGACCTCTGCGTCTTCTCTTCCTCTCTCCGGGTCCGCCTCTGACACGTATCTCGAAACTCGGACAAAAAAAAACTGCAAAGAAAGAATTCTTTGAACAATTTCATAGATTTCATAGACATCAGGGCTGGAAGGGACCTCGGAAGATCATCGAGTCCAGCCCCCCCGCCCAAAGGGCAGGAAGTCAGCTGGGGTCATAGGATCCCAGCAAGATAAGCATCCAGTTTCATCTTGAAGGTGTTCAATGAAGGTGCTTGAACCACCTCCGGTGGCAGGCTGTTCCAGACCTTGGGGGCTCGAACAGTAAAGAAATTCCTCCTTATGTCCAGCCTGAAACGATCTTGTACTAGTTTGTGACCATTCGACCTCATCATCCCTTGGGGCGCTCTGGTGAACAAACGTTCCCCCAGATGCTGGTGGTCACCCCTGATAAACTTGTAGGTGGCCATCAGATCACCCCTGAGCCTGCGCTTTTTCAGGCTAAAGAGCCCCAGGGCTCTCAGCCTGTCATCGTAGGGTCTGCTTCCCTGACCTCTGATCATGCGCGTGGCTCTTCTCTGGACTCTCTCAAGCTTCTCCACATCCTTTTTGAATTGTGGAGCCCAAAACTGGAAGCAGTACTCCAGCTGTGGCCTCACTAAGGCCGAGTACAGGGGGAGAATGACGTCCCGGGATTTGCTTGAGAAGCATCTATGGATGAAAGCCAGCGTTTTGGTCGCTTTACTAGCCGCAGCATCGCACTGCAGGCTCATGTTCATCTTGTGGTCAATGATGACCCCCAAGTCTCTTTCTTCCATAGTGCTAGCCAACATAGCA
>NW_005841905.1:1353468-1367449 GCF_000455745.1 Alligator sinensis
TTCCGCGGGCTTTCTTTGCGGCGGTTGCCATACTCGCTCCGAGTCGCTTGAAGTCCCTGTGTCCGACTTCATGAGCGCCTGTAACCACGGAAGCTGTCGTAGAAGATTACATGCAGGTTGACCAGCTAACGGGTTGAGGAGGATTCGAAGGATGGTGGCGTTCCTTCCTCCATAAACCTCAACACAGGCTTCTAGGCCATTGAAAGTCACTGGAACAGTCCCGGGGTTTCGCAGGTGATGGTGAGGCCACGGTCCTCGCTGCTGGGGCGGTGTTAGTCCCAGTGCGTGCGCTCAGGAGTTCCAGGAACCGTGTGAGCTTCCTATTATTGCCGGTAGAATCTGTTCTGCGTTGACCCTCGACGGGCGACCGTTGTGCCATACGTGGGATTTGTAATCGACCTGACCCGCGACAAGCGCTGGAAGATGAATGGGCCAGTGAACATTGCACGTCACTAGGTCCACATCGGTGGCGTGTCCTCTACTCCACGAGGCTTGTCAGGTTAGGAAACTAGCCTCTTCCAAGTCTTGCAGGTCAGATCCGAATTCCACGACCAGATGTCCTAGCCATATAGCCAAGGTCTCATCAGGCTTTATCTTCGATCCTCTGCACAATTCCTGTAGTTCAGTCCAAGTATGGGTACGATAGGTGGTGCAGACTGCATCCTGCACATTAATCACTCGGCTGCTTGCTGCTGCAGGACAAGCTGCTGTCAGAGCTGTTGCTGCATCTGGTAGGAGGGGCGGATGTAACTCTCCACTCGATGCCCCCTCCCCCTGGTAAGGAGGCGGGGCTGCCCGGGGCTGCCAGGAGCGACGTCATTTCGGTGGGTGGGGTTGCTGGGCAGATTTCCACCGATTCTCCCGAAGCTCCGCCCTTCTCTTCCGGTTTCTCCGGGCAGCTCGCTCCTTCCTCGGTGCCATCTTGGAGTGGCATCGACTCGGGGCTTTTCTCCACTGCCGATTCTCTACCCTCCTGCACGGCCGTGAGCAGTTGGGCCTCCAAATCTGCGTTCTCCCGCAGCAAAGTTGTTACGGCGCGGAATAGCACATTCAACATTTTCCCCTCATCTCTCGGGCCTGTCTCAGCACGGTCCCTCAACCCAAACGCCAGTGGGGGACTGAACCGGTCGGTCATCGTCGGTTCTCCACCCTCCCGCACGAGTCGCGTGCAGCAGGCAAATTCCTGGCTGAGGGTTGGGCTCACTTCGCTCGACTCGAATCTGGCGAAGGGTACGGTGCTCCCTTCCTCCCGGGGCTTAAACAAGACCCGCTCGCTGCCCATCACGCACCGGAACGCTTTGGGGTGCAGATGTGCTTCCCATTCTTCCGAGTCCTCTTCTTTCCCTTTCAGCGAAAGATAGCCGCTGACAAACCTTCCACCTATTCTGCCCGCCTGTTGATAGCGAATGTGGGCGCCTAGCTCCATGGCATTCGACACGTGGTATCTACCACTACGCCAGGGACAGCTTCTAACTAACTCTAACTCCATCGGGTCTTCTCCAAATCCTGATTCCGATCCTGATCCTGTTCGTTGGGATCCTGTTTGTGACGCCATGTGGGTGACTGAGCTTGGGATCCGGGAAGGGGTCGGCTGGGTTGTAGCCACAAACCCGGCACGTACAGATGGGTACTTGCGACCGCTGGAGTAGAATTGGGCACAAACGCGTGCTGGTTCAAACAAAGATGGCTTTACTTACACTGTCACGATGTACAGCGTAGGGAGAAAGTTAACTTCAAACTTCTGTTCCAATCAAACCGAGGAGCTCTTATAAGACGAGATATCTTTAAACCGGGTAACTCGAGCATGCAGGACACAGGGGTACGTCGGGGGGGTCGTCGACGGGGTGTCGTAGCGGGTGATCAGACCGCCAGGTTCCACTCCGAGACGAGCACGGAGTTCTCCAACCTGGACGGAAACAACTCCAACCCTTTATACGGCTAGCGAGCCAATTGCCATCCGCCATGTAGGAATAATTTGAAACCGGCCAATTGGAGTATCCGCATTTGCATATGAACGGCGGGAACTTTTCCACGCTGGGGCTCTCCACTGTGCCGAGAATTTCCCTGTCTCACCGTGCCTTGTGCTAGAAAGTTCCACTGTACCGAGGCACTCAACTAATCAGTTCTGACACCCTTAAATGTTTTTGTGTTCCTTACCTTGGTTATAAATATTTCTTGAGCTGCTTGTTGCAGTTTAGATTTTATGCTTCTCAGATGGATGCTCACATCAAGATTATCCCTTTGTACCCCTGAGGGTGTTCTCCTTAGCCTTTTAGGAAGACATGAAAGGTTTATTAAGGTGTCACATGAGTTTCCATTTGCACCTTTCCCAGGCATAAAATGCACATCCGGTCATTAGTTACTTACATCATTTGGTGCTAGAATTTGCAAATTACTTCATCATTCTAAAGATTTCTTTCCTTCTTATCCACCTTCAGGTCTTCAAATCTGCTTCAGTTATAAGCTTTGGGTTAGCAGATCCATGTCGATAAGAAATTAATACCTTTTGTTCTAAGAAAACAATTCAGTTTTTGAGGTGTGGGATTCAGGTTATTTTTTCCCTTACATTTATCAGAAATGACTAACAAGAATCTTGAGAAGCCACCGAAGTTTAGATGGAGTACCATGAACTGTTTTGTAACTCACTGTATTAGTATGCAGAGGATCCATTTTAATTTTTGAAACTATAAAGCAATTTTTCATGTTCTTTTGTGGAAATTACCCCAGAATAGCAGCAGGAAGATTTTTTTTTTCTCATTCCCTTTTGAGCTTTTTTTTATAATTTGCAGTCAGATATTTAATCCTTTAATTTAAAATTGTATCCAATTTACATTATTCTTATTTGTATTTAAAAAATGCATGGATAAATTTGATCAGAAAAGTGAGTGCTGGTTTGAGCCATATTAGCTACCTCAGCAGAGAGGCCAAGGTTTGAAAGGGCATGGAGTTCTAGCTATCATCTTTCATGAGTATTCAATTCATTTATTTAAAAAAAATATATATAGGCCACTGCCAGAGGCAGGATACCAAAATAGATAGGTTAGTGTTCTGTTCAGCTGTCATTTTTTTCCACATTCCTTCCTCATACAGCTTTCTCAGTGTACTTGGTCCTGATCTGTAACACCCAAGCTAATTTAGTCTTGGGTCTGTCATGAGCGAACTGCCAATCTTCAGATTAGGTAATGACTATGATATTGACAAATGTTCATTAGGAGCAAAAATGAAACCATCAAACTAATTTTCAGTTGTAACCTTATATAAATGAACACAGTCCTCTAAAGATGAAAGGTTACTTTACTTAGCCCAGCATGTCAGTATATAAAGCATAAATATTCATCCAAAAATGGGTGGAAGCCAGGCATATATGTCTGAAATAGAAATATTGATGTTTAAATGGTTGGGCTCAGAAATCTTCTCAATTAAAAAGTTAGTATTTGACCATTTTTATATATTTTACAACACTTTTTGATGTTTCACAAAGCTTTCGTGTCCTGATCTGAATTGGAATAGACAATTGTAGTCTTAAAACTTTGCAGTCAGTTTGGTTCAGATCAGTTGAGAAGTCGACTTTTTAAAAAGTTTTATTTTAATTTTGACCTTTTAATTTTTGTTTCAATTGGGCTAAATTTCTCTTAAGCACCAAACTGATTTGAATTTTTTATTTGTGAAATGTCTGAAAATATCCCAGCAACTCTTTTGAAATGAGAAACTCTTTTAAACAATTTCAGTTTTGATGAATTGGTCTTGTCAGTCAAGAAAAAGTAAAATTCCCAATAGACTCCTGTCACCACACCATTTGAGATACCACAGTGTTTCCTTTGCATGTTGTGTAGGTAATAGTTTTGTGAGACATCTTTCAGCAAATGTGTTTTTGTTTTTTTGTTTTAAATCACTAGTTCAAGAAATACAGTAACATATCTGCTGTGCTGATCCATTCATGAAATTTTGTTATTCAGTTTAGCCTGCTTTCTTCCTTAAGTGAGATGACACAGTGATTCTGCAGTGATCACAAACTGAGTTATGCTTCACAATCTGGAAAATAATTTGTAGAGTGGGCAGCCTGATAGTGTGGGGATTGTCCCATATTGCAATGGTAATAGGAGACATCTCTGCATAATTCAAAGTTGCTTGGCTTCCAAGGTTCTCTTTCTTTAAATTCTGAGAAGTGATTCAGCCCCTCCTCCACTGTCATGCCCTAGTACAGAGGTGGCCAACCCATGGCTCTGGAGCCACATGTGGCTCTTCAGAAGTTAATACGAGTCTCCTTGACTCCTTGCACAAGCACACGGTGACCAGCTTCCCTAGCTGTTACCTCATGTCATGTGATGTGGCGACTCGCAGCGAGCATATTATTCAGCTTGGATTCAGAAGCTAGGACTCCGGAGCCGCTGTTTGGCCACCTCTGCCCTTGTACGCATCAACAGGGATGCTGTCAAATTCAGAAAAGTAGCAGAGGAGTTCCTGAAGTCTAAAAAAGGTCAAGAATGACTGTTTTAAAATAGGCATTACACAGTATTTGGTTCTGTCACTTAGATGAGCATTTCTCAACCTGTGGCGGTCGCAACCCAAAAGTTGGTCGCAAGAATCATAGAAAATTAGGGTTTGATGGGACCTCAGGAGGAGATCTAGTCCAACCCCCTGCTTAAGTCAGGACCATCCCCATCTAGATCATCTCAGTCAAAGCTGTATAGCCGGTTTTTAAAAACCTCCAAGGATGGAGATTCCACCACCTCTCTGGGTAACCTGTTCCAGTGTTTTACTACCCTCCTAGTGAGACAATTATTTCTACTATCTAATCTAAACTTCCCTTGATGCAACTTGAGACCATTGCTCCTTGTACTGTCATCTGCCACCACTAAGAAGAGTCTAACTCCATTCTCTTTCGAACCCTCCTTCAGGTAGCTGCTATTAAATCCCCTCTGTCTCTTCTTCTCTAGACTAAATAGGCACATTTAAAAGCACCTGGAGGTACATTGCGTACAAGTACCTGGTGCTTTTTTGTGTGCATTTGTATAGAATGGTGGTGTGCTTCTTGAACTAAAAGACATTGAAGGTATTTTAGTTTCAAAGTGTAACCCTGCCATTTTCTTGGCGCTGGCGCACATTTCAACATTTATACAAGTGTATGCAATGTCAGTTTGCATGCTCTGCAGACTTGTTTATTTGAGTCTGGTCTGACGTGCTTGATTTCCGGCGCGTCAGAGCAGACAAATGCATGTGTACAAAGCACGCCTTTGTACTTGTCCTTGTTGAACCTCATGAGAGTTCTCTTGGCCCAACCCTCCATTTTGTCTAGGTCACTGAATTCTAGCTCTGCCCTCCAGCATATCTCCTACTTGCCTCAGCTCGCTGTCATCTGTGGACTTGCTGAGGGTGCACTCTATGCCATCTTTCATGTCGTTGATGAAAATATTGAACAAAACTGACCCCAGGACTGAGCCCTGGGGCACTCCACTTGATACTGGCTGCCAACTAGACATTGAGCCATTAATTACTACCCTCTGAGCTTGATGCTCCAGCTAGTTTTCTGTCCGCCCTACAGTCCGTTTATCCAGCCCGTACTTCCTTAGCTTGCCTGCAAGAATGTTGTGGGAGATGGTATCAAAAGCCTTGCTAAAATCAACATACACTTCAAAACCACATGCACTGGTCTCCCCACATCCACAGAGCCAGCCATCTCATTGTAGAAGGCAATCATGTTGGTCAGGCATGACTTGCCCTTGGTGAATCCATGCTGACTGCTCCTAATCACCTTCTTCTCCAAGTGCTTAGAAATGGATTCCTTGAGGATCTGCTCCATGACTTTTCCAGGTCTGAGGTGAGACTCGCTGGTCTATAGTTCCCTGGATCCTCCTTTTTCCTTTCTTAAATATGGGTACTGTTTGCCCTTTTCTGATCATCCAGGACCTCTCGTGATCACCATGAGTTTTCAAAGATGGTGGCCAATGGCTCTGCAGTCACATCAGCCAACTCCCTTAGCACCTTTGGGTGTATCCCATCCAGTCCCATGGACTTGTACATGTCCAGCTTTTCTAAATAGTCCCTAACCTGCTCTCACCACTCTTGGCTGCTCACCCCCTCCCCAAACTGTGCTGTCAGGTGCAGTAGTCTGGGAGCTGACCTTGCCTGTGAAGACTGAGGCAAGAAGGCATTGAGCACTCCAGCCTTTTCTGCATCCTCTGTCACAAGGTTGCTTCCCCCATTCAGTAAAGGTTCCACACTCCCTGATCCTCCTCTGGCTACTGACATACAGTATTTGTAGCCAATACTTGTTCCCCTTCTTGTTCCTCTTCACATCCCTTGCTAGCTGCAATTCCAGTTGTGCTTTTGCCTTCCTGATTCTATCCCTGCATGCCTGAACAATGCTTTTATACTCCTCCCCAGTTGTTTGTCTAAGTTTCCACTTCTTATAAGCTTCCACTTTGTGACTTAGTTTACTGAAGAGTTCCCCGCCAAGCCAGGTTGGTCTTCTGCCATACTTGCTAGTCTTCGTGCACATTGGGGTGGTTTGTTGCTACACTCTCAGTAAAGCTTCTTGAAAGTAGAGCCAGCTCTCCTGGACTCCTCTCCCCCTCAGACTGGCTTCCCAGGCAATCCTGCCCACAAGTTCCCTGAGCGAGTCGAAGTCTGCTTTTCTGAAGTCCAGGGTCCCTACTCTGCTGCTGTCTGTCTTTCCTTTCCTTAGAAATATACAAAAGGGTCGCAAATGAACTTTAATAATGGATCAACAAACTTTTATAAATGGATTCTCCTTTAAAGGAGAAAAATATGAGGAAACCATGGCTTCTCCCTTGCAGGCTATTAAGAGTTCCAGCCTACATGGGGCTGTTTGGGACCCTCCATACCCCTACCTTCCCCCCCGCCCCCACAAACTGGGGGCCTGGAGCTGGCAGGCAGTGGGTCAGGAGTGGGAGGCACTGGGTTGGGATTAGCCATCATCAATGTTTACACATGGGTCCTGGTACAAAAAAGGGTGAGAACTGCTGATTTAGATCCACCTTTACCAGTTATCTGCATGTCTAAACGAGGAACTTTATTTCTTCCATATGAAGGTTTCCTGCCCTTCTCTCCCAAAAACAGGAGGTTGTTAATTTAACTGTCAATTGTCTACAGTTACGTGATTTACACTATGAGAATCCTAATAACCCTGTTGCATGTTGAAAACTAGATTTCTCTTCTTACAGGTTATTACAGGAATGGTGGAGGCCATGTCTATTTTTACGTATAAACTTAGCCAATCCTAGGGCCCCTCTACACGTGCAGGTGAAGGTGTGATGGGATCTAATGTGTGATCCACAGACTCATGCCTGATTCCATGCTAGACATGCAGGGCAGGAGGCATGATTGTGTGGGTTGCACAGTAGATCCCATCGTGTCATATTGCAGGTGCAGGGGGAGCCAGATGTCTGGCTCGTGTTGCACTGGCAAGAAGCAGGCTCCTGCGGCTGGGAGCCCCCCTCAGTTCAGGGTCTGTCAGCTGCGGGGACACCCCATGAACACCTTGGGCTCTGGGACTGTGGCTGCTGCCATCCCCCAGTCTCAGGGATGTGTGAAACCTTTGAGACTAGGGGATCACAGCAGCCACATTCCCTTGCCCTGGGGTACATGAGGTGACCCTGTGTCTGGGAGCCCCTCATACACCCCAAGGATGGGGGATTGTGGCTGCTTTGATCCCCCAGTCTCGGGGGTTTCACGCACCCCTGGCTGCCAGACCAGCTGAATCCTGGTGCCCAGAGCTGTGGGCCTCTGAGTCCCTGTGCTGCTGGGGTTGAGTGTCCCCTCAGTTGCAGGACTCCAAGCCCTGGCCGGGCATGGTGCACCCCTGTGCCTGGGAACACCTCAGCTGACGGGGCTTCTGGCTGCAGGCAAGATTCCATTACATGTGCAATTTAAAGCTCAATAGCGACCAGCTAAAAGTTGATACATATTTTCAACTTTATAGCTGGCTGGAGCTTTTTATGGTGTCATGGCTGTTTTGTACCTGTAGCTGGTCTCCAGGTGATTGTGCAATTAACCAGTTAATTGCATGGTACCTGTAATGTGTAGAGGGGACCTTAATTGCTGCCTGTTCTGTGACAACTTCTGGAAATAACATCAACCACTGTCTGATAAAACAAATTGTATTAAAAGGTGTTTCTTGTTTCAGTGCCCTTGTTGCCAGTCCCAGCCCAGCCAAGACCTGCTGTAGGACCCCAGAGATTTCCTGTGAGTAGCAGCTGTTTCTTCTTCTGTGATATGGATAAGCATACATTTGCAAAGAAATATTAATATAGCAAATAAAAGCTATTCCAGTGAAATATAATGTTAAGGATTTGTAAATATTGACAATAATCTCTGCAGTTGAAAATGTTTGTTAAACGCTTAAGGTCAATGGATTTTTGAGAGCAGAATTAATTCTGTTTAACTGTAAAATTGTTGAACTAGTCTGTCCAGTGGGAGACATACAAATGCATCGTATCTTAGAGAACATGAGTTTAATTTTGTTGCTTGCATCTTTTAATATAAACAGAAGAATTGTTATTTTTTTAAACAACTTTTTATCAACCCCTAAGTTTTTATTAAGGACTTCTTTTTTTAATAATAAAAGAATGCTCCAATGGCAAGCTTACTTTTTTTTTAAATGACTTCAAGAATTTCAAAGGTTTTTCATGGTTTTTATATAAAAAATGGTTCTTGCATTGTATATTTTTGTATACATGTGACTTCCAAAACATGGACAAAAATGTCTCTTAGTTTTCTCTTATTTAATCTTCTTGGTTAGTGGGAGGGCACAATCTTACTTAGTTTTCCAGTCTGTGGTGTTTTTCATTGTTTTGTGTTACCTCTTTAGTTATGATTTGGCCCTCCCAAAGCATCAAAGCAAGTGCATGAAAGTGTAATGTGTATAGTGTCATCTTTATTTGATGAAAATTGTAGACGCATATTCCCAAAAATGCTTCACTAGGACATAAAGCTCATGGAAAGCTAGCCCTGTTCAAAGAACTAATTTTTGCATCCAGAATGCATAAGAAAGCAGCAGATTTATTTTTAGAAATATACTAGTGTATAGTATTAATTTATACTAAAATTTGGGGTAACCAGAAAAGCAAATTTCAGAAAATTGCAAAGAATTGTATGTTTTCATATGCATCTTTCTATTCAGGGCATTTCTTCTCTCAGATTCTTACCCAGTCAGTTACTGTACCTGGGGTTTTTTGTACAGAATTACAGATCATAGTCTTAATTATTACAGAATATTTTATAAACTATAAAAAGTGTCAGCCTAAAACTCTAGGTTTACAAATTTTGATTATTACTTCACCCTGTTTTGTCATAGCTCTGAAATTTGTACGCTCAAGGTTGCCATACTTTGTGAAATAACTTATTTTCTCTGGCCAAGTCTGAACCTTTATATAGAAAGATTTTCTTAACATCTTACGAAGCCTTAATTTTGATTGCCTATTATAGAAAGATATCAGATATAATTTTTACCTGACATTTTGTTTTCTTGTGACCTTTAGTTGTTAGATAGTTAGCAGAATTTGAAATGGGAAAAAAAGCGAAGCATGAGGAATATACACATACCTATTATAACTGACAACTCTGAAATATATTTATTATGGATATTTACAGAAAATTCCTATAATTCCTTCAAATACAGGGAAATTATTTTTCCCCATTGCTTGCTTTTTCACTAATTGAGAAATGCTAAAAATTTAGTTAAAATTTGTTTGTATTCATTGCAACCTTTAAATGGAATGAAAATAAATTCTCACTGCTTTTCATGTAGAAATGTCTTTGTCTTGCCCATTGAAAAGTTTTCGTTGAAAAAGTGGAGCCTTTCTGCCATCCTTTTTAAATAAGCAGATCCTGGCACTTGCTGCTCATTAGGTGGATGATTATTCAGAGCTAAGATAAATCTTTTGGCAGCTTATGTTACGATTAACTGGAGGCACCACAGCCTAATGGGTAGAGGATAGAGAGGATGCTGCTTAAATGTTTCTGAAATGTTGGGGCTTGTGGTTAAACATTTTTCATATGCCACATCAGCTACTGATTCACTTTTTTAAAGATTAGGGGTTAAATTCATCCCTGCATAAGGTGCCTGGAACTCTGAGTTCAACCAAGTTTGTAGCAGAGATGTTTGACATGGTAAGCTTTAAAATATAAGGAATATTGTACCCACATTGTGTAGATCAGGGTAGATTGGTTGGTAATGGAGGTGATTTGTTGCAGAGAGTTGCCACTGAGTATAGTTTTGATATTGCTGTGCTCTGACTTGTTGGAAATTAAAGATTAACATTGTATAACCTTCTTATTTATAGAAAAAATACTTGGGTGTACTGGGAGGAAGGGGAGGAGAAAACAACATAAATGAAACTACTCTGATAATCTCTTTTCCTGTGGTTACTATAATACTGTAATATTTGGGGTAACTGAAAAGCCAAGATTTAAATGTCTGTCTTATTTTTCTGCTAATAATAACTTATTTAGGGAAAACAAGTCTGTCAATAACTTTATTAAATTTACTGGTTCTGAGAGGGTGTAATCAGCTAAAAACTGGCAGACACGTACAAACTGTAAAAATTGAATTCTGAGAAGCTTTTGGCATTTCACAGCAATTACTGAAACCTCCACAGGATTATGTTAAAGTTGATAAATTTAGGAAAGGTATAGCTTACAATGACGTTTAATTTGAAACATGGTGCAATTAACAGTTGAATTCTACCATTATTTTTCAAACTTAAAATTTTGTTACACCTTTCACTAAGTCTTCCCAAAAATCTGGTCTTCTGTATCTGTTTGAGATACAGAGCAATTCAAAGAGAAAAATAATGTTAGCTTTTGCCTCAAATTGGTACCATTAGCATTTAGCAAACAAAAATCTACTTAAATAACTGATCCATTTTTGAGGAAACTGGTTTAAGGATATGTCACAGAGCAGTGGATAAAGGTTTTATTCTGCGTGTCCTGACCATATTGTTCGTTTGTGTAGCTTGTTAGTTGGATACCCCAATCAAGGATCAGGACCTGTTGTGCTAGATGTCTTCAGATATTGTCATCAGCCCAACTTACATGTCTGAAGAGCCAGATCCTTACTGGATTCAGTGGAAGTGCATTTATTTATTCTGGTTAAGGATGGTGGTTCAGAGTCTTTTGATCCAAGGCATTGTGGTTCAAAAACAATGTTTACAGCTTTTGAAAAAAATGGTTAGGAATGTTTGTTTTTTTTCCTATCAAGTTGCCAACTTTTTCCTTGCCTGGCCAGTATAGTTCGGTTCTAACTGTGTAAAATTGCTTTATTGTAAAGTTTGCTACAGACTAGATGGGTCTTTTGGATAGCATGTTAATACTCTCACAAACATGTTTAGGTTTTGGTTTTCAATGGTACTAGCATGTAAAGATAATGTAAGGACAGAGACTAGCAAAGACTTGTAATATGTGGAAGGAAATGTAAGCAGGTAAGCTCAGATGGATGGGGAGAAGCCTCACTGAGAGCTTCTTGTCCTTCCTACTTGGGGATTAGACATCTCAAAATACTTTTTTGATCAGTTACATTCTTGTAGCAAGAAATGTGTTTAGAAATAGGGTTCTGATTAATTTAACACTTGCACTGAAAAGCTCATCCTTGTGCGCCAGGTGACCATCCCATCTTGCTTCAAATCTCTCTTTAAAGTGTACTAATTCTTTAAACGTTTCAAGGTTAATTCACAAGAGAGTTGTAGACTAAAGTGAAAAAAAACCCCAACGTTCTCAGATTGGATCCTCATTTAGTTAGCTGAGCTACTGTGTTTTAAATTGTACCGTCTTATGTTCCAATATCTTTGCAAGGACTATATCTTCCTTACATTATATGTCACCAAGTATAGAACTAATATATAACATGTACATGAAAAAATTTCAGTAGTTCATTTTAAAGGGCTTGATAAATTTGTTAAGTTAGTCTTCCTTTGTTTTGTTCCAAATGATATACGAGAACAATCTTTTGTTCTTATTTGGCCATGAGAGAGACACCCAGCAGCAAAATCAGAGCTCACTTTCAACACTAAATTGAGAACTAGAAGTCCAGTAGAGTCTGCCTTGACTTGCTAGTGGCAGAATACAATGGATGGTATCATACATGATGTTCTCATTTGTCCTGGGCCTAGGTTTGAGCAAGATGTAAAGAGAAACAGGTCTGCAGATCTTCTTACTAGCACAATGGAAGACAAACCTCTCAGACAATGGGTACCTGAAGACAGGCTTACAAAGCCATATGTGGGCACCAAAAGAAGGCATCTTGTTTTTTTAAGTGCTGAGCAAGTGGACGTACATGGCTGGTATTTCCAAAAGTTGTCCGAGTTAGGTTCTTGACTTCTGAAATTCCCACCCATTGACTCCAAGTTGCCAAGGCAGTGAAAACTGCTGCATACTCAAATCTTTTATAAAATTAGGCCAGTTAATTTTAGTGCCTAATGTGGATTTAAGTTTCAAATTAGCTGCCTAAAAGTTAGTTTTCCTAGGGTTTAAATGACTGCTTTGCCCAGGGTCACACAACAGATGAGTCACAGTGACACTGTATAAGACTAAATTTATGTTTTGAATTTAAGCAAATGTGTGTGACATTATAAGCTAAAACATATTCATGCCCCCAGCAAGAATATGAACTTTTGGCTTGAGTAACTACCTTAGGAGCAAATTCTTTCCTCTTTGCACAGATTGGTTAGTGAGGATTTATACTAGATTGATCCATAGGATATATACATTTCCATCTTTCCCATTTAAGCTGTTGAAGGCAACTTCAGTATTCTAGCTGTAAGAATTGGGAAATGGCCAGTGGTTATTTTATGAAGATGTGCTTACCCTTTGCTCTTTCTGGTTCTGCCAGTAAGCACAAGGTGTTCTAGGACCTCCTTATAGCTAAACCCTGGACTCCTGTTCTCCCTCAACACACACACCTGAACTATTTCTACTAAAGGGCCTTTTACACTTTTGAAATAAGGACAGTGTGCCCCCTTTGGATTTCTGATCCAGCTCGGGTATAGTTTTTGAGTATGGTATTAGCAGTAGGTCTATAGTCCACAGTAATTTTGGCTCTTTCTGCTTAGTGTCTGATGTTTGCAATTTTAATTATAGCTGGATGGATCACTTTTATGTTGAGATCTTAATCTCAATTTTAATGTGTGGTTAACCAATACTAGTGAGACTCTTGCTTATGCAAGCATCCATATGCAGTAAAATATTGTAAACTTTTCTCTCATAACTAATGCTTTTATTTCAGTGCTGAGAGTAAGCAGTGAGCCTGAGAATGAAATGAAGGAAAAGCCCAAGAAATAGCAATAGTCTTTATGCCAGGGTTTCTTGTAATCAGAATCTTTTGATATTGTTGGAGATGGATTTTTTTTCTTTTCTGATGAAACACTTTAGTGTGTACCACTTTCAAGCATAGAGCAGAATTCAAGTCTTCTGAATTTAAATAATTGTAATATGAATTCTAATTTTGTTTGGTACAAAATAAGTTGTATAATAGAGCAAATTGTCCTCTTCTATTCATGGACGTTTCATAACAGGCATCTTGTATGTTGCAAAGGTGTTTTTGCTAACTTGTAACCTCTCTTTGGTATATATACCACTGCCTTCACATCCCCCTGCCCCCCAATTGTACTTGTTTTTTTCTTTGACATTTTTAAACATTGTTTATTTCTGTTTTTAAAACGTTTCCATTATAACTACTTAACATAAGCTTTTAAAAAAAAATTCCAGGTATGCAAGATTGTGTATTAGGTTAGTAATGGGAAAGGTCCCATTTCTAAATTTTTTGTTAAATATCAGTTCAATTTCTTAGAGCATTATTTTAAAATAATCAGGATATTATGATGTGTTATTTTGCAGAGATCTTTAAAATAGCTACCTGTGCTAACGGAAATGTGTAGGTACTTTTTAATATGCCACGTAACTTTTAACATTTAATCTTTCCCCATCTCTCCTCACCCCTTCCCTCCCCCCCCCCCCCCCCCCTTCT
>NW_005841905.1:1367459-1370761 GCF_000455745.1 Alligator sinensis
CTTTTAGACTAAGATCATTGAGGCAAACACTGTCCATGGCAATAATTTGCAGATAAGAGCACTACTGTAATGCACATAATTAACATCATTAGCAACATTTATTCTAAGTAGTACTAGAAGTGAAGGACAGACTGATCTTATGTTCCAATACAGAAACCAGAGCTTTAGCATATTGACTGAATTTATTTTTTATCAATAAATTTATTTTATTTTGTTTCGCATAAATATCCTTTTGCATTAGAGCAACCTAAATACTGTGGGTATCTTTTGTGAACAAAATGAAATGAAACTGTTTTTATTGTCCATACTTCAAAGTATAAAAAAGGAAACTGAATTAAATGTACCACTTCATTATACATTTTTAAAATCACTGTATAATTAACAAGCAAGGAAATCAGGGTTCGAAAAGTTATTATTTAAGGGTACTTGTTCACATTCTCAAGTGGCTTACTCTCAATTTGTGTAATTTTTGCATTGTTCTAAGATTTTTAAAATCTTCAAACTGTCCCATTTTTTTTTTTTTTTTTTTTTTTTTTTTTTTTGACTGGTACGCTTAGAGGAACACTGTTTCCCTGTTAAAGATTTTGTAATGGCACTGGTTTAGAAGGTGAACTACTAATGGAAATGAGACCACTTGTGACAAGTCTACTGTACTACTTCCTCAAAATTATTCTGCTTTAGTTATGGCTTTACTATAACAGTAACAGTAAATGAAATTTTCACTCTATTACTGTGTAGCAATAGCAGATCACAGGTAGTGTAGAAAGCATTTTGTTTTCATTTCACAGGATACATGGTATCAGGTGGTGTTGATTGACACTTCTTGGATAGTGCTTTATACAGCATTTCATGCAAATCATGTTTGAATGAGACTGCTGCATCAAATTACATTTCTTTCAGATTATAGCCCTTGCAGATGCGAGACCAAGCTTGTTCAGCATCTAGGAAAAAAGCTTCCATTTTGAACATTTACTGTTTTCACAACTTGTTTGCAAAGCCCTATAATTACAGCACTTAAGATAGTGAAGGAATGATGGGCATTTTCTCTTATCAGATCTATAAGTAGTAGTGAGCAGATGCAGCATGAGATCCCTCCAGCTGTCAAATATTGTCAGGCTGGCATAGAGGGAATGCAGTTTAAAATGCAGGTGACATAATACCCAACATCCTCCATTTGCTAGTGGGCTTCTGATTAATCACGATTACCATACATTATCATACCATCAAATTTAATCATATCAATGAATTCCCATCTGCAAGAAGAGCAGCAGCAGCTAAACATGATGGTAACAGCTATTAAATAAGAGAGGAATAGATGGTTTCTAAAATGCAGTAACCCTTTAACTTGTCATGCTATCTCCATGGTGCACATGCTCCAGAGATGTTGAAATCGAGCAGAGAACTTGTACATTTATATTTTATGGTGCTTGCCATATAGCATTTGTTTGTAACTGCTGTTTCAGGCTGGGCAACCTGAATTGTGGAATTACATATATTTCAAATAAATTTCTCCCTGGATTATTAGAGGTGTAGACTATTTAACACTTTCGTTTTTTAACACAGAAAAATGAAAAAAATTACAGATTGCATTCTTTACTTAAGGCTCATGTGTAAGGTACAGATTCTTCAGGGAGGCAAATAGAATATATATTGAACATAAAGCCATTAATTAGTCCAGTAAAAAGGAAATTCAGTGCACATGTTTTACACCACTGAATGCTAGAAGCACTTGAACTAATTTTATAAACACTGTAGCAGAATTGAATACAGGACTAAATTATAAATTAGCTGATAGCATTTTACTGTTATCTAGGACACCATTGGCTCCTTTGTAGTAACCAGCTTAAAATGGAAACTGACTCATCTGTTGTATAACAAACCAAATCTATACCTAAGAGAATGCATTATATGAACTGGTTCTGAGTATATCATATAGACAGACTGACTAAATCAGTAATGTATAAGCTTTTGTGAGCCTCGGCTCGCTTCATCAGGTGCTATGATCTCATCACAAAAGCTTGTACATCTGATTTAGTTAGTGCATCTCTACCTGTAAGGTACCTTCTGCTTGGTTGGAGACTAGCATGACTAACTACCTCTCTGAATATATCAATATAAGCCCTCAAACTGGAAGTACACATAACTTTAGGCACACAAATAATGTCAGTGAGTTTAAGGAAATAGGTAGCTCATAGTAAATGCATACGTAGTCAAGATTTGCATGGAGCAGTTTCAAAATCAAGTTTTCAAGTAATGAGGAACAGTGTAACTTAATTACTAAATATCCAGGTTAGCTGCATCAGACACATTAGTCTTTGCAAAGCTGCCATTTTGGTTTCTTTGGTGGAAATGCAAGGATTTTCAGGGGATGTGGGGAGAGAAGTAAATTATCGCCCAGTCGCATTAATTCTGTTCTGAGATTTCCAGCTGCTTTTAAATTAGCCACAATTTACACCACAAAGCTTTGAGTGTAACACAGAAATATTATATTTCTAATATTGCTGATCTGTTTTATTATTATATAAACTCTAGCTTGAAATCCAGGAGCTGTTCCTGGCTCTGCCTATTAAAGCATGGGTTTTGCTTTGGTGTGTGGCTCCTTGAATGAGTTCCTCCTTGCGTTTGTTTGCCCATCTCCCTCTGATGGAACACCCAGAAGGCCTCTTCTTTGTAACCACAGAAGCGCTGCCAAACTTCTAGCCTGCAGGACCGTGTTTCTGCTAGAGTGAGAGCAACATGTCACCTTTGCAACCCGCAAAGCAGCTGAAACCCCTCTGGAGATGATTACAGAATTAATAAATCTCTCCTTCTAGTTGAAACATCAGGGTGAGCCAGCTCTTGACTAGGGAGCACACCAAAGATTGTTGGGAATATATATATGCATTGGTTTAGCAGCCAGCTTGGGCATCTGTATCTTTTTGTACTCTTCCATTTCTAGGAAGAGTAAATAGAGAAGGTAAGAGGAAGTGACAGTCATTCTCATCATCTGAACTGGCTGGATGCTGAACTGAACTACTTGCGTTTGACATGCCCTAAATAACACAAGACTTTTTCAGAGTTGCTGTCCTTGCCCTAAACAGGCTTCCACTTTCTCAGTATCTGTAAGATTATGGATCAGATTACTTTCTGGCATAAAGACAAGATATGCCTCCCTGTTGCAAAGCAGCGTCATGTAGAGAGAGAGTTCCTAAATGAGCTGTCTTAAGTACTGGAAGCCATACTACTGTGTTGTTGCAGGGCTCTGTCCAGGTTAACAGCCCTGAAGTGATAGCCTTTCCATATTTTCCTGGATTTTGGTAAAT
>NW_005841905.1:1370771-1381522 GCF_000455745.1 Alligator sinensis
GTAGTTGTCTGTTATATGCAGTATTTAAAACTAGAAGCATTCAAAGTTTGTGTAGATTTGATTTGGTTTTTACAGTATGTCAACTTTTCTCTTCATGATCTGCCTGTAATGCTAGAACTTCTAAGACCTCATCTGTTTGGTCAAACGTATTCTAATTTCTTGTATTTTGTATCCATAAAAACATATTTTTGGGAACTGGCATCAGAAAAGAAATAGGGAGATTTTAACCACTTTTCATTTCTTTATATAAGTTTTGTGGTCCTGATTTATTGTTCCAGTCTTGATAAATGGATTTATATGGCTCTTAAGTATTCAGTTAATTGGAGAAATCATACTATTCCATCATTCTGTTTTCTCCTCAGTGCAAAAATGCAACTTTTTTTAAGCATAAAAGGAAAGCACTTGGACAGCTTTGGACCCAAATGTAGGGGTTTAAAAGTAGAATTAAATACATATATGTATAAAGAATTGTTTCCCATCCCCACATTGTGTCTAGTAAGTTAACTTAGAGATGGGCCTTTTAAAAGCCTGCAGTGGAGTTTATAAAGCTATGTTAAAATGGATGATTCTCAATCAGGGTGCCACAGCACCTGAGATGCCATGTGATCCTTTTAAGTGTGAATTCACAATATTAGCACTGTTGAGTGTGCAAACACCTATAAGTTGCAGGATAAACCCAGAGGTTTCAAGTAGGATCCAGTGTGTCAAAAACATTCTGATCTGTTGTGATCTTCCTGCGTTCTTTGCAACAGAAGAATTGCTCTACTTTTTTTTTTTTTCCATAGTCGAGAAATAAGTGAAAGCTGGGATTTTCTGGTGGTTGCCTTGAGTCTAAAAAGATTGAGAATCACTGTTTTTAAATCAAAGCAGTGAAGCAAATTTATCCAAGAAAATAAAAAGTAAGTGCTTTCTACAGAAAGGTGTGCATTTAAGAGAGGTTTTTGAAAAAAAAATCTAGTAGGTACAGAAATAATAGGATTAACATCTTGTGACAGATGGCTATAGTTTTAATTGTCATAGGTTATAGTGGTCATAATTCTTTGCATTTAAACCATATAATAAGAATTAACTATGTGGCCTGCTTAACTGTCAATGGGGTCCTCATAGCTCTTTGCATTTTAAGTGAGATTAATAAATGAAAACATGTTGTAGAGGCAGGGTGTAATTTATTGAAAGATTCATGGAGTTTCAATGACATTGTTAAGGTATTTAATTAGTCTTGTGAAAAAAGTGTAGAGTGACCCTTTTAGGGAAGCTGATAAGTCATATAATAGCTGTTAGATCCTCTTTATTCCTTGCTTTATAAGATTAACTTTGTGCTAAGCAATTTATGCTAAGTTTTCCCTTTTATTGGTAACCAAAGTTATCGGTGCTTTCTGAATAGATTATTGCAGATAACATCATGTAATTAACAAGAGATGCAGAAAAGTAAAAGTATAATTTGTGTAAGAATTGTATGAGAGAGAATGTTAATTTCTTAACTAGGAAGGATATTTAAGGGGATAAAAAGGAAAGCAAAATAGTGCAATTCTTTGAAAGGATTAAAGTAACCTTATCTCACATTCTTTCAGAAGGTAGGATTGCCTGTGTGTGAAAGTCATGTTCAATGAGCTATTCACAACTCCATAATGAATTGTAGACACAACTTAACATTGCATTTTTTGCCAAAGTGATTGATAACATGTTAAGTTATGCCTTAGATGCACTGAATAATGAAAGTTAATGAAAAGGGTAATCATAACTAACACAGCATGTAAGATTTCATAGCAGTGTCAATGCATGGGGGCCTTAATTTATGGTGTATGGGAAGAGGAATGGTTGGGTATGTTTTTCTTTGAGTAAACGTAGCAAAATCAAAGACTTATTGGATATTTAAATACTAATTTCTCCTTATTTTATTGTTAAATTAACTTCAAGGTGCATTTTGGATGTTTCTAAAGCGCTTCTTATTGTGGTACCAGAGAAAGTTTTAGACATCATCTGTTGGGCATCTGCCATATTTCTAATTTAGTTCTGTTCAAAGTCTTTCTCATTTTAAAAGGAAAAATCTTTTCAAAGTAAAATTTCAAAGAATCACACCTTTGGTTTCTTTGGGATGAATTCCATGATGGATTGAGGATTTCCAGAACAAATGTGTTCAGTTTTTATATAAAGACTTCTTTGAAACTAAGGCTCCCCCACTCAGTGTGTTGGGATGTTAAAGTCAGTGGGTGCATCTACATGTGTGCTTTACTGCACAGTTGACTAATTAGCATAACTAATTAGTAGCTAAAAAGTAAGTGTCACTGTCTACACAAGTGCTGGTATTAGGGTGCAGTAAATTAACTCTACCGTAAGAGAGTACTGTTGGCAACAATACTGTCTTAAGGTGGAGTTATTAACTATGGTGAAACGCACATGTAAACATTGACCCGGATATACATTGCACCCAGGCAGCAGGGGGCCAGACCCCTGCCTGCTGCCTAGCCACATGGCTCCGCACATTCGGCATTCTTGTACCCTAGCCAGCTTTTCCACTGCCACCCAGAGCCCGTGGCTGATCCCCTGAGCCTTCTGCCAGCCTTGGGCTGCTCCATTTCAGCTCAGAGTTTATTGCAACACATTAATTTCTCATAGAGATGCACCCAGTACAGGCAGTCCTCGACTTACAATGTTTCGAGTTACAACATTTTGCACTTGCAACCTTTATAAATTGACACCCTGTTTCAACTTTACAATGCCAGTTTTGACTTCACAAAGCTTGATCTGATGCCATGCCATGCCAGTGAACAAATTTGCTGTGTTGATCATCTCCCTGGAGAACATCTGTCCAAACTTCCTTGGACACTTTCTTTAAAAAAGCAGACAAGGCTTCAGAAAAACCTCCAGCCAAGAACCCTTCAAATAGTCCAACCAAGAGCCCTTCAAAAAGTCCAGCAAAGTCACCTCAAAGAAGTCCTTCCAAATCAATATGATTTATATTTACAATATAAATACATTAATGTAGCTATATTACTCATCTATAATTGATTGAGTACAAAATTCTGGGGTATTTTTGGTGAAAAATAGGGTATCGGGCCTTGGTTCAGGAACCAATCCCCCTTTTATAACATTGTTTCTCATAAGAAACATGGTTCCGAGTTGCAACGTTTCGACTTAAGATGCGGTTTTCAGGAACCGATTGTGTCGTAAGTCCAAGGACTGCCCATATGTCTAATTTTTTGACAGAAAGCAGGGTAGAGATGCCTTACAGACCAGATGAGATGGGATGCACATGTTTTCTTATGTGAGCTCTTGCTCACAAAAGCTTATGCATCTCTAATTCAGTTAGTCCAGGAGGTTCATCTTTATCCTGCTTTTTGCCTGACTTCAGACTAACATGGCTTAGTACTTTTCTTAGTTTTTCTGAGGTGTGGACCGGGGACATATACACATATAGAAGCATGACCTGCTATAGTTCCTTTCTTGCTCCAAGCCTGTAAAGCCCTACTTAAAGCTTGTGATGAGGAACTTACAAGCTGGAATGAATCTCTGCCATCATGCCTTCAAAGAAGGATGATAATTAGAGGTGCATCGATGCATTGGTCCATATCATATCTGCACTGATATAAGGAAAATTGACATTTTCAGCAATTGGCCTTTTTTGACTGATGTGGCTGATTTAATGTTGCCAATAAATGCCACGTGCATGTGTGCAGATGCAATGTGCATGCTGGCAGCTTGGAGAGCAGGGTATGACTGGTAAGTACGTTGGGGGATAGGAAAGTGGTAGAGGGGACAGACAGAGCGTGGGGGGCAGATCAAGGCCCCAGCAATGAGGGAGGGAGTGGGGCTGGGGCAGGCACTGCCCAGCTGGGGTAGGATGTGGGATGGAGCTACAGCTCATCTGTTGGGCATGGGAGGAAGGTGGCTCCTGCCTTGCTGCCTGGTGCAGGCTGAGGCCAGGAGCAGCACTGGGCTCTTTCCATTGTGGGGGGGGAGGGGGCTCTTGGGGCGGGTGGCGGCAGTACTGGTTGGGAGGGCTATGGCAAATTCTCAGGTGGCTGTAGCTGAACATAGTTAATACCAATATTTTTCATCTTTAGAGCAAGCAGGCAGTAAGAGTGCAATTTCACTGTAGTAGTTTAGCCTCTTTTTAATTTGGTGCTCTCCTTTAGATTTGCAGATTTCAAATGCTTGCATCATAGGATTTGTCTGCTAAACAGGGATTAAGAAATATGGTGCTTTCAGTCCCTCCTCATTGAAGTTCTACATACCTTTTAAACTTCGATAATAGGAGAAATACCCATAGTAACATTGCTAGTAAGTGAGATCTTTTTTCTGGTTTTGGTGCACTCAGACCTTAAACAGCGCTTAAAACTTGAGTTGATGTTCAAATGAAAACACTTTAAAATTGAAAAAATCAGATGTTTTCTCTCTGCTACTGTTTGCCTTCCGAGATGAATATGATAATGAATGTTACAGCTATGGGTTTTGAAGTGAGTTAAGGAAGCTAAACTCTAGCTTAGCATGTAGTTTTCTTTATACTGGGATGTTTTTCTTGTATAAAGTGCCATTGAAATCTAAGGTACAGATATTTTTAATACTATTGCAATAAAAATGAGCACCCCCTATGACAGGCTGTTGCTGAGCTGCTTGTATCTTCTTTTAGACGTTTTATGCACCAGAAACTCATTGTAAGCACTCCAGCATATTTTCCTATTCAGTTTTGTGCAGTCTTAGCAAGTGATCAATATGAGGATCAAACTGCTGCTTCCAAATTGTGAGGGGTGGGTGGGAAGGACTAAATTAAGACCCTTCTTTTCTCCTCCCTCAAATTTTGTGCATGGATAGCCATTCAATTCTAGGTAGTAATCTGTGGGGTTGAGGGGGCAGTACAAGCATTCAGCTTGCAGATGCCCCTGCTCTCTGGGCTAGGAAAGCTGCTAATGCTGCTGTAATCCTTATGAAATGGGTATTCTAAGTGATAAGATTTATTATGGACAGACACTTTCTTGGAAGGCTGGCGAGTGAAGCAAAGTAATGGGTTAAAAATGTTTTTGATTTTTTGGAAAAAAAAAAAAGTAGTTAACATGTTCACTCAGTTTTTTCTTGTAATTTGAAATTGGGCAGATATGAAACCATGAAAAATGGAAGTAACTACTGTGCATATCAAAATTTATTATGCATCTATGTTACAGTATGCTTATTTTACCAAAAATATGCCATTATGAAAACTAACTGCTGCACCTGGTCTTGGTTAATATTTGAAGTTTAATAGCTGTGAATGTTCTGCCTTTAAAAAAAACCCCCAAACAAACAAACCCATAATATCAAAGGCTGTTGAAGGAATTAACAGCAAACTACTTGCTGAATACAGTTTTCAAAATTAAAGGCTTGGCATGTTGTGTGTGTAATGGATCCTGCTCGCGATACAAATAAATATTTATTAGAACTGTGGTGTAGGCATTGAACTTCCTTGAAGAGCAAACGCTGAACATGCTATAGAGTGGAAAGAGCAGAACCAGTAGTGTTATGTAATATAGGTACAATATTAAATTATTTTTCCATTTATTAATGATTGTTAAATCAAACCTTGCTTAATAATCACAGCACCTAGTCCATTGAAATCAGCAAGAGAAGGAACAGATTTTAGAGTTTCTTCTTTCAGAAGTTGGTTGCTAATCTTGAAAAATGTCCATACTTCACATTTCTTTTCTGTGAATAACAAACCTATTTATAATTGACTTTGCATGAATCATCCTTCATATTATCAGCCTGAAAGTAAGTGTTAGTTCATGTACTTTTCCACTAGTTATTCAAAATGACATGTTTAAAACCTAAAACCTGTAAGTAGCAAAATGTTGAAGTTGGATATTTCCAGCTGTCAGCTAAAATGGATTAGCAAAGACTAATGCTTAAATAATATGGTTTAATAGCTGACTAGACAATATCAAATGCTATTTTAGTGATGCATAGACGATGCCTCTCTTCTACATTTTTTTTCAGCATTTCCAGATGCGTTTTAAAAAAGTAAAATTATTCTTTCTTCATTTGTTCTACAGTTACTTAAACCATATATAAAGGGAAATTTTGATATTGTCATTAAAATGTCACTGATTTAAAGACTTGAAAAAATAATATTCAGCATAACAGATATTATAACAAACGTATTGGTATATTGGATAAAATTATCCTGATTTAGCACTAATTTTTTCTTAAAAATGCAAGTAATGAGTTTTTGGCAAATTGATGTCCATTTATGTTACAGTGTAACCGGAAGTTCAGCAAAAGGTTAAGGCCTCTAAATGTAACAAACAAGGGGAGAAAAAACTCTTTAACACTGTGGCAGGGACAGGAATGCAGATAGGAAGATGTGCAAACATTTCTCCCTGTTCTTGTGGCTTTGTTTCTGTGTATGTCTGTTGGACGCAAAACTTTGGTAAAGCATTTCTGAGACCTGATGCCAATAAAAACAACGAAAACTTTCTCTTAAAATAGCTCAGTGGAAAAAAATGTTTTTAAATGAACGTATTCCAGTTTTTCTTACTTGCAACATACATGTTGCAATCAATGAAAAAATGAAAGTAAAAGTTAAAAGCATAGTTTTGGTCTGTTTTCACTGACCATATTTAGATAATGATTTAATTTTTGCTTTTCACTGAAAGAGCTAGTTTTTTGTTGTGCCGTTTTTGCATCCTATAGTAAGCTATATTTTAATTCTAACAATACTCCTTTAATACTGTTCCAAGAATTAGTATACATGAAAAATATTGACATAATGGGACACTGCAGTTGTGGTTAAAGAAAATAATAAGTTAATTAGGTACCTGTTAAGCTCATATAAAGAGTGCTGACATCTACTTTGATATTCACCAAGTTATTTGAGAAGAAAAGTGATGTTGATTTATTGTATTTTCCCAATGCATCTACTGTAATTAAAAAAAAAAAAAAAAAAAGCATCTCTTAGAGATAATGGAGGACATTGAACTTCAGCTGTAAAATGTATATAGGACCAGATTCCTGTTCAACATACTAGGAGCCTGAGGGTCCTATTCTACCTTGCTCACTTGCCTGGAAAAGCATTAGTATGCCTACTTTTTGTAACATACTGTTATCTTAGACACAAAACTAAGTCACAAAAAGCAGTGAGCAGGGCTGTAAACTGTTTATCAGGGTATGATGCAAGGTGGAATAGGATTGCACTTAAGCATTTAAAATATTTTATATCTGTTTGTTTAATTTATGTATTTGATTTCTGTGCTATCCTTTCCAAAAAGACTTAGTGTGACTTAAAATAACAATCTTAAAACAAGATAGAATAATAAAGCAATACCCAAAATTGAACCCAACCTGTTACAAGTGTTCCCAGATAAAAAGGTCTTGGCCTACTTCTGAAGGATGACCAGGCTCGGGCTCTAGCAGGCCTCAAGGGGGTGGTAAATCTAGAGCCAAGGAACAACAATGAAGAACAGCTTTCCGTTCGTTTTGTCCAAGAGAACTTGGCACGCAGGCGGTACCTACAGAAAGTTGTTCTCTGCTGACCTAAGGGATCATGATGAGAGGAAGTGGTCCCTTAAGTACATAGAACCAAAGCCATTTAGGGCTTTTATATTTCACCTTAAATTGTGCCTGGAAAGGAGCAGGAAGCCACTGCAGACTCTGGAGCACTGAAGTAATATGCTTCTGGTGATCTTCCCCCATTAGGTGAGCCATGCATTTTGTACCAGCTGCAGCTTCCAAACAGTCTTCAAGAGCATCCCTGCATATAAGGTATTGCAGTAGTCTAGCCTGGGTGATGGTGACTAGGTCTGAATTTAAAAGAGAGAATTGCACTCCTTGCACTAGGTGGTTAGTGGAAGGCATGCCTAGCTGCTGCTGAAACCGGCTTTCCCAGAGGAGTAGAG
Source organism: Alligator sinensis (assembly GCF_000455745.1). NCBI lineage: Eukaryota > Metazoa > Chordata > Crocodylia > Alligatoridae > Alligator > Alligator sinensis. The sequence continues at coordinate 1,378,637 of NW_005841905.1, forward strand.
AGGCTACTGGGATCCTGTACTGGATCCGTTGGCTGATGAGGTGCGTCTCTTGGGTGTGTGTTCTGTCCTTCAGGGTAGTGATACCGCGTGGGAGGAAGATTGGCTTTCTTCCTTCTCTTTATGGCAGCTTGTAGGTGTTCTCGTGGTAGCAATGGTTCCAACCTGGGCCTGGCTCTTTAGACTGTTTATGATGTTCAGTTGTTACTTTGACAGATTAACCTTTTTTTTTTCCACATCAGCAGGGAAAAGGGGCAGTGACAACTTAACTATATAATTTAGTCAAATACAATCAATTTCATGGGGCAAAAATATTGCCTCTATTTGAAGGATTCCTCTTCCTTTGCTGCATTTAAAAGGTTGACTGAAAACTATGGAAGTATTTGGACTTCTCAATGCTACAAGGCTGTTTTATAATGTAAACGGTTAGATAACCAAGTATACAAGTCACTGTCAACTTCTGTAAATATTATGGATGCTGTGAAGGCTGTCATGGTTAAGCTTACAATAGTTCATTCTACTAAATTAAGTAGGTAAATGAAGAGACTGTATAACTTTGGAGACTGGTAAAGGAGAGACTAAACCTTTTACTCTCTAGGGTGGTTGAATCAAATCAGCGCAGGATAGGAGTGATGGACTAGTTTTGTCTGACAACTGCTGTCCAAAACATTTGTCCAAAATGTTTTGGAAAATTTCTGAGTTTTGGAGCCAGGCTTGCAGGGAAATTGCTGCATGCTGCTGCCCTGGCTTGTGACTTGGCTCTGCAGGGAGCAGAGCTCTGTGCCAGGGGTCCTCTTGCTCCCCAGCAACACGGGGCTGCATGAGGTGGGCAGTGGTGGCGAGGAGACCCCGGTGCAGGTCTCTGCTCCCTGTGGACCCAGGTCATGTGGCAGGGCAGTGTTGGTCACTGCCGCACGACCTGGGTCTTCAGGGAGAAGAGATCTGGGGCAGCGGCAGAGAGGAGATCCCAGCGCAGATGTCTGCACAGCCAGGTTGCATGACAGGGCAGTGCTGGTCCCTGCTGTGCGACCTGGCTCTGCAGGGAGCAGGGATCCGGGGCAGCGTGGGGCTGGCAGTGGCGGCGTGGAGACCCCTGGCTTGGATCTCTGCTCCCTGCAGAGCTGAGTCGCGTGGTAGAGACCAGCAGGCTTGCTCGTTGCTTTGCACTGCTTCCCTGCCATGCGGCTTGGCTCCACAGGGAGTAGAGATCCAAGCGGAGTGGGGGGGGGGGTCTCCTTGCCTGCATGGAGGGCAGCGGTCCTCCCCAGATGAGCTATCTATGGCCCCGTCCTGCTCCCTGCAGGCCCCAGGCCCCGCCTGGCTAGGTAGGCCTGTGCTGAGCTTTTCCCTTGCAGCCTGTTCAAAACAGATTTAGAGGATATTCAGCCGAAACGAAAAAGGACAGTGATCTGAAACACCAAAACGAGTCGCTGTCCTCCAAAACAGCCGAATCCAAAACTGAATCAAAACAGCCGTTTCACACAACCCCTACTAGTATTGCTGGTCTCATGCAGAGAGATTGGCTACAGCATAACAGCTGATGCATGTTCCTGAGCAGCAGCAGCTCCTCCTCTCCATTTAAAGTGTACATTTGTTCATGCCATCAGTGCAGGGGGAAGCCAGAGATTGTTGATCAAGGAAACTCGGCCACACTTTTTTCCCCAATGGAAAAAAACAGACAGACTCCAGCTGAGGAAAATTTGTCAGATAGTGCAGAAAAAGTTTGTTTCTGTGCCGGACTTCTTTGGCAGATAAATGGAAGGCTTCGCTGCCTCTGTATACAGATGCCTTGGAAGAGAGAGTAGTATAATGAGGTCAGTGCAATGCTTTGCCTCAATTAATTAGGTCTGGTGGGGCACTGTTCTAATTTGGCTACACTTGATTTTTGGACCCCAAGTTAGTGTCTGTGTTGCATTATGTAGACATGCTGGCTTGTTCATAGCTAGCAAAGGTATCTGTTGTGGTTCCTTGTGCTATATAAGCACACCCTCCCCTGCTTTTTTTCTGCACCCCCATATGTGCACAGGCATACACTACATTCTGTATATACTCAAATATTAGATGACCTCACACTCCTATATTAGGTTCTGATTATGGAAAAAATATGAATTTGTTATAATTTTCCAGGTATAGAATCTAAGAATTGGGAAGTTTTCTTGGATTCCAATGCTTCCCCTCTTCCCTGCCCCCACCCCCCAGCAGGGAAAGCAGAAATGGGGGGGGCAGGGGGGCCAGGTCAGGTGGCTCCCTTGCCTTCTGCCCTCCCACTTCCCCCCCCAGTAGCCTTCTTGCACCTGAATCACCCCACAGCTCTCCACAGCCTCTGCTTCTTCACCCCCATCCCCCCAACTTTACCCAGTCTCCATCTCCTCTCCCCCCTTTCCCCTATTCTCCCCTTCCCCCCCACTGTCAAACTGCTTGGACTGCTCTTTCCCAGAACATAGCACCTGGAAGTTCAGCCCTTGCTTCACTGCAGCAGTGTTGGTGCTGCTGATTGGCCAGGCAGGGGAAGGAGTTTCCTGTGCTCCATGCTCAGAAGAGACCTGAGCAGGAGCCAAGTTGTGCTTGACAATAAGGGGAGAGTTGGGGGGAGGAGGGGCGCAGAAGCTGCAGTGGGGCACCTGCTCCCCTCTCTACTGCCTCATATTTGCAGATTGGCCCCATGCTCATTGGAGAGAAAAACCTTGCCTTTTACTGAAGTAAATATGATGCATGGCTGCACACACATGCCTGGATGGAGGGATGAATGGATGGATTCTAGGGGTGTACCGATAGAGATTTTTGGGGCTGATACTGATTGCCGATTTTTAAGGAGGTATATTGGCCGATACCCCTCCAATTTCCGATACACAGCTCTTCAGCTTGAAGAGCTGCTTTCAGTTGGTAAGC
>NW_005841905.1:1381702-1383763 GCF_000455745.1 Alligator sinensis
TCTGGTGCTTGTCTGGTGGCTCCTGTCACTAGTCTGGGAGGGCATGGAGCAGGGTGGTGTATTCCCCTGGATCTGCTGGCTAGGAAAAGCCTGATCCCAACCTGCCTTGCCCTTTCCAGATCTGGGGGCACATGTGTGCGGTCCCCCCGCCCCATGTCCTCTCAGACAAGCAGCAGGAGCTGCCAGACAAGCACCGGATGAGTTGTGCACAGCAGCGGGAGCTGCCTCGTACCCCCTCCCCATGAACCGTGCCTCTGTCCCAGCCTTGGCTGGGCAGCCCCACACCCATACCCTGCCTCACCATGGGGACTTTGATCTGCCACCCCCATATCCCTTCTGCCTCCCCCCTCCCCTTCCACCACAACAGACTTACCAGCTGTATGAAGCATTCCACGCTGCTGCCTCTGCTCCTCACTGCCTACGTGCTGCGCTGCGACTGCGCTCACGCACGGGCATTTATCGGACAAATTATCGTCTGTATCGGGCCCATTTCTAATGCAGAAAATTTTCTTTATATCTGTACTGATCTGATATTAGACCAATTGTATCAGTGCACCTCTAATAGTTTTGTGATAGGGTGGCATCCTGTTCTTGAACTCATAGGCTCTTTCCTTAGAATCGCTGAGTATGGTTAAGTCTCACCATACCACTAAATTGCATGACAGGATGTTATCAGTGGCAGCTAATGATGCTAAAATCTGTCATCTTACCCCCACTTCCTCCAACCCCATTCACAGTGTGCCAGACCTTAGTTTGTTCCACAGCTATTCAAGTAGCTTGTTCCAGTGCTTGATATAGTCAGAAACTTCTTTCTAATCTCCAGTCTAAATTTCCTCTGCTGCAGTTTGAGGTCATTGCCCCTAGTTCTGACCCCTACAGCCACAGAGAAAAATCTAGCTCCATCCTCTTTATTGAAGATTTATCAAATCTCCCCACAGTTTTCCCTTCCATGGACTAAATTCTAGTTCTTTCAACCTTTCCTCAGAAGTCATGTTTCCCAGGCTCCTAATTGCTTTTTGTTACTTCCCCCTGGACTCTTTCAGTCTGTCTGCATCCTTCTTGAAGTGAGGGGCCCAAAACTGAACACAGTACTCCAGGTGAGGCCTCACCGGTGTTGACTAGAACAGAAGAATCACTTCCCTTGATTTGCAAGAGACACTCCTGTCAATACAATCCAGTATGCTGTAATGTTTTTTCCAGCAGCGAGCATACTGTTGGCTCCTATTCTATTCTGCTTGTGGCTCGCTGTAATTTCCAGGATTTTGCGATACCACAGCCTAGCCAATCATTCCCCAGTCTGTATTTGTGCATGGAATTATGCTGTCCCACATACAGGGCTTTGCTTGTCCCTTCTGAGTTTCACTAGATTGAGTTTTTTAGATCATTTTTAAAGTTTGTTCAGGTAACCTGGCCCTATCCCTGATGGTGTATATAACTGCACCCCAATTGGTGTAATCTGCAAATTTGCTGAGCATGCAGTTGTTCCCATCCCCAAATCATCAGTGATGTCTTGATTGATGGGAGACTTGGCCTCAGGTTTTAAGTTGATTTTGGGCAATTTTAAAAAGGTATGGTCTTCTGTGTAAGCAAACAAGGACTGTGGTAGACTGAATTACTGATCTAAATCTGAATATTTTCTTTACACTGCTGTTTCACAATGAGAAATATGTTCACCTATAACATTTAAGGGTTTCATTTAAAACTTTTAAAAAAATCAAGTAAGGAACCATTTTTTCTTAATCTTTCATATTCCTTGTGTAATGCTTCAAATGCTTAAGTATTTAAGTTTTACGTGAATTGACAGATATGTTAGTCCCTTTTCATTTATTGAAAGATGATTTCTTTAATTTTCTGGATGCTACAAATTGATTTTTTTTTTTTCTTTTTACCTTTTAAAGTAAAGCTGCTTCATTTCTGTAGCTTAGGTTGTACTACATAGATGGCAAAGAATAGCATGGTTTAAGAAGATAAATGTCAAGAACGTTTTTTAAAGTAGACATTCAGAGTTTTGGATTAATGGAAAAGAAGGTCAATAATTGCATGGATTTCAATGAGCTTGAA
>NW_005841905.1:1383773-1427009 GCF_000455745.1 Alligator sinensis
CTGTGGTGGTACAGTGATTATTAAAACATTGTGAATTCATTTCAAGGTACTGTATTGAGTTTTTAGTTACTCTTCCATAGTAGAAGAATGACTCGGTAGGGCTTTCAACTTGTGCAGATTGATAAATTGATTTTTTTTAATCTCCTATAATTAAGGAAAAAATTATAATGCATTATGGAATATCTCAAAGGTGGATTTATTTAGTTTTTTTCTTGTTAATGAACAGGGCCCTCCAGATTTTCAGCAGCATCCTGGACCTGTTCCCACCAGCTTCACCCAAGCACCACGACTTCCTCTTCAGGACCAATGGAGAGGCCCACCGCCCCCTCCACCTCCACCACCGCCCCCTCCACCTCCTCCTCAAGAAAGAGAGCCTTTCTTCATAGGAGGTAGACAATTTGTTATTCAGTTAGAGTACAGGATAATACTTTTTATGCTTTTTTAAGTAGTATCTACACAGATTCGTTCACACATGTGAAGATGAAAAGGTGCCACTTATTTTAGTGCAGCAAGCCTTGTAGCATAGGCCAAACAGTTTTTTGGTCACCTGAAGGGTTTTCCGGTCTTTAACTAGTACCAACCCGTATTTTTCCATCTCTAGCTACTATATAGGGAGGTGAGCACGCTAGCAGGGAGAGAGAGATTGCAGAAGGATCTGGATAGGTTACAGGGGTGGGCAGACAGGAACAGGATGCGTTTCAATACGGACAAGTGCAGGGTGCTGCACTTGGGTAGTAGGAACCAGCAGCACACTTATACGATGGGGAACTCCCTACTTGAGAGCACGGAGGCGGAAAGGGATCTTGGTGTCATTATTGACTCCAAGATGAACATGGGCCGACAATGCGAGGTCATGGTTGGCAGGGCTAACAGGACCTTGTCGTGCATCCACAGGTGCATCTCGAGTAGAGCCAGGGAGGTGATCCTCCCCCTCTATGCGACGCTGGTCAGGCCGCAGCTGGAGTATTGTGTCCAGTTCTGTGCGCCCCATTTCAGGAGGGATGTGGACAACATGGAGAGGGTCCAGAGGAGGGCCACCCGCATGATTCAGGGACAGCAGGGCAGACCCTACAGTGAGAGACTGCGGGACTTGAACCTATTCAGCCTCCACAAGAGAAGGCTGAGGGGGGACCTGGTGACCATCTATAAACTCACTAGGGGGAACCAGAAGGGTTTGGGGGAGACGCTGTTTCCCCTAGCCCCCGCTGGCATAACAAGGAGTAATGGGCACAAGTTGATGGAGAGGAGGTACAGATTGGACATCCGAAAAAACTACTTCACAGTTAGGGCGGCTAGGAGCTGGAACCAACTTCCAAGGGAGGTGGTGCTGGCCTCTACCCTGGGGATCTTTAAGAAGAGGCTGGATACTTACCTGGCTGGACTCATTTGAGTCCCGTTTTTGTTTTTAGGGTGAGTGGGGTTTTTTTTGGTTTTTTTTTTTTGGGTTGTTCTCCCGCCCTGGCTGGGGGTCGGGCTAGAAGATCTATTAGGTCCCTTCCGACCCTGAAACTATGAAACTATATGTCTACAATAAAGCTAGCAAACTGCAGACAGTTTTATTTCATACCACTGAGATATTAAATATTTGTATCAATTGTCTATTCAGCTTTGGTTTCCCCCATTAACAATTTTATCTTGAAATAGTTAATCCCTTTGCAAACTTAACTGTGTGCGTATTCTAAACAATCTTTCAGTTAAGTGACACTGCATACCAAACATGGTTCTGAGAAAACAAAAGTGTATTGTGGCTTGATTTAAAAAAAAAAAAAAAAAAATTTGGAGTGTATATATAGTATTGAAATAGTATTGAAATTTCTAGCTTTTCTGTTTCCCTGGCCCTAATCCCTTTAATCTTTAGGTGCTTCTGCAATAGAATTAAAATGATGAGATGACCAATTCCAGTTGGCTGCTAATTGCTTGTTTCTTGCAAAGGGTGTCTGTGCCTTCCATGGTCTAAACAAGAAGAATATGTATATGTGGCCTTAGAGTTGCTCTTCTTTCAATGTTTTGAAGTTTCCTTCCCCTAACATGAGATTTTTCAGGTTATTCATCTGAAGTTGAAATGGGGTAAAAATGTGGTTTACAAAAAAAAATTTAAAAAAATCCGTGTGTGTTTCTGAAGAGGCGACCACTTAATTATATATTTCATTTTGACAGAGCCAAGATTTCCAAGCCATCATTTGTTTGAACAGCGCAGTCCCCCACCACCGCCACCTCCTCCACTTCTCAATAGCACACATCCTGTTCCTACCCAGAATCCTCTGCCTTTCAGTCAGCCTGGACCAGGATTTAATCAACAAGGGCAGCAACCAGTATTTCCCAGAGAGAGGCCAATAAGACCAAACCTACAGCCTCAGGTGGGAATTCTTCACTTCAATCAGCCGGGTTCAGCAAACCCACGGCCTTTCATTCCTCCCAGGCAACAGTTCTTACAAGGCCCAGGACAGCCATTTCTAGCAACGCATGCGCAACCCAATATGCAGGTATGATCTCAGTGAAAAGGGGCTTTTAAAATCTTTGAAATATTTCCACTTGGTTAACTGTTTTGGGATCTTTGCCTAAGTTTCTAGTAATGTAACTAAATGTGAAGGTTTGTCTGTTACAAATTTGAAAGATTTAAATGTAGTGCCTATTACCATTTTATGTTTGACATGGTGATGAAAATCTCCCTCTGTGTCCAATACTAATTTAATTATGAAGGATAACAGCAAACCTGCACCAGCATACTGTTGCTGAAGTGAAGTTATTAAAATTACTGTGATTTCTGCTTAACTGTTTATAGCTAATGAGATTAGAAAAGTTTTTAATGTCACATTTTGTTCAACATCACATGGTTCCTTAAATTGATTTACTTCAGTAGAAATATGAAAGCATTGTATTGTTTAAAATTTATATCCATGTACAGAGAGAAGATAAGTTTGTAGGTAGAAAATATAGACTATGGTGGGTTACTTCTCTTCTTTACACAGGAAAGGCTACAGTGCCCTCTGCTGACAAAAGTATCTTGTATTTTATGGGACTACCAGTTGGAGAAAAGTGTGGCCTCTTAAAATTAGTTTTCTTTTACTTTTAATCTGTTTATTAAAATAGGTCACATATGAACATTAAGAGTGTTATGCAGAGGCCCTTGAATATTACAAATTTTCCTGTGATGCCCGCACTGGGAGCTTACTCTGAAGATTTAATATGGTATTCTGGTAATTCTGAAAAACAAATAGGAAGGTTTGTTTAACAGTGTCCGTAGGAGATTCCATGTGGGATTTTTTTTTCACTTCAGGTGTTTACTCCACACAAACTATCAAGTCCCTACACCACTGCTGTCAGTCTACATTTATGCTTGACCCTGATGGTTCTTATAGTTTTTTTCTATAGGTCCTTTTCCACGAAGAGGCTGGTGTGAGAGAACAGCAAATCTGTTTGGGTGCTGTTTTTCAGGAACTTTAATTACTTGGTATTGCAAAACAAATGAATCTTTTTTTTTCTGTTTGTTAAACGTGAAGGGTCCCTTGCACCCTCCATTACAGCCTCAGCCGCAGCCGCAGCACCACCACCAGCAGCAACCCCATCACCAGCAGCAACAGCAGCAGCATCAACACCAACAGCACCAGCACCAGCAACATCAACATCAACATCATCACCACCTTCCACCACAGCCTTTGATACCCATGAACCAGCCACAGTACAGACCTCATATACAGACTTCTCAGCAACAGCCAAATAATAATAGAATGCAGTGTCAACAGCGACAGGGTCCAATGAAGCCAAGACATGTAAGTACTAGGGAAGGCAACAGCAACTTCAATGTTCCCTCAAGCCTTCTGTGTTCGGAGGGAATGACTGAGCTCATGCTTTAAAACCTTATGAGTACAAGATTTTGTTCCCATGTTTTCTCTTCTTTCATGTTCCTCTTGATTCACACGTGCTGTTGTCTTTTCCTGGCCACTGACTTACTTTTCTATTCTTGTTCATTCCATAGCCTTCCTACATAACTTCCTTTCCACCTTTTGTCCCCCTGCTACTTAGTCTTTCCCATGCTTCTTGTTTCATCCTCATTTCACATCATTTCTTATTCCTCACATAAGCCAAGGACTGGCAATCAGGAATGCTGGGGAATAGGAACTGCAGGGCCAGGCAACACAGGTGGCCACCTACGGTGGCAAATTGAAGGAGGTGGCAAAAATGGTGTGCACTTACCTCACACTTGCTCCTTGGCTGCCTCAGGAGTCTGCATATGTGCAAAAGTGAGCAGGGAAGTGTTGGCATTGTTGAGCTGCTGCTCTGGGCCTCTCTGGTGTCTGCACTTGCCAGGTCCCAAGTTATCAGGGAGGAAGTAAAATGTTGTTGCCATAGGAAGGCAAATATCCTTGCACTACTCCTGAGGAGTTGCAGCAGGACAGCTGTATGGCCAGATTTAAAATTGTACTGGTTGCCTTATGGTTGGGGTGAGGAAGCTAAGCAAATTAGCACTTAGGGTCTCTGTGCTTGAGGGTCTCTTGATTAACACTGCTGACTAAGCTTCTTGGAGCAGCATGCAGCTGTCATGCAGTTCACTTTTGACTCTAATTGCTCTGGCACAGACATGCTCTGCCCTTATCTTTTGCCCTTCTTCCATATTTCTTTACTTGCTTGGACACCTTGCAGGTTGGGTGGAAGAAGCAGTATGTTAGCAGCAGTACCCCAGCTAATTAAGTCACAGGTCAGAGCAGCTTGTTTGATTTAAGGGAAGAATTCTTTGAGGTGTCTTTTCCCTTTTGAAAATGGCTTCTGTGTGAGTGTACATGTGCATGTCAGATATTACATTTTGATGTTTAAAGACACACAAAGGTGTCATAGAAATATATTGCTTCAATTAGGGGACACTTTTTCAGTATTCCCTTACTTGGAAAAAAAAAGTTAAAAATGCAGTTGTCCTCTGAAGAGCTGCTGTGTTTAAGGATTGAGCTCACTCACTATTTAAGTGTGAGACTAAGGGAAGTTTAGTCCTGCTTGAAGTAGAACTCTCAGAACGGTTCTAATTTGCAAATAGTTACCAACATCACCGTAACGTTTTTTTATTCTACCTGGCAGAACACACCATCACAAAACGTTGTCAAGCGTTCAAATCAGCAACTACAAGCGACTGCAGCAAGAAATAGCAACTTGCGTGAATTACCAATAGCACCATCCCACGTTCTTGAAGCTAGCAACAACCGGCGAGCCCCTACACCTGCTGTTCAAGTAAAGCCCATTACCAGCATGACACCTACAAAGTCTATAGTAGGTGTTGGAAACTCCCAGGGAAGGACTGAAATGAAAGCTCAAGTAGTCACACCAGTTGTTCAAATTAAACCAGAAGTAAAATCTGAACCAGAGGTAAGGAATATTTCCCATTAAGGTTAAATGGTTATTTAGCATATATACATTTCTATTTCTTAATGTAACCAGTTGCTACATAGATGCAGACAAGAAAAGCTGCAAAAATTACTGTTAGGCAACTGCTAAGGCAGTGGTATTGCTGAAAGGTACAGGATCGGAAAATCTAATCGCCTTTTAAAATAACACACACACTTTTCCAGTGTGACTTACAAAGTATGAACTCACCTGGTCCGAGACCACTATGACACTCCTTATTGCGTCAGAGTTCCCTTGCCAGATTTTAGACTTCTTCATTGTAATGTTGCCAGAGAGCAATCTGCTTCCTCAGCAGAGAGAGAGATTCATCTTTTGAAGACAGCTGAATGAGTCAATTTTGGGAGGTGAGAAGACCTACTACTAAAGTAACAAGGGTAAAGGACAGGAACCCCCTGAACTAATAGACTTTGATACTCTTTAAAGCGATTAAAACAGGAACAGCTATTGAGTGACGAAAGGAAGAGAAGTAAGGCTGATGCTAACTTGGAATTACTTGAGAGATGATATGGGAAGGATGCCTACTGAGCTGATGGTGGAAGCAAGTCTGAGCAAACTATAGCAAGTAGTATAGACCCAGAGGATGCTGAAGACAGACTTCCCCCACGCCCCCTTGACAGCTGGCTGCAAGGGAGGAAGGAGTGGGGCTCACAGCAGTAGCACTTCTCTCTTTGCCTCGGGTCCTGCTGCTCCATTCTTTCTCTATCATAGTAAGAAGCATCTGGACCCAGCTGGACCCAGCCAGCTCCCTGCTGTTCAGACAGATTTCCCTTGATTATACTACCAGATAGTTTAGGTTTTTTTTCTCAGCATTACTCATGCCTTGTTAATACTTTAATCTTGCAGCAGCTCCCAGACTGGTTCCCTGCTGCTTAGCACATCCTCCCAAGCCAGGGAGCCTCTATTTCCCTCTGTTTATCTTCTGTCTCCTACTCCCTTCTCTACATGAAAGGAATGGGTGTGTGGCTTGAAGAGTGAACTTCACTGTGAAAGAGGCCCAAATGATTTTTCAAACACAAGTTCTCTCAGTGTTACCAATCTCCTTTGTGATCTGGAACCCTCCCTGTATGAAGCTGTAACTGTTATCTAAGCAGGCACATCTTCATGATGCTTTTTCTATACACCTTTGAAGTTTGGTTTGCTCCCTAGAGGAACTATTTTATTTTACATTTTCTGTTTTGGTGAAAATGGCTGTGATGTGCCAAGACCCTGGAAAACTGAAAGTGGGATGAAGCATGGCTACACTTTCAAACTCTGGCTGCCATTCTAGAAGCTGGTGTGCTTCAGAGGGCTCCTTACCCCAGCACAGAGCTTCATGGAAGTTAGTGATCACAGAGGCTCCCCTCTGGAGAGCAGTTTGGGTTCAGACTGGTAGTGCCCCTAATGTCAAACATGAGGCAATGTTTTGAAAGCATGATGGTTAAATGCATCTCTTAGTGTCAGGTCATTCTGAATAGCCATACATTCTTCCAGTTAAGTTTGCTTTGAATTTTGTCTTGAGGACCAGATTTTTATTAACAACTTAACTGGGAAAATTGTAGTAATACTTCTTTTAAGGTGATTGTGATTAACTTCTATTTTTTTTTTAATTATTTGTGACCATTCCTAATGATGTCCACAAATGAAAACACGGGTAGCAGTAATTTGACTTCCTGTTCACTAGATTATCAGTGGGAATAAAAACTATCTTGGTTCAGCTTAGTTTCTGCTCTTTATTTTTTGCAGACTTCTTGAGACCCCTAGTCCTCTAAGCTCAGTTTCTCATAAAAGACTACTTGTAACAGAAAATAATATGGCTCATATCAAATCTAATATTTCAAGATAGTTAAGGAAGGTTGTAATATGTAGTTGTTAGCGGATGGCAGAATTACAGGACTTCCCTTCTGGTAAAGGTGAAGTAACTGTAAAATATGGACTTGTGTAATTTAAAGGAAAGAAATTACAGTATTGTTCCAGAACCACCATTTTTAGTGTTTATCAAAATGCCCCCAAACTGCTCTGAAGCAGATTGATTAGTTAACTTTTTTTAATCCAGGTCTAGTTTTTTTCTGGGTGTTTCCAGAAAAACAAGGTATAAAAGAGGCATCTTATTTCTGCTAATATAGTATTTAAATGAATGCACAAAGATCATAGTGATTCATGATTAACTAGCTCTGCCTGTGTTATTTCTCACTTCTGTAGAACTTGTTCTTCTTATTCTTGCTTCAGAACTTATTTGGAAACAACTTGTTAAACGTTTGTCATGAAGGCTGTTTGCCAAAGGCTTTTTGACTTGAAGCAGAGGAAATAATTCCTAGTTATACCTGTGATAGTAAAATCTGGGTAGAAATGGGCTCAGCAATTAGTGGGGGATAATGGAAAATAAGACTGTTCTGTGTCTAAGGAAAGTCCATAAGGCAACAGCAGTCTTCATATAGTAATACTGTGTTCCTTCTCTTTGCTGGTGAGGTGTATAGGCATTTTGCAGCCTGGAAATTTCATGCACCAAAACAGTACTTTATTCTACCCAAGCACGCTCTTCTGCCCTCTAGTACAATATTGTAGTGTTCCTACAGTTCTCATTTCAGAGCACACTGTATGCTATTCATATGGTCTTTTTTTCCATATCTTGCCATAAAAGGTTATAAAGTATGACAAGATTAAATTATGGTGTTAAAGGAGTAAAGATACTTCCCATTCTCTTGTTTATTTGCAGTATTGCTTGATAGTAAATTATATAAATTATTTTTCAGACATGTTAAAATTGAAGCAGATTTATTGGGACCATATCTTGCCATCCCTTTCTTTCAAGCCAGTAGCCTTACTTATAAGGTATTCTAACATGCAAGGTTCCCAGGAGCAATAATCCCATCTACCATGATGTAATATAGTCTGTCTTTTTTCTCTCTCTCTCTCTCTGTTGCTCTGTTTCCACCTCCTTTAAAATTTGAGGCATTTTAAGTTTTCAGTTCTTTATGACTGAAAGCGTGTGATAAGCCCTGAAGAAAAGCTGGGAAGCAACTCTTCCTGATTAGCATAAAGCTCCTGTTCCTATTCCTGCAAAGCTGTAAAATTTTGACTTCTTAAGTAGCTGTTGCTGTCGCACATTGAATCTTGCCTGTCTTGAATCTGATGAGGGGGGAAGTTTTGGCAGTGAAACTGGGGGTTGGTGGGAGAGAAGGAAGCCCGTGTAGTGTTTCTCAAGTGTCCAGTGTTGGCCTTATTCTACTACTGAATTGACTTCAGTGTTGGCATAATCAAATTCAGTAGGAGCAGAATTAGCTCAATTAGTTACCTAATTAGCTCTGCAGTAAATACACTGGCAGCCCTATTAGGCTGCAGTAAACTAATAAACTCCGCAGCAGGGTAGTGCTTGTAAATTTAAGTAAATACAAGTACTACCCTGCTGCGGAGTTTTTTTTTCTTGCACAGCAATGCACATGTAGACGCTGAATCGGTTGGCTGGGGCCCAAAGATGCTTCAGTGCGGGGGCTGCCTGCCAGCTAGCCCTGCACTGAAGCACCCTTGTGTCCCAGCCAGCCCCTCTGCAGCATGTTGAGCTGGGCAGGAGCAGCCCTTGTCTGGCAGGCTGCCCCCTGCCAGCTGGGGCTGCTGTGGCTGCAATCTTGGGCACACATTTGATTCGTGCACCTGGAAGCTATAAACTGTAGTACATTATACGCAGGAGTTTATTGCTGGCCATTAATAGCACATGGGCACTTTTTTGTGTGGATTAAAACAAAGAAAATTGTGACTGTTTTGAAGTTGTTTAGAGGAATAGGATTGTTCAAACTTGGACTAGGAGTGATAAATTAGTCAGTCCTAGGTTATCAAAACTGTATGCTAAATGTAATTAGTTTACAGTGTGGATTTTGCTGCTAAATGTTTATACAAATGAGAAATAAATTAATTTTTTTGACCATTACATTTTTTACACTGGCTTGGCAAGTCCAGTGGCATGCACGCATACAAAAAAAAGAGCTACATTTAATTGTGAAGCAAGTGCTTGAAGGATTTTTACATCTGATAAGGCATTATTTTGTTCCTATAGATCTTTCCTTGGGATTTAAGGAATGACCTGATTACTACTACTACTTTGAAGTGATCCTCTTTGGTTGTTGGTGTCTTTCCCATTTCAGATAGAATTGAGTTCCAAATTTAAGAGAATGGCTGTTGCTTCTTGCTCCAGAGGCTTGTGTGAGCTAGAAGATGCCTTTTGCTACTGCTTTTTTTTTCTAATTAATTTCCATCAGAAATGGAGGATTGCAGGAGAGCAATAGTAACATAACCTTCTTTTTAATCTTTGTCTTCAATTTTTAAAAATTTTAAATAACATGTTCTGGCACCTTCATCTTGTGGGTTACCACCTACCTCTTTGGAGCATAGGAGCCTATCATCAGAACTGATCAATAACCTGAACTATGTGATAGATGTCTGGATTACAGATTTGTCAAGCCATTAGATCATCATCATTTTGATTTGAAATAGGCTTGTAGCTAAAACATTGGCTTTGAAATCAGATGATCTGGATTTTGTTCCTATCTGATAGACTTCTGATGAGGTGAAACATGATACAGGTATTCCTCACGTAACATTGTCCTGGTTAACGTTGTTTCATTATTACGTCGTTGATCTATTAGAGAACATACTCATTTAAAGTGTTCGTTTATAATGTTGTTTGCCTGCCAGTAGGCAACTACTGTGACGTAAATGGATTCGTTTAACATAGTTTTTCTTAGTCGCATTTTTCAAGAATGTAACTGCGATGTTAAGCGAGGAGTAGCTGTACACAGCCTTTCAGTGTCTTAGATGTACTGTTTGCACAGGAGTAAGACTTTTTTCCAGTCAAGAGTCCCCATGGTTGCCACTTGTGATGCACACATGCCATGTTTCCAATTATTTTGTGCCATATATGTTCATATGCCCACCCACTAAGGGCCTTAAGAATTCTTTGAATCCTGTTGATCTGTGACCGAAGTTAATGTTAATTAGGTGGCAGATCTTTAGTTTGCCTTTTTGGTATTTAAAAACCGGGAAGGGGATTACTGGTTGTTTTGGGGTTTTTTTTTTTGGTGGGGGGGCAGGGTGTTGTTTTTAAGATCAGTTTGGAGCCCCTCCTTTAATTCTAGTACTCAAGCTATTATGGCAAAAGTCGGAGTGATGGTCCAAAAATATGCGAGCGGCAAGGATTTTGGAGGTCACATCTCCATGGGACCAACTGTATGGTTATGGTAGACTTAAACAAGCTTTCAGATGCATTGCTTGAAGAATGCTTGTCTTGAACAATGCATTGCACATTTCTTGAAGAATACACTGCATTAAAACAACTTGAAGTCTATCCCAACCATGCAGTTCATCCAATAAAAGATACTACCCACAAAATTCCTTGCCCCTCACCTACAGAAATCAATGTCCCTGATTTGAGACTTGCCTCTTCTTTTTGCTGTCTCAGTGTTGATGAACAGTGGGAAGTCTGGGTATCTTGGTTTATGTCCCTGACTTTATGCTGCTATTTCTTCACAAGTGGACTCAAAAAGCCCACCTAAAATTGTTTTTATCTGGAGTAATCCATGAAAGCTTCCTTGTACATGGAGAAAAGGGACTTAAAACTAAGTACTTCCATAACAGTGGAGTTTCCTATGGAAGGCTGTGACCTTTCGGTTCAAAGATGGACAAGGCCTTCCACTTAAAGGATGTGAGATTAGTTACTTTGCATCTCTAGCCTTGTACACTCCAGCCTCATGAATAAGATGAGCCAGACCTCAAATGACTCTTCCATATGGTGTGTCTCTGCTCCATGCTGTTATCCTGTTAAGAGCAAAGGAGTTGCCAAGGCAGAAACCAACCTCTAATTCAAAGACCCACCCTCTGCTTGATCGTCTGTAGACCTCTTCTGTCAATAGCAGGTCTTCTGTCAAGTTCTCAACAGTGGCATAACCTTTCAGAGAATCTTCCCCACTTCTCTTACTTATCAACCAGCAATAAATACTGCATATGATTCCAGGCCCTGCCTCCCTCCCCTTTCCCCCCCTCTTCCCCAGCTGTTTTTAAGGGACCCCTCTGTGGTGGTATTGTGGCAAGGGGAAATCTTTCTCATGTTTTAGGATCATAGGAAAGTGGGGCTGAAAGAGACCTCACAAGACCATCTAGTCCAGCTCCCTCAGCAATGCAGGGTCATCTCAGGCAAGTGTCCATCTAATCTGCTTCTGAAAATTTCCAGGGATGGAGACTACAGTTCTCTAGGTAGCCCGTTCCAATGCTTGACCACCTGCATAATCAGAAAGCTCTTTCTAATCTCCACATTAAATTTCCTCTGCTGCAGTTTGAAGCCATTGCTCCTAGTCCTGTCCTCTACAGCCAGAGAAAATAGTCTTTCTCTGTCTTCTTTCAGGTATTTCAAGATTGTTATCAAATTCCCCCCCCCCCCCCCCCCCCCCAATATCTTCATTTCTCTTAATTCTGTCTGCCTCTCATCAGAAGTCATGCTTCCCAGGCTTCTTAATTTTTTTTCACGCTCTGCTGGAATCTTTCCAATCTGTCGATATCTTTCTTTGAAGGGTTGGCCCTTCTGTCTTGAAGGGTTGACACAGTACTCCAAGTGAGGCCTCACCAGTGCACAAAAGAACAGAAGAATCACTTCCCTTGATTTGCAAGGAAACTTTTGTCTCAGATCTTTTCATTTAATGCTGTTTTTAGAGTTCATGATGAGCACTGAATTTATTTCCTGGTTGTTTTTTTGTTTTGTTTTTTCATTCTAAAGAGAGAATTTGCAGCCCAGTATGGATCCTTGATATCTCTACATCATATATACAGGTCCTACCTCTTATTTTTAGTGGGAACATCTTACAGATAATACAGGGCCTAGCACTGGTAATATTCTCAGACCTCGGCAGTAATGACAGCTCACTTAAGGAGATAAAATCCAGATGAGACCCAGGTAGGCTGAGATGGTTTAGTCAAGGGCTGTCCTTAGTCAGGAATGACTTACATAAGCTCTTGAAAGCAACAGCTTGCTTCATCAGATGCTTTGAAAGAGCCTTGGGTATTGCTTGCAAAAACTTGTACATCTCTGAATTAGTCTATAAGATGCAACTCTGCACTGCCTTCTGTCTGACTTCACACTAACACAGCTAGCTACCTCTCTCTGATCCTGGATAATAAAACACAGATTGCCAAACTTCTCCGTTCCATGTCAGCATGGTTTGAAACCAGCATATCTACTTAACAGAAAGTGTATGGAAGTTATCTCATTAAACCAGTGGAAACTAATGTGTGAAAGAATGTCTTTCTCTTATCTCTGTCTGTAGATGCTGAGGCCACAATTAAGTGATGTGTTTATGTGGATGACCTTGCAGTGGAGCCTAGGCACCATCAAAAATATAAATATTCTAGAATTTGGAGCCATCAGCCTGGCTTGCAGAACATTTCTGTTTTTGCTGTAGATATCCACAGTCAGGGTTGTGCCAGATAACACCACAGCTCTACGTAGTATCAGCAGGTCTAAAGAAGCCAGTTTATTCTATTCTGTAAAGAAGCCATTTGGTTCTAGTATCTTTACTCGTACTGGACAAGTTAGGCAGTTCTGGTATTTGGAGGAGGGAAAATTCTCAATGTAGCCCTGATCATCTTACCTGCTCTGCCTGTCTGAAAACAAAGGGCATATGCTCTTGGGACCTAGCATTATTGCATTATCTGATAGCCTGCCACTGACTGGTAGACATCCCTGGAAGCATTTTAGCTGAAGTTCAGAATATTTTGCTGTACAGCAGGAAATCCTCAATTAGCCTGACTTTAAATGGAAAAGGTTTCTTATTTAGACATTTCAGTACCAATTATCTCCCTAGACAACACCCATTTTTAGAAATTTGGGCTTATTTACTAGCCCTGAAAAAATCCTGACTTTAGTTCTGTAAGGATCCATGTAGGAGCACTATCTGCCAATCACTCTCCTGATTACCTTTGTACTGTCTTGTTCTTTCCTTACTTGTATTCCTTGAGGCCCTTGTTTCAGGAGCTCCTTCTCTCTTGGACCAAAATATAGTATTAGCAAGGTTGATGGATTCCTGCTTGAGCCCTTAGCAGTTTGTTGTCGTGAGTTCTTGTTAGTGAAGACCATTCTTTTGAAATGACGGATAAAGGAGATTCAAGTTCTCATCTCTGGTGGTACCCTTTATAGTGTTTTATAAGGACTTGCTTAGGATTTGACCTCATTCATAACTTCTGCCCAGTGGTTTCAGAGTTCTGTTGGGTCATTTTGCTAATCTCTTAGTTTTGGAAGGGTTGTCTTGCAGTTTATTGTTAAGGTAGGACTCCTCATTTTTATAGTAAAGAAAAAAAAAATCTAGTTGCCAAGAATATAGTTCATGGGACAGTCACTTGAAGTAGTTACCTGAGAGTAACCCTAGTTTGAGAGATGATGTCCAAATAAATTCCATGACTGCTTCTGTGTCCTGTGATTACAGAGCCCTATGGTTCTGCAAAATTGGTAAAGGAATAAAGGCAGCTGGGCCTGCTTCACCCTTTATTCCCTTAGAACTGGGGGTTGTTAGAACATCTTAAATGCAGGCATTGGCTTGACAGGCACTTTTGGCCAAAAGGATATATTACCTTGCACACACGGGTAATATATCCAAGAATAGAAGCAGTGCACCAAGAATAGAAGCAGTGTGTACAGTGCATCTCAATGAACTACCATTATTGTAAGGTAAGTAACCATTCTTCAGTTGATAGATAGAAGTTGGAATGCCTTAATATCCTTTTATGGAACCCTGTGCTAAAATATAAAGTGGCATTGTTTTTATGAAAGCCTGTTCTTTATATATTTGTTCAAAATACATAATAAGTATAAACTAAAGTTAAAATGGTCTCTTCATTGAAATTAGAAGCAACATGCTATATAATGTATTTCCTGTCTGAGTGCTTACAAAATCTTAAGGCATGAAAATGAAATCTTATTGTATCAGGTATAATTTGTAATAAAATATGCATAACATGATGAAGCAGCTGTTCAAAAGAGAGCAGATTTTTTTTCCATAAAGGTGAGGATCTGCATTTCCCTGACTGTTGTCTATTTCACATAGCCTCTTATAAAGACACATTCTGCCGAAGTAGCAGAACCTTTAGAAAGGTTATTTGATGGTGTATAATACTTTCAGAAAGGCCCAGGGCTGGAATATTAAAGGCATTCTCTATATACCATTAATATTCCAACACTGCATTTGGCAACATTTTGATTCTGAAGAGAGTGCATGAGTTCAAGGTCAGAGAGATTGACTTGTGCTGTTCATTATAACCAATTATTGTGTGACAAATGAGTTTGAGATCAGGCTGAAAATTCTGTAAGAAAAATCAATAGTTCTAATCAGGGCCTTTCAGGTCATTTACCACCCTACCTTTTGTTACTTTGTCAGAAAAGAGCAAGATAAAACCTGTGCGACAGTGGGTTGCCTCTGTATTGTTACTTTCCATTTGAAACATATTTTGATATCTTGAATTTATATTAATAGTTTAATTGGTTTCAGAAACTTCTAAATGAGTTCTAATTTATAAGACTTCATTTTTAGTATTCTGATAAGATTTCCTAACTAACATTATAGCTACTTTTTTTCCTCAGGAAGTAGTCTGTCTAAGTCCTGAAATAGATTTAAGCTGTTTGTCTCTAATGAATAGCAAATAAACCTTAGTGGCAAATATGTCGCTAACAGTTTGAGCACAGTGTTGAGGATTATTTTCAAAGCCCTTTGGAGAGTTGTGCCATTACAGCGTCTTTTAAAATGATAATTTAATATTGGTTTTAATCAGCCTGGACATGTCCTACTCTTTTTGGTAAATGTATTGACTTTTCCCCTTGTAGTTTCCAGATGAAGATGAAGAAACCAGATTATACCGTTTGAAAATAGAAGAACAGAAACGTCTAAGAGAAGAAATTCTGAAACAAAAGGAGCTCAGACGACAGCAACAGGCTGGTGCTAGAAAGAGAGAATTACTTGAAAGACTTGCACAGCAGCAACAGCAGCAGCCTCCTACCCAACAGTCCTTCATGCAGCAAGAGGAGGAATCCTCAGAATTGCCTGCCAATGGAAACCCATTCATACCCCATCCTGGCATGCAGGCCAGGCAAAATGTGAAAAACAGACTTCTCGTTAAAAAGCCAGACATGGTCATTTCAAATATTCAGCCTAAACCCACAGATTTCCCACAGGCTGGGGCTAATATGCAGTTTCAAGGACAGCCAGTAAAAACAGTAAAACAGGTGAGACAAACTAGACCAGTACCTCAAGGTCAGCTTCCGCTGTCGCAGAAACCATTACCAACAAAACCTGCTGCAGGATCACTAACCCCAGCACAGACTGCTAGAGTGGCTTCAATACAAGGAAGGCCTCAGGATCTGAAACCAGGTGTGAAAAGGACTGTCGTTCAGCGGGCAAACAGTGGTAGTGGAGATGGGCCCCATGTCGGCACCAAAGTCAGGGTGATTAAGTTGTCAGGAGGGGTAAGTTTCCAAGGCTCATATATTTTTGTGTGGTTTGTTATGATCTGTTTTTGTGCACGTTTCATTCTGTGTAATCTTATAATACAAAATGAACTGACACTGGAAAGAAAAATATCAAGTTTAGAAGAACTAGTAGTCTGTATTTCAGAAGCTTATTTTCAGAACTATAGACGAGACTTATTTTTAAGATACTGGCAAGTATGAAGGGTGGTTGTAATGTTACATTGCAGGGTAATTATTAAGTGTACATCACTGCTTTCAGATTAGCGCTTCCTTTTTTTGGGGGTGCTGAGATCTTGATTGAAGGATTCTTCTACTGATGAATCTTTGCTCAGAGTGCACAGGTATACAAATGTTTTGATGTATGGGAAGAAAAGGATTTGTATGGCTTTTTTTGAGAGGGAGGGAGGTGGCTTTGGCAGTGCTTAAGTTGAAATCACGCTAGGAATAAATGGTCTTTTAAACAGCTAGAGGTCAGAATGGCTTCCTGTGTAAAGTAGGAACCAAATTAAAAGTCTGATATTAAAAAAATAAAAGTAGGAGGAGGACATTTTATTAGTGTCAGGGTTGAAAACCGTCACAATTTTGCTGTTGCATCTAAATTGGATTTACTTATTTTGATGATGGCTTTATTGTTTACATACCCCCTGGATTTTTGTTTTGTGGAGGACTTTGCTCCAGGTAGCATCGTATATATTCATGATATGTTTTCACCCAAATTTCTATTCCAAACTTGATTCCCTGTATGAAAATATTTGTTTTTATATTAGGAGTTTAGAATAATTGAGAAATCGGAGGGAGCTAGTAAGAGGATTCCATTAGTGAGAAATCTGCCCCTGTTTTTCCTTGAGGGTGTCTGGATTAGACATATTCTAGGAAATGGGTACTCTGCAGAACATTTCTCAGCAAAAAATCAATATATGCAGTAATCAAGGACACTGCTGCAACAACTAAGTAACAGCTAGGTGAACATAAGGAATGTTAGCAGCTCAGTTACAGAAGCTGTTTCTTTAAGACTCTTTTCTCAAATTTAGTTATATTTTAAAGAATGAAATCAAGTAAATAAGAAGCTGAGAATGTAGTGTAGGTGCCCAAATACCACAGTGACGAACATGGCATACTTCACGCACAGTATCTTTTTAAAGAGGCAAGGAAATGAAAATGCCAGAGATGCTTGCCTATTTTTCATAGGAATTTCACAGTATTATCAGTCTAAAATTATTCAAATAGTGCAGTTATACAATGACCAATAACAGATTTTTAATGGATTTTTTTTTTTAAATAAGCACATTAACATAATAGAGTGGCTGAGGATCTGGCTAGATGACAGACCTTTGTGATTAAATTTAAATTTAATTTAGTAGAAGGAGAAATAGTAGAAGCTGTAGGTGAGCACATTTATGAGGCTAAACAAAAAAAAATCATTAGAGGAGCACCAGTGTATCGGTCCGATATATCGGATCAGCACCGATTATATGAGAAAAGTATCACAAATCGGCCTGATGTGGCCGATAAATGGGCTGTGCAGCTGCAGCACAGCACATAAGCAGCGAGGAGCACAGCTGAGCAGCTTGGAGAGCTGTGTGCAGCTGGTAAGTCTGGTGTGATGGAAGGGGGAAGGGAGTGGGGCAGGGACAAGCACTGCCCAGCTGGCTGAGGCAGGTGCAGGATGGAGCCATGGCTCGTGGGGCAGGCAGCTCCCACTGCCATTTGTTCAGCAGTCGCTGGTCCGGTGGCTTGTCTTGTGCTCGTCCAGCAGCTCCCGCTGCTGCTTCCACAGCTCATCCAGGAGGGCATGGTGCACAGGGCAGGCTGGGGCCAGGGCTGCACCAAACTCTTCCTGTCAGGGTGGGACTGTGCGTGGGGCAGGCGGCGGTGGCACTGGAAGGGGTTTGTGGCGGGGTGTGGTGAATTTTGGGGTGGACCAACATGACTACGGCCAACACCCCTGGCTGGCTTATTTGCTTTTATTGAATTATCCAAGAACAAATCAGGCACAACTTTTGTACTGACCTAGTAAAACAAGCAATGTCAAACTATAGTCCCTGGCATCAGTAAATGGATGTCTCCACAGCAAATGATGGTTAGTCCTCAAGGTAACAACAGGTTGAAACAAGCACTTACGCTCATTTTCTACAAGCCATAAAGATTTGTTAGCCATTATATATTTATATTTCATGCTCTCTGTAGGCTAAGTGGATTTAGCTTTGTCCCCTTAAAATTTAACTAATACCTGTTGAACTGTAGATTTAAAACAAGTTGGGCATGTGGGATCTGTAGCTGCTTATCCTGGCCATCATGAAATGTTTTGGTTTGAATTCATGCTATAAAAGAATGGAAGTAAGCATTACTATTAGCTACTTAACTCTGATCAAGATGGTTAATTAAAATTTTAATAGGTTAGCAGAAAGCTGAATCTCTGTTACTTTGTTCCATGTACCACACAGAGAAGAAGGAAAAGCTCAGCAGCAGGGGGGCAATCTGGCCTATTTTGATACTTGGTACTTTAAAAAAAGATTAAAAAGTCTGACAGAACCCAGTAAACCATAAGGGTCTCAAATTGTGGTTTACAGTTCTGCTGTTTAGTGCTGTAACATGCACCATATCTTATCCCAGACCTTTGAGACAACTAGGTACTACTGTTTTAAAAGTATACCGATTCTTCCCTAACCTTTCTTCCTCATCTTAGGTTTTTGTTCTTCCCTGCTGTCAGCCAAGAGAATATACTTTGGCACCGTTTATCTTTAAGCAATGACTTGATTCTGTGGTATAGCAGCCTCTCTGCAGCTGTCAAAATTACCAGTCATTTAAACCTGTTTTCCTTTCTCTGTTTTTCATGGAGATGAGTTTTCAGTGCCCATGGACTAGTGAGATTTGATTTCAGTTAGGCACTGTGCAGACTCCTCTATACAGCTGTGCCAAATGCATGTCGGTACTAACATGTGAAGTCCTTTCTCTTTCAGCAGATCAACAGTGGTACTGAATAATACAGTGTCTGTCATCCCCATTAGATGACTGTTTACTGTCCAGAGATACCACCTTTCATCTAAACCAGCTTTATTTAGAACAAGAGTCACTAGCAGAAACTGTCTGCTCATCAGACCATTCACTTACTATCATAAATTGGACAGTGGTCAAAGTGGGATTATATGTTGATTGGGTTGGAGGTTTGATTGTTATGCAACTCTGCTAGACTTAATTGGTTTATTTTCTGGGTTCAGTTTATTATGAAAGGGCAGGTCTGGCCGCTTTGGAGCAGCGTGTCCCTGTATGAGACCTGTACTTGTTGCAGGGCAAAATAGTTATCCTCATTGCTGGGTATTTTGGGTACCATTGAGGATATCTGACCTTCAGGTATACAGTCTCTCCTGTTACTTAACATGTGACCTATCAAGGTGGTTAGTTTCAGAGTTTGTGCTTCTGGAAGACCTGCTCAGTGTGTTCGATACAATAGAGGCCATAGTATGTGCCTGCCAAATCTTAGGAAGTGGAAAGGAGAAGGAAGTTCAACATTTTCTACATGCAAAACTGTAAATATTGTATGCTGTATGAGGGAGTAGTGAGGTGATGCGCAGTGGGCTAGTAGTTCTGTATTGCATCTCTTTTGAGCTAGACTCCTATTTCCTCAGATAAATAAATCATTCCTCCTGTATAAATGTGGAGGGATTAAGACATAAGTGCCATACTGGGTCAAACCAGTGGTCCATCTAGCCTAGTATTCTGTCTCCAACAATAGGCTGTCATGGAGGGAGAGGGTATGTCCAAAGCATGTCTAGTGTAATCCAACCACTCTGTCATATCGTCCCTTGCATCATCCATTATTGGTTTTAGTCAGGTCAGAGGATACATTCCTGATGGCTTTATTTAATAGTTATTAATGGCCCTGTCTTCCATGAACTTGTCAAATCCCTTTTTGAACCCAGTTATACTACCTGCCTCTCTAACCCCCACCTCGCTAAAATTCCTGTATAATGAATAGTGTTTTAGTTTGATTATTCAGTTCCATTCTTGGTAGTCCAGATATTTCTGGCACATTTATCTTGCCTTATTAGAACCCAAAGCAAGAATGATATTAAGTGTTCAGCCAGGGTACATGGTATTATTGTTAATTTACTTTTCCTTGCAGAGCTTCGGTACTCTTTTGGCTGATCTTATCTGGCTTCAGTCTTACTTTTTTGTTGTATAACCTCTGATCCATGAGCACTTCATTGGGTTTTGACTGTGCATGATATCTAGAGAAGGTATCATTCCTCTGTCCGTGAGAAAATCTTAGTCTTGGGTTGTCTGGTTCAATCAGAAGCTTGATCTCAACACTTAGTAAAAAATTGAATGAGGAGTTGAGAAGGATAAGATGGTCTTGTCATGTTATGTGCTGGAGGGGGATACTCTAATAAATGGATATTTGAAGATAGGTGGTGATGTTAGTACTTAAAATACTTAGTGCAGTTGAAATCAGTAATAGCAATAAGACATAACTGGGGTGTCCTGGCCCTGAAGAACCAGGTTTGTATCCAATATTAGCCTTATCTCTATTGAAAGTTCATACAAAGTTTAAGCTGGATATATCTATTGGTTGATATGAGGTTCTGTTGGAATTGTATAATGTGTTAAAATGATTGTACCATTCAATCATCTTATATTGTTATTGGGTGATCTTTTCCTAGCCAACGACTGGTCTCCCTTGCCCAAAGTGATATGTGTCTAGGCCCCTGTGGCCCGAAAATGCTGAATCTTAAGATGGACCAAGAATGCACCGCTCTTTTTTTCTTTGTGGAGAGCTGTGTGAATGGGCTTTTTATATAAATAACAATATTCTACCTGGGATTAAATGCAAAGTGTTAGATTATTCATGAATTTATGGCTACCACTACCAGAGGTTTCATCTGAAAGCTGGAAGAAAATAAACTATTTTATTTGGGAATTTGGTCTGTGGGAATGTTCTCAACTGTATTCAAACAAAGCCAGAAGATGAAGATGTAAAATGCCTGTTTAGCTTTGCTTTTATTTAAAATAGTGATCAAGAAGAAAAGGGAGATGAACTCAACTTTCTAAAGAAAAAGAAAAAAAAAATGCCCTGGTTTAGAGACTGACCGCATGATAAAACTGTCAAGTTTTGCTTAATGTCTGTATTTTGCTTGCATGTGTATGTTCCATAACACCCAATAAAAACCATTTGAACATAAAGCTCTATAGCACTTTTCATCCAAAGATGTCTGTGATTGCGCACGTTAACTGAGGATCTGATGTTTCTGTGAGAACAGCTGTAATAAAAAAGAGCTCTTCATTCACTACTGAAATGCATCCAGCTCTCAGCGATGGCAACCAAGACCCTTAATAGAGTGCAGTGAAAAATCCCTTTCAGGAAGTGGGAGGAGGATGTCAGCACCAAAACTCATTCCCCAGTACCTGACAGGTTGTATTGGGCCCAGAAAAGGAAAATGTGCATGGCTTACTAAGTGTTTTAGGAAAACCTGGCATATGACAGTATTCTATGTGGTATTTTAATGCCTCTGTTAGTGTGTTTGCAACTTAGACACAGCATAAATGTCATGGAGACGGGATAGACTTCTAGCATCTGTAAGATTTGTGTCTAGGAATAATGCACTAATAAGGTGCAAGCCCACCCTTGCAAAAAACCCAGAATTTTTGTTCTGAAAAAACGTAGTCTAAATCCACAAGTGGGTGCAGAATATTAATACATAGGCAGGTTTCTTCAGGCCTGGTGATGTGGTCCATTAAGGTGGAGTATTTCATGATTTCCAGTAGCTTCTCTAGATTAGTGGTTCTCACCTGGAGTTTGAGACAACCCTTGGGGTTGCCATAACACTGGTGCTGCTGCTGTGGCGGCTGAGGGGAACTGCCCCGCGTACAGGGCTGCGGCATGTGCGTGCTACAGCTGCATTAGGGCTTTCTGATAACCCTAAAGCACCTCCCCAAGACCTGTTTCCTTGACGGTGGGTGGGGAGGGTAGACAGGAAGTGGCTGCAGCCCAACCAGCTCTATCTGCTTTAGGGTCATCAGAGCCCTAATGGAGGAACAAGCCCAATGTGCCACAGCCCTTCCTGGATTGGCTGTGTAGCAGGCACATGGGGCAGTTTGACCTGGGGGAGCGCCACCCAGTTGAGAAGCACTGGGGTAAGTTGAGGCAGCATCAGCGGTGGTTCTCGGCTGGCGGTGCTGCCGCATTTGGAGAAGGTGGACTGAAAAGGCTGACAATCATTGCTCTAAAAAGAAGGAACACTGCATAGTATGGTAAATGGGAGGTACTTGGTTATTGGGGCATTATGAAAGGAGATGCAAAGTATCACATTGAAAGCAGAGATTACTGGGGGTTTTAAGACAAAAGTAGGCCAGAGCAAGAGCAGAAATAACTGTCAATCTGAGAGAGGCTTGTTTTCAGTGAAATTGTGACCCAAAGCAGTGTCTTTTAAAGATGGACATATATGAAATTGCTCTATTTTAAGTAACTTGGAATATATACAAAGTAAAATACTTCCTCTTATCAACCTGTGAGTATGTTGAGGCTCCCTGGAACTTCCCTTTTTTACCCAAATTCTTAAAATATAGTCAATATATAATTTTAAGTCTTGGAAGGGAGGAAGGACTGTACTGTTCTGCACTACCTTAAAAGCGGGCCATATTATGGTGCTTTTATCATTCCATGAAATATTTCTGCAACTTTTAATTCTGAAACTTGTCAGCTCTGCAAATATTAGATTACATTTTGTAGGTGTTATACAACTGTTGGTAGCTGAGTTCCTAAAAGTAAATGATTGAGGATGACTGTCACCAGTGTAAGCCAAATCTGCTGCAAATTGGTCGACATCATCATTGAAAGATTAAAGATTAGTCCAGCTGCAGTATGGCGACTCCAAGAGAAGTAAAATATTCCACTGTAAAATGCTTACAGTTGAACAGTTTGAAGGAACTAGCCACTAAATTACAGATGCCTTCAAGTATAAAAACTCCAAAATTGCAGATGAACCAGTTTATTTCATTACCAACAGCCGTACCACAGTGGACTGGAAGCTTGGGGAAGGGCTGTTGCTATCTGTGTACACTGGGTTCCAGTTCCAGATTGTTTAAAGAAAATTTTACCTTGAGGAGAAAGGTAACATATGAGCCTTCTTCAGGGGTAGTCCTCAAATTTATGAACTTTGCCTTTTCCCAGAATGGTAGATCAGTGGTAGATCTCTTGCTTATGTGGCAATACTGCAATCTCTTGAAGAAGCTAAATGTAGAACTATGGGAGTACTTGGTTGTGGGTATATAATCTGTCAGTAAAGCAGTGGCACAATCAGCAATCTAGGAATGAGCAGCTTGGAAGTTTTACTATTCTTCAAAGGCAAAGCTACCAGGCTATAGTACAATATCATTTTCATGGTATGTCATTAATCAAGGAGGTTTTTCTTTTGAAATAGGACATGTGAGTGCAATTTAGTATGGAAAATAAGCCAATAACTCAGCCAGCAATTTGAAGTTGTGGGAAGCTTGAGCCAGAAGAAATGGAAATGGAACTACTGACATGAGCGTTCAAGTTGGTACATAACACAAGAAGTTGCTTACTCAGTAACGCAAGTCAGTACATACACATTATGCAGTGGTTGTCTCTCCACTGTCTCCTTGTTGAATAGTGGCTCATGGGCAAGATTTTGATTCTTTCACTCCATCTAGATTAGGATGGTCCAAATTTATCAACAGGATCGCCTTGCTTTAAGCAGTCCCAATTTCCTTGTAAGATTGCCCCAGTAACACGGCTCTAGCAGTAACCTTCGTGACTATAGAAAAAAGACAGTTTGCTTAGCACCTAGCTCACAATTGTGGGTTCCCACTTCTGAACAAGAACAGAATGACACCCAGGAGCATTCAGAACCCACTTCCAAGATAAGTGTTAAAATTGTTTTAAACGAAAACAAGCTTTCTAGAGAAGTGCCTGTCTAACCTGCTCTTGAAAATTTCCAAGGATGGAGACTCCGTAACCTCTCTAGGTAGCCTGTTTGAATGCTTGACCACCCTCCTCCATAATCAGAAAGTTTTTTTCCTAATCTCCAGCCTAAAGTTCATCTGCTGCAGTGTGGGGCTGTTGCTTCTAGCCCTATCCCTTACAGCCACAAAGAAGAGTCTGTCTCCATGCTTTATTAATCACCCTTCAGGTATTTGAAAATTGCTATCAAATTTCCATCCCACCACCTCCCAGTCCTCTCTTCTTCAGATTAAATAACCAGTATATTTCAACCTTTTCCAGACCTCTAATCCTATTTGTTGCTCTTCACTTTTTCTATTTTGTGCACATCTTTCTTGCACCAGTGCTGAATACAGTAGAAGAATTGCTTCCCTTGATTTGCAAGTGACACTCCTGTTAATATGCCCCAGTATACAGGTTTTTTGGCAACAGGAGCACACCATTGACTCATATTCATCTTACAGTCTACTGTAAACTCCAGTTTTTTTTCTCTGTAATACTGGAGCCTGACCAGTCATTCCCCAATCTGTATTTGTGCGTGTAGTTATTCCATTCCAATTGCAGGACTTTGCATTTGTCCTTGCTGGATTTCACTGGATTGATTTGGGACCATTTATCCAGCTTATTCAGCTCATTCTGGGTCCTAGCTTTACCCTGCATAGGGTCTGCGATTCCACCCAATTTTAAGCAAATGCTCAATTCCATCATCCAAATCCAAATAAATGTGGTAAACAATGCCAGACCCAGGACAGACCCCTGGGAAGCCCTCCTTGATGCCTTCTCCAAACTAGACTTAGAGCTATTGATGACTCACTGAGCATGAGGATCCAGTAAATTGTGTCCACCTTATAGTACTTTTCATACAGTCTTTATTTCCTAACCTTGTTAATGAGTGGCATGGGTGATTTTGTGTCAAAGGTCTTCCTAAAGTTCAGATATATCCCAGCCAC
The DNA here is from genome assembly GCF_000455745.1 of Alligator sinensis. Taxonomy (NCBI): domain Eukaryota; kingdom Metazoa; phylum Chordata; order Crocodylia; family Alligatoridae; genus Alligator; species Alligator sinensis. The sequence goes on from NW_005841905.1 coordinate 1,408,546, forward strand.
TGCCCCTTCTCCTCCCTTCCAGTCCACAGAGCCTGGCACCTTATGATAGAAGGAAATCAAATGGGTCATCAAGCATAACTTGCTCTTGGTGAATCCATGCTGGCTGTTCCTGATTACCTTGGGTGAAAGTTGCATGTTACACTTGGACCATAATAAAAGGCTTTTAAAACACAATCATCACTCCTATTTTGAAGCATCTAGAAGAGAACAAGAATCCTTGAAGACCTGCTTCATGACCTTTCCAGATAGTCAGGTCAGACTGAATAGTCTGTACAGGTGAAGTTGCATGTTACACTTGGACCATACTAAATCTGTGGAATGATAAGCGGTGTTAAAGTGAGAGCTGTGAGCAGTCACCTGTTAAAGGTCAATACTGTTTCGTGCTTGCACAGTGCTGACTTTCTGCTAAAGGGCTGGCAAGCAGGGCTATGGCTAGGAACCACGATACCTGTGCTCTATCCCTGCTCTAAGTGAGGGGATCTGGGAGTTGTGTAGCATGGGACCTGGGACTGCTGAAAATTGCTTGTTTTATCCATGGAACAAGCTGAAGTTGCCTAATATAAACTAGGTAGCAAAGCCCAGAGTTAACCATCACCTAAAGCAGTGTGACTTTGAAATGCTTAGAGGGCACTTGGCATGAGTTATCAAGCTTTAATATACAGAGGCTCGCATATTAAATGCCCTCAGCATGGCCTAAGTGTAAAGTGTAACTTCACCCCAACTCCCCAGATTCATCTTCTTCCTTTTCTTGAAGATGGGCACTGTATTTGCTTTTTTCCAATCATCTGAGACGTCAGCAGAAGTGCTCCCCATACAGATGATGGTTGTGGGTGTGCCATCTCGGCATAACAAAATTAACTACTTGGTTTAGCTTCAGTGTTGCTAAACTAGAAAGACTACAAATGTACTGGTTTTCAAATAGAAATAGACATTTTCTTTAAAAGGTGTATTGCACAATAGAAGATAGAATTTCCATTCAAAATGGTAGGAGCTACTGGACTGCAGATGTTTTTCCAGTTGTCTCTATCTTTGATACAGAAATGTTGCTGGATAAACATCTTATTTCCACCCAAAACTTATCCCAATAACCCTGGGTGTTCATATACACGGGGTGTATCTACATGTGCAATTAGGGTGAAGAAGTAAACAGTGCAGTTCGCACCAGTTTGTCTCCCAGGTGCAGCATTTACAAGTATTTCTGGGACCACAGCAGTTCCAGCCTTGGGCTGGGGGGGGGGGCAGGGTCAGCCTTAAGCTCCAGGTGGTGGCATGGGGGGGTGGCGCACAAGGGTGCTACAGTGTAGAGCTAGCCAGCAAGCAGCCCCCTAGCCTGCACTGTATGTAGCACCCCGTGCCCCAGCCACCCCTGGTCCCCATCTACACATGCATTGTGCTGGTATAAATTACTCCGCTGTAAGATAGTACTATCCTATGGTGCGGTTAGTCCATTTACTGCACCTAATATGGGCACATGTATAGATGGTATCGCTTTACTGCAGAGCTAATTGGTCAACTTGGCAGTAAAGTGCATGTATAGATTCACGCACTATGTATTATCTGTGGAAAAACCGTATTGTGGGGCTTTGTACTTGCCCAGAAATTATTTGTTATTTTTTAGTTGATTAAAACAGAGCACTGTTTTGGGTGGGAGGAAGTATATTTTAGACTATGTAGTTGACAAGTTCCAAACTTTGCTTGATAGTGCACTGTCTCCTGTTTGTATTTACATTTTAATAATCAATTTTTTTCCCCTGCCTTGGACCAATAACTCTGCTCAATTCTATGTTAACAAAATATGTCGTTACAATTACTGAATCAGCTAGATAGATACACTTATAATAGCCATGATGTATAATATAATGTAGAGATTGCTCAAATACTTTATTACTATTGTCTAACCCAGTGGTTCTCAACCTCGAGGCACCCCTCAGAAAATGCCAGCTTTTAGTTTTCACTCATTTTTGACTACAGAAAAATACTAGAGCAGTGCTTCTGTTGCAAAGGTCTCAGACCAGGACAGGTCAGAATGTTTTTACCTTTATGCATTCCTATTTGGAATCCCTGGGTTTGTCTTGTCAATCATGTTTGCACACCTAATAGTGCTAACATTGCGTTGGAGCACTCCTTTGCAGCACCCTTAAAAGATCTCAAGGCACTTCAGGGTTGAGAATCATTAGTCTAACGTGTCTGTGCTACAGCTCCTGCTGCTGTTAGCATTGTGCAACAGTCCTAATGAGGCTTATTAGTATAGAAAAGTTCAAAAGGGGCTGAATAAAATTTGCTGAAACTGGTTTTTAACCCACCATACATTTTCAGGAAGAGAGAGCATGGAAAATGTCAGCCCGCCTGAGGGAATCGTACAAGGTATTCAGATGCACCATTAGTTACTGAATGGCCTTCTGTAGTTTGACCAGTACCTCTTTTTGTACTGAGCAGGAAAGGGAATAAAACAATGCTGAGAAAAGAAGTGTAGCATTTTTTCTTCCTGTTCACATTGTGTTGTATTCCATGATGTGTATATTTAGTTCTCTGAGTAAGCTTGTGCCATGATCAAAACTATAGGAATCATGGGGAGGGATATGCATTCTGTCATAAAACAACTGTTTTTAATACATTGAGAAGTTAGAAGTGGCCACTCTCTCCAAAATAAATGGGCAATTGGGATTGCTTGGCTATTCAACTATTTTTGGTTTGAGTCGGACTTCATCTTTTTATATGCCTTTCAGACATTTACCTTTCTGTGGGCACATCTACATGAGATGCTAACTGTGCAGTAGCCTAATACCACTGTGCATAAGCATGCCAGGCAAAAACCACGCTAATATGCTAGTGCACAGTGCTGTTAGGCTACTGCACAGTTAGCTTCACTGAAAGCCTGTGCACTGGCACTACTGCGCAGTAGTGTGAGTTACTGCACATTGATTTAGTACTTGGTTAACCAAGTATTAAACTTAATGCACAGTAACTACAGTGTAGTGAATGTGTAGACATGCCCTGTGTGTGTAAATTGCAACTTAAATAATTAACTTCTTTCTTGAATTGTTCATCAATACTAAATTTCTCTGTTAATAGAAGTGATCGCAGTTTAATGTAACTAGAGGGAGCATACTGGGAGTTTTTTCAGTGTGTTCTTGCTGATCTTTTGTTTAAAAATAAAAAATGCCCAGCATTGGGTGCAACATAATCAGCGGTCAAACTTGATGCTGGATTTGAGAGGGTAGTTGTACTGCCCTTGCTGTGTAATGCATGGCAGTTCATTAAACCCTCTGCCCTACTTTCCCAATGTGTAAAATGGGAATAATACCTAGAACCTTGTATACAGTTCTTGGAGGATCTGTAAATGCTAAGTAGCATATGGGAGTGTTTTGCCTTTCAGTTACTTTTCTGGATCACTGGATAGCTGTTTTTCTTGTATTTTAGGGTAAACAAAGGTGCTCTTTGATTTTAGTGCTGATTTTGTCTAGTGTATTATCATGTTGGGACCACTATCTACTGTTGTGAATCTGCTCTCTGTTTGTATGTTTGTTTGTTTCCTGTAGTCACTTTATATTAGTTTAAAATGTGTTTTAAAATCCAGATAGAACTTGTAAAATACACTGATTATACCCTGGCCTTGAAAGTAGGAAGAGTGTAGGAATTTAATGCAATGGAATGAGTATTTTCCATTTCTTAACTACTGACATTCTACAAAATGACTGTAGATTTTGAACTGACTGCGTACAAATATTTCTGTTTTAAAGGAAAATAAGTTGCAAAAAGCATTTTGGGTTTTGAGACTTTGTGTAAAATTTAAGGCTCCCATCTTTTACCTTTTGCTCCGAGTTGTAGTGTGTGTGTTAAATAGGCCTACAGAAAGAGAGGTGGAAATATTATAACTTTGTTTGTTGCCTCCAGGTTTTTTACATGTCATACTTCACAAATTAACCTAAGTTTATTTCGTTTAAGTGCTTTATCGAGCATGCACATCCCTTTACTATAGGATGATTTTTGAATTAGCTTTATAAAGATTACATGGATAGACACAGCATTGTCATAGTTAATAGAAACCTGCGCAGTGAGGTCTATGGGCTGCAAGATCGCTAACAGTGCCAGTGACAGTGAAGTATGGCCTTATCGAAAGGAGAATTCATAAGAGGCTGCCCTGGGACACTACACCACTGTCCTTCTGTGTATCCTGACAATGTTATCTGTCCTCTCAGTACGGAGTATCAAATGTCTGTCATGAGTACAGAAATTAATTTAATGTCACCTGAAGACATGCAATTAATCTTTTAGAGGTTTTCATAATACCTTTACAGAAAGAGTTGCCAGTTTGGCGGATTTGGATTTTCGGGTTTAGCAGAAGATAAGGAAAATTAATTTTTCATCAGGGTTAATACAAGCTAGCAGGGCCACAAAGGCTGAGCAAAATGGTTGGGGAATTTGTCAAGTGTTGTCACTCTAGAATAATGCTGCTTAACGTCTGATAGGTGTAATCAAGAGTTGAGATTTCTATAGACGGGGATTAATCAATTTGCTCACTACAGAATGCAAGTTGGTGATATCGCTCTTTCATGGGGTTTAAGAATGAAAATAAGATTTGATCTGTCAAATTGCAAGAAGCTCTGACAGTATCAATAGGCATTTTATCAGTACATTTTAAAGCAGTTGTTATAAATAAATTTGTCCTGCTAATGTTGGTGGCAAACAAACTTCATCTTTATTGTAAAACTGTCATAACATATGTGATACAGTATTGTACTTGAGCTAACTAAATTCAAGCAACACCTCATAAAACTCTATTTAGGGAATTTGTTGTTTTACACTGAAGAGGGGATAATCTGTATGTTTTTGGTGACATAAATAGTGAGAATAAACAAACAAGTTGAAATATGGCTTCAGCCTCCATTGAACATTCTGGTCTAAAATCTCTGGTCCTCATGAATGGGTTTTTTTTCTGTCAATCCACTATTTGAGCACAGGCTGCAAATACGTTCTTTGAACTAAAGTGACAATGTAGACAAAATCAACTTGCTCGCTCCTGCTGAGTTTTCATTTGAAAATTGTGTTGTATACCTGTACTAATGTACAAAAAATGGTTAGTGGGAAGGAGTCTATAAAGAGTTTAAAAACTTATCAGTGGAAAAAAAAATGCCACAAATCAGCAAGAATTCAGAGACTGATCAGTAGAGATACTAGTATCTCAGCCTACCTTTGCGTGAGCTGTAGGCTGAATCCTTCCAGAGCCCCATACCTACAGCGACCCAGAGATCATAGAATTCAGCCTCATACCCAGCAAGCATGGTTTGACAGCAGTGCACTCACCTATTCTGCTAGAGAACTGTACCTGCCTCCAATACGCAGACAAAAAGCTTGACTGTATTGGATTTGCCCTCCAGGCCCCACTTTACATTTTTCCCATGAAAGGGGATTGAGAGCCAACATGTTTATTATCTCTAGTTTTCTTTTAGAAACGTGTTTCATATTCCTTTAAAGTTGAGTGATCTGTTAAGGTTGTTTTTATAGCCTTCAATCCAAATGCTCTGCTTTTTTGAATGAATTTAATATACAAGCGTTAGAGGCATATATATATTTTATCAGTCTTTTAGAACTTAATCTGATTCTGTCTTGCATGCAAGTTATTTGGATGATGATAGATTATGATTCTAATACTTTCATTGAAGCACAGGATTTTCCGGTCTCTGCTTGCCACGGACAACCTGGCATGTAATTCTCTTCACAAAATTACAAAGTTCCATGTTTAAAAGCAGGTAGGATTTTTTGCCCCCACTGATTTGAAGGTTTTTCTTGCCACTTAATGTTTAAAACCCTTTAATTTGAAGTTTATGCTTATTTATCGATAGCTCATAACCATTTGTTCTTATGCCAGTATTGTCATTTAACAGCTCTCTTTCCTCTGGGTGTCCACTCTTTTGATGCATTTGTAGACACTAATCATATCCCTTCTCAACCTGGTTTTGTTAGACTAAATAAGCCAAACTCTTGTAATTTTCTCTCTACAGAGAACTTCTCCCTTTTCCTGATCATCCTAATGGTGCTTCTCCACACCTGGTCCAATTTGAGTTTGTCTTTCTTGACCCTAGGTGACCAAATTATACATAGCATTCCAGAAGAAATCTTACCTGTGCCATTGTGTACATTGATACTAATACTTCCCCTCTCTCTGATGGAAGTTCTCACCCGAGATATCCCAGGATCAAATTTGCCTTTTTCATGGCTGCTTAATATTGATATCTTAGTTATTTTGTGATTAGCTAATACACCCATGTCTTTCTCTTACAGACTCTTACAATCAGTAAATGCCTGTTAGGGGGTAAAAAAGAATTTCTGCCAGAAGTAGATAGCCTTGTAGTTTGCACTCATGTATTTTTTTTTCTTCATTGTTTCTGTTACCTCACTTGAGATTATCCGTTTGATACTCCCATCCTCCTGTGTGGTGACACCTTCCAACTTTGTGGCGTGAGTAGATTTCCTCAGTTCACTTCCACTTCTTGTGAAAATATAAAATCAGATCAGTCTCCAGGTAGGTTACTTGTGGAGTTTTCAGAGTCTTTCTTCAACCGGATGCTGCTTTCAAAACTACATGTTTTGTTTTCCTTTCAGCCAGTTCCTTATTAATCTCACAATCCCTTTACTCTAATCCCAGTTTTCTCCAGCTTCACCACAATTATATGTCATATCAGATGTTTTGTGGAAATCCAGATAGCTGAAATCTACTTTCTCTCTTTGGAAAATCAGTTACCAAGGAATGCTATGAAGTTACTCTGGCACTGTCTAGCTTTTAATAAGCCCATGCTGCATTTTTTTTCCTATTTTCATTTACCTCCATATCTTTAGTAATTCCTTCCTTCAAAATCTGTTCTACTGCGGAGAATAAGAATAACAGGCTGGTAGTTGTCAGTATCACATTTTTTCCTGTTCCTTTAATATAGGTGCCACATTCACCATCCTCCAATCACGTGGTAATTCCTTCATCTCACACAGCTGCAAGTTTTATTAAAAATACTTGCATGTATTTTTATACTTTTGATTTCATGTGCCAGTTCTTTCAGAACTCGGGGATGGAGACTTTCTGAGGGTATTAAGTTTTTTGAGTTACCATTTCCTTTTTTTTATTATCCATCTTGTCTTTTACCCCATGTTCAACATCAGCTTTCTAATTGAAAATTGAAGTAGTTTTCATTTAGTTTTTGGAGGGCATACTTAAATTTTCCTCAATGTCTACCCCATTCTCACTACATAGTGCTCCCAATTCTTGTTCTCTATTTATATAACCGAAAAACCTTTTAATACTTGTTTTAATATCCTTTGTGAGGCCTAACTCCTTTGCGTTTTGACAGTTATCCCTTTATCCCTACATTCCTTGTGTCCACAAAGACGCTTTCTGTACCAATCGGTCCTGTTTTCCCCTCTTCATTGTAGGCTCCCTGTTCATCTCCAGTATTCTTCTTGAGATGTTTATTGGCAAGTCTGCTTTCTCCATTTGCTTGGCTTGCATGTTCAGTTCTTTGGACTTAAAGGAAATCCAGGTCTCCTCCACATCCAGGTTCCTGAGCACCTTAGTACAATTAATGTCAGTAATCAGTGCCGCCTTTTTATCAAAGTTTTGTTCTTTTGAAATAGAAACCTCAATTACAGACCTAGTTTTGGTTATCCTTCTCTTCAATATAAACAGCATTGATTCATGATCACTTGATCCACGGTTATGTTCTAGGATCAATTCTTTTTCTGAAGTCCTCATTACTTACCAAAACCAAATCTAAAACAGCATCACCTCTTGTTGGTTCAGTGACTGTTTGCTGAAGAAATCTCGTGGCTGTTGCATCCAGGCATGTCTTGACATAGCATTTGTTTTCTAATCTAACTGGGAAGTTAAAATCTCCCAGAATGATACAATTCCCCATAGTACTTGCATTTCTAATAATATTACAGAAATCTCTGTCCATATTTGCACCCAACTCTGGAGTGCTATAGCACTACCCCTGCAGAAACTTTTATCATCCTCTCCCATCAGTTGTGACCCAGATTCTGTTTTAACCATGTTATCTCTCATTTCTTTTCAGTCAGTTATATTGCTGCCATACAGTGTTATTGTGCCATATTTCTTTTTATTTCTCTTTCTTGAACAATTCATATACTTCACTCCTGGTGTTCCAGTTAACGATTGCTTATTTCATCATGTTTCTGTTATCCCTACAATATCTGGTTTCATCAAGTAGTTCAAATTCCTCCATGTTGGCCAGGCTCCTGGCTTTTGTATGAAAACCTGTGGGGGGTTTTCACAAAGGACCCATGGAAATCCTAAGTGTTTAGAGCAGAGTTTTGAAGGCAGAGTGTGTTGGAAGGTAAAAGAGCCAAAGCATAGAAGCCTTATTTCAAAGTCAGTAAGACATTGGTCTAGGAGGGGGAACGTCCTGTCTGATTAAGTAATGAGTAAAGGAAGTTGGAATGATCTGAGTCCTAAGAAGTCCTTTGAAAGACCTACAGCAGAACCCCAATAAGGAGTTGGTGAGGAGAGGACCTACTTGAGCCAGAACTAGCAGAATGGTCATGGAAATTGGTAGAAGATCCTGGTCAATGGATAACAGCATGTTGAATAGGTTAGTCTCAAACACCCTTTTCTATAAGAGCTGGTTGGCTTGGGAGCTTGGAGAAGTGCATGCACTTTGGGAGCTGAAGCATGGGCCAGATTTTGTTTAGTAAAGGCACAGCAACGCAGATGGTTAGGACTTGGTTGCCCAAGCTGCTAACGTAACGGTAGTCTTGTTGCAGAGGGTACACAACTCTCCGTAGTCTCTGGAATGGAGAAGAATGGAAAGTCCAGCCAGAAAAATTCAAAAGCTTCAATGTGCCTGGAGCCACCATGATTTAAGGACATTTGTAGTATTGCAGCAGAATATTTTGAGAGAGGAGCCAGTAACCTGTTGGAACAAGGAAAGTCAGCCTGTAGCTAGAGAGAGAGACAAACTGGGACTGTTAACACTAAGGTGTGTCAAAGTACAGGCTTTAGGATAACCAACATGAATTTGAACAGGCACGTGTTTCCATAGAAGTGAACATGTATGTGAGAAGGCCACCAAAAACTGGCCTCCTCATGGCTGTGGAAAAGATTTTGGCTTTTAGTAAAGGTGATTTGTTAGCTAATCTTGGTATTTGCTACTCTGAAGTATTTGCCAGGAGCAGTGTAAATATCAGGCATTTTTCAACCCTTCGTCCATTGTTCCATGGTTCATCTGCCTCCAGTGAATTTGCAGCAAATCAGTTTTTGAAAAGGCTTCTATCTTTGTATTAATATAGAGAAACTGCTTCATTCTCAGGCTTGACTTCACTGTTTGTGAGCTTGGAGGAACCCCTGATCTATCTATCTCTCGCTCTCTCGCTCTCTCTGCTCCTGTTCCAATATACTATGGTAAAGTTGCTCACTTTTTTCACCCATCCTAAATTAAGGATTTTGCTGTTACAGTTCTCCCTGGAGATAAGGTGGTTATGCACCCTCAGTCATGATTTCATCAAAAAGTTACTGACTTTTAGACTCTGTGCCTCTTGTTCCTTCCAAAGCTATGTATGTTGTCTGTCGTGATCAGCATGAAGCCTGTTAGTTAGCATGAAACCCTTTGGTTAGTTGCCTGGGTTATTTGCAGATTCAAAATGAGATTCATATATTCATGAGTCAAAAGAAGGAAAAGAACTGCATAAATACAGATGCTTTCAAAATGGATTAAATTTTGTATTCAGACTTGCATTCTCTCTTAGAGATTCAGAGCTCATTCTACTAGATTGGACAGCTTCTGTGGCATGCTTATGTAGGTTTGTCACAGAAATTTGTGAACCCCCCACTTGGAGTTCCATGTATACCTTTATGTAGCATGACACTCTGGCATATCACTTCATCGATTGTTTTGGGAGAGTTATGCAGTCTTCCTTTAATCTTTCAGCTGCCTTCAGGGGGTTGCAAGGTGTCACTGCTCATTTATCTCCCTGGATTGGGAGTCGGAGGTAATTCCTGACAGAAAAAGGAAACTGTTTTCCAGGAACTGCTGTTTATAAGTCTCCCTGTACACGTTACATTTATGTTGTGATGAATGTGTTCATCCTAGCATAAATGACAAGGGTGCTATTCATGATCCAATTTAAGATGTCATAAAATGGCAAACCAGGTATAAAATTGATCTACCTGTAATGTAGAACAGTTTTGTGGCCAGTTTGTATTGTGCCTTAAAATTGAACACGTGGCTGACCAACAGTCAGCTGATTGTCGACTCAGGCCAGAGACTGCACCGGAGTCTGGAACTGACCCAAGTGTACCTGCTGGGCCAACGATCAGCTGCTTTTCAGCCCTGGACAGCTACAGGCATCTTGCTTTCAACCTGCAGAGTGGGAAGGGTCCCAACCCTTTCAAGTACATAAGGAACTCAGGATCATAATCCCAGTTTTTCCCTGTATGGACAAGTAAGGCGTGTTTTAGGATAATGATCCCCAATCCCAGAATTGTCTCCTGCCATGCATGTGTGACATAGCAAGAAGCATGATTGTTGGAATCAGGAATTGGATCCCATGGCACATTTACATGAGTGTATGCCAGGGGCCTTAGGTCTAATTATTCTTATGCATATCTGTCCTCTCCAGACTGCTTCCTTTTCTTGGGTCCTCCCATTGATTCTTTGAATTTGTGCAAGTAACTGGGCAGTGGGTGCTGTAGGGGTCACCATGGTTTGCATGTTCTGATCAGAGAGAGTGGGATAATCATGCAAGCACAATAGATGCTATGTACCAGGGTGCTTCTGAGCTGGCAGTTTAGTGCATGAGTGTTCCTTGGGTGTGGATTTACACAGGCAGGGTGTTGGAGTGCAGTTGTTGGAAAATAAATTTGTTATCATTCTGCCTTGGCAACAGATTGCATGTGTGTGTTGTTGGAGGTGCCATAAGCCATTAATGTTGCCATGTAGCACTGCAAGTTACCCTCTTACTTTAAACACTTTAATTATGTGGCTGTCCGATTCTTTCTCAGACTCCCAGGGCACGTCTACACAAGACGCAGTAATGCACATTAGCCTAATTTAATGCACGTTAAGGGCACGCGTCTCCATGTGCATGCCCTTAATGCACATTAAAAATGGCAAATTTAGGCTAATTGTGCCTAAATTTGATACCTGTGGCTGCAGGTATCAAATTTAGGCATGATTAGTTAAAGCGCGTTTAATGCATTTGTACACATGACCTGGCACTAACTTTAGTGCCAGGTCTGCCCAGCCACTAGGGGCACATGACAGGGCTGCAGGGACTTGGTACTAACTTTCATCCCAAGGGCACTAATTTCAGTCTCAAGTCCCAGCATGTGTAGAAACCTGCCAAAAATTGCTTAATGTGCATTGGCTTAACACACATTAAATTTAGTTGCACTTATTTGTACATGTAGACACGCACCCAGAGTACAGTTACTCATGTTAGCAGCATTACGTAAGTTGGTGATGGCTGCATACTTTGGCCTCTTCTGAAATGCATGTGAGGGTGTTGGTTTTCTATTGGTGGAAAGAGCTGAGCCGCATGGAAAAGGAAGCCCATGAAATGAAGCCATTCGCCTTTTTATTCCTTCCATCCCTCCCCTCAGCCAGTGCATGAACTGCACCAGGACTTGGCAACCTACTGCCCATGAACTGGATCTGGCCCATGGACCTGTGGCTTTTTTGGCATTGGGCAATGAGGGGCTCTTCCTCTTTCTCACTGCAATTAGCACTACATTGCAGCTGAGAGGCATCCAACCCTGGGAGGCAGGGAGAAGCTGTCGTAACAGCTGGGTCCTAATGCCTGCCCATCTCCAATTGAAGCTGTCTTTCTAGCCTCTCCACACCAACTCTTAATGGAAAATGTTGCGAACCCTGAATTTAACAGTAAGATAGCACTGGAAAGATGTTCCCATGTGTCTTCACTGGTTGGAAGAAAGACTGAACCAGGGTCAGTCAGTTTTGGTCTTTTTTTCACAGAGTGGAGAAAAACATTTTACTTGGAGCTGAAAATTGCTCCAGCCATGGGGGGATGCCAAGAAAAGGGACTACTTAGAAGACCATAGTGGTATTTTGGCTATAATTAGGCAACATACGCATTGCACTGCAGACATTTTAATTAAGCATAGTTTGTAGTAAAAAGCTTGCACCCTTCTCTAACAGCCACTGCTTAGGTTTTAACTTGCAAGTCTGTCGTCTTCTTTTTCTTTTCTATGTGCTAACCAAGTCCTGCTCCCCAGCAGGTCTCGCAGGAAGCAGCTGTTTACATTGAGCAGATACTGAACAGCATGTTCTGTTGTTGATTTCAGCAGGGGGGAGAGAGTGTTGGCTTTTTTCACCCCGAGGGCCAGCCCCAGCGGCCTCAACAACCTCTAGAGCCAAAGCAGCAGCCAGTGCGGAAGGTCACATTGACAAAGGGAACACTCCATCCGCAGCAGCAGCACCCGCAGCAGCAGCAGGTGTCACCAATACATTCAACAGTTCCTCAAGGAGTCAAAAACATCCAGGGAATTCATCAAGCTAAGAAGGTGATTGAAGATGTATCACTGCTGCTAGATTTTTTTTTTTTTTTTTTTTTTTTTAATCTGCCTGGCGTGTTGCTGTGTTAAGGCTGGATTTCAGAGAACTCAATTTTTTACTAGCACTGAAGAAATAAAAACATTTCAGTGCTTAAATTACTAGAGAGAGGCTGCATGACTCAGGGGATTGATAATGGGGAGGCCCATTTGAATCCAGCCCATACCGATCGTCTGAAAGTTGTTTCTATTAGATGGCTGTTCAGCGGCCTGTGTGAGTTGTTGGGTCATCTCAGTATATTTCATTAGAGAAGCAAATATCGTGGAAATTACTATTACAGCTGACGGTACCAACTATGCTTCCTGGCATTAAGGGCAAAAAGGCCAAATATTGTCCTGTTCAAAGCCTATGACTTATTCATAGGGCAGACTCCTCCTGCAGTCCCCTTTTCTCATTCTTTCTGCTCTCCTTTCTGCACTCCTATCTGCTACAGTAAATGAGGTATGGATCTACATATAACAGTGTTTTTTCTCACAACACTCTGAGGTTTATTCCCAGGGTAGAGCTATCCTATGACTTGAGTGGTGGGGGGTGGGATATGGAGGACGGGCAGGGGGATGGTGAGTGAACATTTAATTACAAACTGTACCAGAATGTATATGCACACACAACCTGAGTTGCATGTTCCCTTTTAAAAAATGATGTTACTTAGTTACCCTAAACTTCATTGAAACCCAGTGAACCTTCAGATCCAAAATCACTTTAGGCACTTATAGAGAATTTTGTCCTAACATTTTTTGCTTGCTTTCCTCCATTTATGAAACAGGATGATGCTCTTCTTGCCCATTTTCTTAAGAGAATAGTGGCTTTTAGGCTTGCATTAATGAGGAAAAAAATTAGGTGGGTTTCCCAAATAGATCCCGTTTGTCTGAATCTGCAGAGAAGAAATGGGAATGCTTGTTCTGAATGCTTATTTTGTGTTAAGTGTATGCTCCTCTTAATTCCATGGTTAAATAATTGTAGACGGAGGCAAAAGTAACCCAAAGTTTAACAGAATAGAAACACAGCTGCTGCTGAGGGGGAGCTTGTTTTGCCAGGACCTACAGTGGTTTTGGAAACCCGAGTCTTTAAATACCATTGTTTTAAAGTTAATAGACTTTTGCCTTTTGCACCTACAAATAGCTGAGCAGTGCTCTGTAGCAGTGAAGACTGGAGGGGGCCTGGAGTACTGTGCCATCCACCTCCTGTAGTTGTTGATTGAGCATAGTTTGTTGTCTGAGAAGGTCAGGGTGGGCGCAGGGATTGTTCTTGTTAACCAGGCCAAAAAGCTAGGGCTGATCAAATGCGTGGTGGTTCAGTTGCATATTTTTTGGCACAAAGTGCCTGCTTGCTTTGTAGATCCACCCCAAATGCCAAGCCTGATTTTTGTGATGCCTATTAGAGGCTGTTACAGGTTTTTAGAGAGGTTTGGCTAAGTTGAAGATAAATCTGTTAACATGTGGCCTTTTAAATTGGCAACCAGCAACATGCTGCTTTTAATCAACATGTACTTTAATCAAGTCTTTAAGTAAATTGCAAACTTTCATATTATCTGTCAAATGCAGTAAACAAAGGCACCAAGTAAGTAAATCAAAACAATGTTACTTTGGTTGTTGGCAGGTCATTATGCACGGGAGAGGCAGAGGAGTAGCAGGCCAGATGGGCCGAGGACGCTTGATGCCAAATAAACAGAACCTGCGAGTGGTGGAGTGCAAACCTCAGCCCTGTATCGTGTCAGTTGAAGGGCTTTCTTCATCAACTACTGATGTCCAACTGAAAAACCTGCTGATGTCAGTAGGACCCATTCAGGTAGGTCAACCTTGGTTTATAATTTTTGTGCCAGAAGTCTTTCATTGCAGAAAACTCAATTAATTCTCTGACACTCAGTGCAGTGTGTTGTTATTGGTAATTACTCACATTTGAAGGCACTATATCCAGTGGCAAAGACTAACATAATTAGGTTGCAGTGCTGCAAGTACAGTAAAATTCTTGTAATTTTTGTACTCATTTTCACAAACCTGGGCTTCTTCCCATTTCTTTGTGCTCTTATGAGCAAGTCACCATTATTTGACTGTCAGATGTCATAAATGCAAGTGTATGGTATAGTATAATTAAAGCCAGATTATTATGTCAGAACAAAGCATCATCAGTTATTCATTCTCCTTGATTTTTATTGTTGGATTGCATACTTGCTAATTCTTAACGTTCAGAAATTCATGTCAGTGGTAGTATGAATTAGCAAATATTGTGCCTTTTATTTCTTAAGCTGTAAAAGTACTTTCAAAATGCTAGGTAAAAGTGTGTGTCAGTTTGAATTTTTAAAAACTACTTTATGATATACATTCTTTAAATAGCATGGCCATGCTTAAGTTTTTCTTTTTGTTGTTGTTGTGTAGGTATAAATTAAGTCTTTTCTTACTTTAAGGTTCTCTCAGGGGAGGGTTGTGAGTAGAATCTTAGTAAACATGTTCCAGCCTATACCTTGTGTTCGCATTTGCTGTGTCCTAGTACGAGTGAACAGGATGTGCATCCAGCTAAAAGTTTACACAGAATTTTAGGCAAATGGAAGTTTTCAAAGGGATTTTAGGAGTCTGCATCTCGGTATTGGGTGCTAGAGCGGCACTTGAAAATGTCTGCCAGGGTGTGTTCTAGTAGATTAAATAAACTAAACTAGTGGTGGTCAAGCTTTTGCTAAATGAGTGGTGCAGAGCTGGTCCATGGGCTGAATCAGGCCCCGTGTGCCAGAATGGGCCCACACTGCGTCTGCCTGCCCCTGCACAGCTTCAGCTGGCCCCGGCACGCCAGGGTTGGGCCCCGGGGCCCCATGCCACGCAAGGTTTTCCATGGTTCTGAACCTTTCTGAGTTTGATTTCTTGTGCATTCCATCTATGTCAAATGGATGCTTTAGTCTCTCCACTTACTAAATACTGAATAACTAGTATCGATAGCTATTCATAGGTTTTATTTTTGTTCATTAAAAGCTTTGATGATATTTGCTACTGTATATAATATAATATTGTCTAAAAATACACTTCATGGCTTTTCCTCTCTTTGTAGACTCAGACCATTCACATACACAGTGCTTTATCCTTTCAGGTCCTACAGTACTTTGTTTGAAATTATTTTCAAGCCTTTTACTGCATCTAAAAACCTGTAGGAGAAGGGGACAAAAGTAAGGATGGCATTAGTGGTAATAAGTGTTTCATTCATATTCTAAATTTAGGTATGAGCCCAGCAGAGTGCCTGTTCTTGGCTGTGATAAATTGAAACCACTGTGCTGTGCTACCTGACTGTGCATACATAAATCAGGGGGAGGTATATTCAGTGTTTTCTTGCTAAATCTTGCTTGAGAATATTAGTAAGAGATTAGCATAAGGCCTGCTAGAAGTATTCAAGATTAAGAAAAAATATTGGGCCATAGTAGAAAACTTGTTCAGCATTTCTGATCTCCGTGAGTACTGAGCTGCTAATGTAGTGTCACAGTGCAGTCTTGACTAAAAGGATGGAACTTGTTTCCATTTTTTTAGTAGCATTTGATGCTATTTTTAAAGTATTTCTGCCCAAACTGTCCTAGGGCTTCCACTGTTAGCAGAACAGGTGCGTCTGCACTATTGCTGCAGAAAGGGGAAGAGATTTAGTGTACATGCATCTTCTAGTAAGGACTGTGCGCTGTCCACTGCATCAGGAATCTAAAGATTTGGTATTTAATAAGAGATGAGGTAGGTTAGGAATCAGTGGTAGAAGTACTTATGCCAAGGCTACACTTCAGTTTACACTAATGGTATCATTGTAGCTGGAAAAACAGATCAGAAATGTCCCTGTGTAGCCAGGGCTACTTAAGGGATAAAAAGCACATGTAGGGAAGTTTGGAAGGATGCATACTGAACAGGAGCTGTCACATACAACTCAGTACTTTTCATTTTTCAAAGCAGTGCAGTAATATTTACTCATTTCCACAACGCCCTGTTTCCTCATAGGAGAGGCTAGGTACCGCAGCTACAGAAAATGCTGAGAGCTTGAAATTCAAATGTATCAGTTGAAAGTGCCCTTTTTCATAGTAATAGCTTGTAAATGTAGAGTATCCTCTTGGTTTTGAGCAAACCTAGAAGATAATTAGCCTGAGCTAATTTTCACGTGGTTGTACTAGTGTCTGTGCTCACTCCTGTGTAAAACAAGCAGCAAGCTCTTACACAGAGGTGTTTCAGTGCAAGTGGGCATAGATGCAACTTATTGGGAGCAGTACAAGAGAAATGAAGTGCTTAAGCATTTTCTTTTTTTTTCCTTGCTTCCTTGCTCTCTGTCCCTCTCCCCTAAGGTGTTTGCTTTGTGCTAATGGTTGTGGGCAGCACTGAAGTGGGCCACTAGGAAGGTTCTGAGTGAACGGAGGTGCAAGGAGGATTGGTGGTTATTTCATGCATCTCTAGGCAGCAATCAAAGGGTGTGAAAAGCAATAACAGGGCAGGGTGAAGTGAAAGAAGAAACAAAATCCTTGTGGTGCACGGCAGGACAGTTTTTGAGGACCAGAGGGAACCCATAGAGCAGGGGCAAGCAATTACTTTGGGCGGAGGGCTGCTTACTGAGTTTTGGCAAGCCATCGAAGGCCACATGACAAGTAGCCAAGGGCAGATGGATATTAATTTTCTAAATTTTTTTAGGGGCCCTGTGGGCCAGATAGAATGACCTGGCGGGTCACATTCGGCCCACAGGCTGCATTTTGCCGGCCCCTGCCATAGAGTGTTTCAGAGGAAGAAACTGGAGTGATCTGAATGGCCAGGAAGAGATTTTTAGCAGTTGTGTTTTTCACGGACTTGGAGAAGTCATCAAGGTTTCAGGGAGGAAGCTGCAGGTGACCAGGTCATGGCCAAGAGTTTTAGTTGGAGGAAGGTGTAGAAGCTTGACAGCAACATGAATGGGACAAAAAGGGAAGCAGGCAGGTGACTCGGAAGTCGAGATGAGTGACAATGGTGAAATATATTGAAATTGTTCTCAGCAGTGGAGAAAGATAAGTGGAGAGGATTTGGGATTAAAAAGCACTTGAACTCATTGAACTCGATAGAATTACATAAGCAAGAGACTATACCAGAAAGATATTTGGATAAGAGGAGATGAGTAAAGCATGGCAGGCTAGGCATGAGTTATCACCATTGAGATCATAGTTGGAGCTGTGTGAACAGACAAGATCACAAGCAAAAGCACAGAGGAAGGAGAAGGACACTAGAGGCAGGGCCTTAAAGGATTCAAAGAGGAGGAAAGGAGAAAAAAAACTACTGAGAGCAGCTAAAGCTAGGAGACAAATCAAGGGTGAATAGAAAATCAACTGTACTGATTGAACAAAAGCGAGGAGGAGGAGGAGGGATCACTGGCTTGACAGTTTGGCCAAGAAAAGACTGTTTGAAACCTTGGTTGAGGGTATTTTCAGTGCAGTAGAGTGAATAGGGCCTGAGGGAATCCAGGAGGCAGTGAGAAGAGTAAAGTGAGGCACAGCTGGAAGTGCCCCATTCTGGAGAACAAGGAACGGACAGCTGGGGTTTCAGATAGCTTTTGAGTCTTTAGACTATGCAGACCTTAGGCATTGACTTGTCCATAGCAAATTAGACACTTTTCCACAGTGAGAGAGACTTTTGTCAGTTTCTACAGAGTTCATAGTTTTATTAAAAATGTTCCTATCTGGTCCTGGGAGGTAGGAAGGAAACCTGTCAACACTGCACTCAGTGGAATTGAAGCGAGCTCCTCCTGTCTGCAGGAAGTCTGAAAAGCAGGGTGAACTGTCTGATGTACAAGTCCTTTCCTTAGAGCAGGGGTTTCAAATTCCTGTGGCCCTGTGATTGGCTAGATGAGTGTCACAGAAATGGTCCACAGCCTGGATGAATGGCATAGCCACAGGCCAGATCAGGCCCATGGACACAC